>NC_060068.1:19948479-20260039 GCF_922984935.1 Meles meles | reverse complement strand
CTCCCTCAGGGATCTGTGACAACTCTGACAATTTTAAATTAAAGTCTCCTTTCAGACAAGTTTTTCATGGTCATGGATAATAGTTGGGAGCCTTTGTGTTCTCATTATGTGTGTATCTCATACAAAAAGGACATTCTTTCAGAAGTCTTTTAACATCTGCTGAAGTTTTAATGTCTTTGCTTAACTACATGCTTATTTTAATAATACAAACAAGGTTGCTAAATATCACCAAAGAAAATAATGTGTGAAATACCAGCATCTATAGGTAGGCTGATACATAGGTTCTGTTGCGACACAGGATGGTATTGCTTTAGTTACTGGGACTTTATAATATTACTTCATGTCCGATAGGGCAATTAACCCTCCTCAGTCTTCTATTTAAAATATTAAGGCTGATAATAACTGTTTCTGGAAATGCAAAATAGTTTGTTTCATTTCTGGGAATGAATTATGTTCATATATGTATGTGTATACATGCATATTTATATATATTTATAATAATGAGCTCGGTCACTCATTTAGTCAGTTATTTTACATCTTCTTAGAGACTAGATGCAATTTTTTTCTTTTTTTCTTTCCTTTTTAAAAAATGAATGAATTAATTAATTTTAGAGAGAAAGTGGGAGCCAGGCCAGGAGCAGAGGGGGAAGGAGAAGAGAGGGAAAGAATCTCAAGCAGACTCCACCCTGAGCAGGGCTCCATCATCGCATGACCAGAGATTGTGACCTGAGCCAAAACCAAGAAGTCTGATGCTTAACAGACTGAGCCACCCAGTTGCCCCAGATGAATTTTTTCTTAATCCTACATATTTCACATTTTGGGTTGCTACCATTAATTGACAAGTTCGTTGTTGTTGTTGATTTTTGCTTATATTCTAATAATTCACTTATTCAATTAACAACTACGGAATGCTTTCCAGACATTGGGCATCATTTAATTGTAGAGAAGAGGCAGTTCTTCTTTTTAGCTTAGGAGAGTGATTTATTTTTTTAAATTCATTGTAAAAACTGTCCTTTGCTGAATCACACCTTTTTTAAAAAAAGCAGTTTTTTCGGTTGTCTCTCTCAGGCTGTAATTTACCCATATTTCCACTTTCTACAAAATGAATGTCTTTTTCCATTCTCTTTCTTTCCTTCTGTTGCCTGATTGCAATGATACTTACCAAACCTCTATATTAGTAGACATTTTTACTTTCATACGGATGCTTCCTATTATTCACTACTCTGGCTTTTAAGACACACATATACACATCTCCTTTCCTCAACCCCCCTTCCAGCCCACACACTTAAGCACAGGTATGTGTTTATGATCTGACTCAAGTTTTTCTCTTTATCAGGTCCTTGCTGGGGGCTAACTTCATATTAACATACATGTAACTTACTTTAACAGATTTCCTCTTCATTATTGTTAAAATTGTTATACATTTACTAAGTATTTACCAAGCTCCAAACTCCGTTCCAAACCATTGCTTGATGGTATCATTGAATGCTCCCCACCAACTAGGTTGTGGTTGTAGGTGTTCTCAGAGACTCCAGGACTCCCTCAGGGGTTAGACCTGTGACTGTGCCTGTAGTTGTATCTGCCCTGAGCTTCCTGGGTTCAGATTTTAGTCTTGGTGTTCTCATCTCTAAAAAGGACACAAAAGGCATATTTATTTTAATGACATAAAAATTAAATGATAAAATGCAAGTGATTACCATGGAAATTATTTTGGTTATTGGTGCTGGTGGTAAAGATGAAGAATTTGTCAAAAAGTCCTAGAGTCAACGAGTGGGAGAGGAAAAGAGCCTGATTCTAATGCTCAAGGTCTTCTATTCTTTATTGGCTTCTATTGCTGGACTCCATTCGAGTTTGCTATTTTGTGTATTTTTATTTGTTTGAGTAGTTCACAATCAGGAAAATTTTTTTTTCTTTAAGATTTTATTTATTTGTTTGACAGATAGAGATCCCAAGTAGGCAGAGAGGCAGGCAGAGAGGGAGAGAAGAGGAAGCAGGCTCCTTGCTGAGCACAGAGCCGGAAGTGGGGCTGGATCCCAGGACCCTGGGATCATGACCCGAGCCGAAGGCAGAGGCTTTAGCCCACTGACCCACCCAGGTGCCCCTTTCAGGAGAATTTTAAACTGTGCATTAACAAGGCCACATTCTAAGAAGTCATGTGAATATACACAGACATCACATCTCGTGCCCTCCTTAATGCTTATCATCCAGTTACCACCACCTCCCCGCCCCAGATGGCCCCTTCTGAACTCTGTTTCCCAGAGTCACGGATTGTCTTGCTATCTGAGAATATACTTCTGATTCTGCCATTGTTACGGGAGTATCCTCTATTGTTGTTGCAGTACCTACTGTGCCTTCTTTAGCCTTTGATTCATGAGTGGGAGCACCACTCCTGTCATTATTACCAGCTGAATGACTTAGGCTTTTAGTGATGAGCGTATCATCTGTTGTGAGGACATCCCTGCCATATGGCCATAGAAACGGAAATAATCCAGGAAACTTGTGTCTTTTAATATTGTTTTGGACAAGCAGAGATCCTGAGAACTTGAGGCCAAAGTAAGTTTGTTCAAGCTCACTGCATATATTTGCATTTTGTTAATTTTATCCTATTGACATTCTTATGGATTTGTTACCATTCACCATTTTAGTAATGTTTTCCTGCTTTGAAATACAAACACTATTTCAATGAGATTAGTTTCATTCTAGGTAAAATGAAGTAAGAGTTGACAGGTTTCCCTTCCAGCATGAAAGTAGGCCTCTTGAGAAGAAATTTTGTAAGCAGAAATGATGAGAAGCAAAGAATATCCCATTTCCTAAAAGCTCACCTTATGCCACTTAGCTTTTACAAATACATGCGTTAGTCAGTTTGAAGTTGCTGTCTTAATGCAGGTCTTTAATAAAAGTATAGTGGTGTAACAGGAGCTTTCAGAAAACAGGGGTTACTGTATTACAATTCAGAGGTTGAAAATTCTATTTTAGGGACTGGAGTTTGTTCGCTTTAGTGTTTTTGGTATAAAATACTCATGCTAGACAATAAAACCAATACTTTTGTTACTGTTGATGAAGAAGAAATGTTGTCTCTCCTATGCAGAGAAGGGAAAGCAAGGGAAGGAAAACATGTGCGGTTGCTTTCATAGACTATGAAAGCAAATGTGCATGTTTTCCTTCCAATTCAAATTGGAATAAAGATGAAGTCCTTGAAGGATCATGCTTTTAAAAATTAATAAAACGAAGCTAATTTTAATCGAATCATAGGTGTCCATTGTCCTATGATTAACTTGTTTTCTGAAAATTGCCCTTTTTTAGTTGCCTAAATCATTTGCAAGAAGAAAGAAAGTGCCCATGCCTTTCCTTCCTTGAATAAACTGGGAAAATATATTATTATTACTAAATTCTAAATAGGAATAAATGAATGGTTTGCTTTGTCTTCACAAACTGAATGACATTCGGGAATGTCACAGTAATCATAAAAGGGCCTTGTTTTTATTAGATCAGGCTTACTATTAGAAAGAAGACCTGATAGGACGATGAGGAAGTGGAGATGCAACATGGGGGGTTAGGGGAGTAGGAGAAGAATAAATGAAACAAGATGGGATTGGGAGGGAGACAAACCATAAGTGACTCCTAATCTCACAAAACAAACTGAGGGTTGCTGGGGAAAGGGGGGTTGGGAGAGGTGGGTGGGGTTATGGACATCAGGGAGGGTATGTGCTATGGTGAGTACTGTGAAGTGTGTAAACCTGGCGATTCACAGACCTGTACCCCTGGGGATAAAAATACATTATATGTTTATAAAAAAAATAAGAAAGAAAGAAAGGAAGACCTGGATTCAAATGATGGCTTACTTAATGATAGTGAGCCAGTGTGTGTTTTCAGTGAAAGAGGAGGATCCTTCACTTGACCTCCAGTCTATTCCGGTGCCCCTGCTTGTGTAATCAGTAGCACAGTGAGTCCCCTCCTCACCTGGTGGTTGGCCACAGTGTTTAGAGCCAGAGCACAGAGAAACCTGTTCAGAGAAACTTATGAGGATGGCACTTGGGGGAGGCATTAAAACCGCTCCTGACTGGACATAGGGTTCCCAAAACTCTAGAGCATAGTGCAGAAGAATCACATTGATGTGTGACCATCAGCAAGTGGCTGGCCAGGGCTCCAAAATACCACTGCATTAATTAGAAAATACAAGCCCACTTAACTCACTCCCTCGTTCTACTCTGACATAATTTGGGAAATGTAAATTGGTTTCAATATTCACCTGACTCACAGAGGGAAAGAACAATTCATAAATTGATCTCTGAAGACCAGAGCTGTGTATAATCTTCTATCCTGGGGAACAAAGTGGTACAGCTGGAGGCTTTGCACTGATTCTGAGACCTGAAAGCCTGTAGGCTGCTGAAATTGACAGTTTCAACTCCTAGAAGTCTGTGCATAGTGTGGAGCTAGTTAAAAGGAATACACTGTATACTCTATTCTCTAAATTTTTAAACCTTTAAGGCACTGTGAAGGATCAGAATAATTTTTTTCATATGAAAATTACCTCTAGAGTATCTGTGTGAAATCTAGACAAATTCTATTTTGAAAAAAGATTTTAAAGTCCTATCTATACATATCAGCCTTTTCTTTTTGTGAGAGGTCTCTTATGTTCTGGATGTATGAAAAATGCTGGTGAAATGAAGTTAATTCCAAATAGAACGAGTGTCTCTGATTTATTTAGCACGTGTAATAATCCCTTTATTTTGATGGATAATTAAACATTTTTTAATAAAAGGATCTGTTTTTCCTCTATCCCTATTAAAACATGAGGCAGATAGCTAAAGGGTATTTCAGTGAAGGGGTGCTAACTTAGAAACCTTCCTAGCTGTCTGTCCTAAGTTCTATCCCCTTCCATGATAGCAACTAATCTAAAAATATAATTTTCTACAGATATCAAGGCTCTTTTAAAAAGGTAAAAAAAAATCCAACTGTGTTTATAAACTCACAATAAACAAGATATCCTATAGCCTTTCAGGGTCAGGATCTGCTGAATATTTAAATATTTTGAGAATATTTAAAGCAATACCTCTTAAAACCAGAACATGGCACAGTATCATTCAGGCTAAACAACTGGGTAGTGGTTAAGATCGTGTGTTTTTAGAATTATGGCTTTTAAACGTTGTAGAGTTCGGAGATGATTTTTTTAGCAGGTTGTCTTAACATTATTCAGATGTTCAACTCAGGCAGCTCTATATTGAGATTGTATTGGGCACTGACAGGAGGAAGAAGGAGGTGCTCTTTATCTGAAGAAAATAATGCACACAACTGTAGATCATATACATCATTAAACACTGACTTCCCTGGTGAATGGAAAATAAGACAGTGTAAAGTTTCCTGCAAAAGGCAGAATAAAGTAGTCCTCTCCTCATTATGAGCTAGACAAGCTTTCTAGTTGTAAACCTCTAGTGAGTCACGGTTACGGTTATGGTAGAAAGAGACTTGGGTTGGTGAGCCAAACCCTGTTTTCAGTCTCTTATCTGCTACCTGTGACCTTGAGCAAATCCCGCCCTGTTTTTCAGTCTTGACATCTTACATTACAAAGGAATCTTACATTACAAAGGAACAAGTCAGGTTTCCAGGGTTCTTTGTAAAGCCTTCAGTTGCTGATACTGTAATTTCTCATTATTACTTAGTAGGCTTTGACGGTGGAGGCCAAGAAAAACATGGCCGTACCCATCTCGAGTCGACCCTGACATAAGTGCAGCCATCTTGATATTCCAGATTATCACAAAATATTTCTTGGGCTCTGACCTACTCAGGTTCAGCACGTTAAAGACTCCCTCTCTCCTTTAATGATTGATTTAAACCCCTGGACTCAGCTGCCTCTGTCTTTCATAACTCCCCTATACATTCCCCAACTGATCAATGTTGACCCGAGTAGGTAGGGACAACTCTACGCCCCTACTCAGCAGGAAGAAGTTACAGAAGATGAGACCTTCCACCTTCAACAACCTTAAAGATTTAAGGGTCAAAATTGTTCAGGGGGAAATGCATAGGCGGAGAAAAATCAAGGCCATCCCACCCCAGGTGTAGCCTTAGCTTAAGTACAGCCATCTCAGACCCCTGTGCCCAAGGGCTGAACTTTCCCCCACACTGCTTTAGTAACCCCCACCCTACTTTAGTTCCAGAGACCCCCACCCTGCTCTAGTAAGCCCCTTCCTGCTTTAGTAACAGGAGCCCATAAATACCCCTGCCTTAACTAAGCTCGGGGTCCAAGTCCCTACTCCACTGCATCGAGTATACTTGGGCCCAAGCTTAAGCATGTCACCTCTGGGTCCAAGACCCTACTCCACTGCGTTGGGTGTACTTGGGCCCAAGCTTAAGTTTGGCAAATAAACCCTTGTGTGATTGCATTGGTGCTTGGCTCCTTGGTGGTCTCTCGGAGGTGAAAATTCGGGCACAACATTACAAGATGGCCCCACTATTTTAAATAGTCAACAATTAATGATGAAATTAGTTTTAGGAAAGCAAAAGCGAAGTTCCAAGGCATCTGTGAAAGAGGGCAGTAAAATTTCCCCAATATTAAAACTTGTAGAAAGGTATAAGGGGCTATTTAGCCAGAGCGGCTCCACCTTGGTTGAACAGCCATTTTGTAGTTTATGCAGTAAAACTTAAACTGACCCTGCCACCCCCCACCCCCCACTTACTTAAAAGCAAGTCTGGGAAGCCGGTAAAACGTGGTCAGTCAGTCCCTGATAAGGTACCAGGTGGTGGGTAATAGGGAGGGCACGTACTGCATGGAGCATGGGGTGTGGTGCAAAAACAATGAATACTGTTACGCTGAAAATAAAAAAAAAAATTTTCCTGGAAAAAAAAAGCCCATGTACGAGGGCGGGTCAGGTGAGGTGGAGATAACAGAGCCTGAATGCAGGGATGAGTCGGGCCTGGTGGAGACACCCAATCAGTGGGGCTGTAATATTGTCTCCCTATCTACAAAGGAGTGTGGGTTCCGCCTTTTGGGCTCCTTTTGGGTGCCAATTCTGACCAAGGTGATAGGCTAGTTCAAATAGCTACTATGGGATGAATTGTGATTCAATTGGCCACCCGTGTGTGACCTAGCATGACTGTGCAGCTTCCTTTGTGTGTTACAATCTCACTAGCCACCTGTGTGTGGCCGGGCTCAACCACATGGCTTTTGCTCTATAAAAGTTAGTCTGTAAGGCAGGGAGGGGTCGCCCTCTCTATAAGAGGCGGCCCCAGATGGGTCAGTTTGGTTCTTGATGCTTGGCACGAAATAAAGCTTTGCTTGACCTTCGCTTTGTATCAGTCTCCTTCCTTTGACCACGGACCTAACAAAAGGGTTTCCCCAGACATTGGGTTGGGATTATTCTGAACCACACCTTCGTTGCTCTTCCATCTCAGAAAATGTTCGGTTTCGAAATCTCAGGACCGTCAGGAACTGCCTTTTGAAATAGCTTCTCCCTTCTGTAGCTGCCGTCACTTCTCTCAGTACCGGAGCAGTGAGAGACGGGTCCTGAAGACCAGAACTTCCATCCCTCTGCTGGAGCCATTCATCTCACTGCTGGGATTCTGCACACACTACTAGGGCTCCAGGCCCCTGTTAAGGCTCTCTCAGTGCTCTTTCCTCATTCCCTATGCGTTATACAAGCTCAGTCACCTGGCAGAATTTAAATGGTATTTTTTGACCTCCTACTTTGCCAGTCAGTTGCTTTGGCAGAATAGTAACTTTTACCTGAGTGCTGACCAGTTATCTGTATTTTCTGCAACACCCTCAATTATCATTGAAAGATGTTAAGGGTGGAATTTTCTTCCCTGCATTAGAGAAGCAAAATCAGAAGAAAACTTCCTTTTAATCAGTAAAGCTGAAGTTGAGTACACATCATTACTCTAAGGGAAGGGAGTGTTTTAGTCTTCGCGCCACACTTGACTCCCTCCAGAAGCCTAAATGGGTTTTCTGATTCTTTGAAAGAATAGTAGTAGCTTTAGTCTCTGTGTCTGGAATTGTCCAGAAGAAATAATGTAGTGGGCTCCTCAAAAAGCTCTCTCTCCATTAATGCAACTCTCTTTGGCTTCACATGTAGTCAATTGAGTCAAAAATCATTCTGTATGTTTCTGATTTGTTGTTGTTATTGTCTTGCTCTGGTCTGTATCCTCTCTTGTATGTCACTGGAGCTAAAATACTAGCTGAGTGGATGAATGAAGGAACATCTGCCATCTTGCCATGGAAAAATGGAACGGGTTTGTGGATTTTACATAGTGGCATAAAGCAATAAGAACTTCTTGATATTTATGTTTTTGGTTAATTTTAAACACATTCATAGAGAAAGGAAATCCTTACAGATGTGGTTATAAATACAGTTTTTCATCTCTTGTTTAGAAAACAGTTTGTGGGGCGCCTGGGTGGCTCAGTGAATTAAGCCGCTGCCTTCGGCTCGGGTCATGGTCTCGGGGTCCTGGGATTGAGCCCAGCATTGGGCTCTCGGCTCCGCAGGGAGCCTGCTTCCTCCTCTATCTCTGCCTGCCTCTCTGCCTACTTGTGATCTCTCTCTCTGTCAAATAAATACAATAAAATCTTTAAAAAAAAAAGAAAAGGAAAAAAAAGAAAACAGTTTGTGTTGCCCTTGTGTAAGAGATCAGTGAAATCCCCAAACGTAAGCACTTAATGATCATCAAATAGAAAACAAGGCTATAGCCTAGTAACCTTTGCCTGCGTTGGAGAATTAGAAAAGAAGCTAAGTGTTGATTTACGGAGATGGTGATGATGTGTTTCAACTTATTTGAATGCATAAGTGACATTTAATCTATGTTCTATAATTTGAAATTGATACATTCTGGTTTTAAAAGGTTACAGACTATAGTCCTTATCAATCTCTGACCCTTTCAGTAAATATCCAGTATCTAATGATCTTTGGCTATAGTACTAGAAATGTGCGTGAATTTAAATTGAAATAATATGAAATCCACAAATTTAAGAATTGAGTCTGTCTAGAGATCGGAGCTTGTCTTTTGTGAGTCTTTGGTTTGGCCATCAAATTCATATTTAACTAACTCATATTGTAATAACCAGTTGCAAAGAAGGAAAAGAAGAAAATGTATTTCACATTTTTTTTTTCTGTAGGTTTTGGGGGATTGGCACTTGATAGTAGGTCTAATGAAACCCGATTTCTATTGTGACCTTAGATCTATTCCAGTGGCGTTGTTATATTAAAAACTGATCAATCTTTTTATACCTGTGGAGCAACCTAACATACAACTAAAGTCTTTCTTTTTGAAGAGATTTAGTTTGTCAGTTACCTACATCATTGGGGGAAATGACACTGTTTCAGATTCTATTCCCAGAATACTACTGTTCCACCCAAAAATGATTTCATAATGAAACAGTCTGTAAATAAGCATTGTTACTACTTTTTTGGGAGTTGTATTACACATTAGCTCATTTTACACCTATGTAGCCTCTCCCATTATCAACATCCCTCATTAGAGCGATGGACAAATGAATAATGACATGTATCCATCATTATGATATCATAAAGAGTATTTTCACTGCTCTAAAAATAGAAGAATGTTTTCTATTCCACTTTGTGCCAGGAATACAGCTTCCAAATAATAATTTTGTGGAGAAAGAGGAAGAAGAAAAGAAAGGAGAGGAGAAGGAGATAGAGGTCAAGGTGGGTCAGGAAGTCCCTGAACCAGGACATAAATTTCAAACCCTGTCAACAGCAGTGGTTCTCAAGATACCCCGAGCTAGCAGCATGAGACTCACCTGAGATCTGTTAAAAAGGCAGAATCCCAGACCTACTGAATCAAATTCTGGGGGTGGTGCCCAACAACCCGAGTTTTAATCAGTTGTCCAGGTGATTCTGAGGAATCCAAGTGTGGGAGACCCTGAGCCTATGGGTACAATGCTATGAGAGAAGATTCTGCTCCCTGAGCATGCGGTTGCAGACTTTGAGCTTTTAAGTCTCGATGACAGAGTGTATCAGGCTATTCGAAATGCCATTATGCTTTATAAAAAGCTTAGTGTGTGTATCAGATAAGAGCACTCATGGGACCAATCTTAAATTTAAAGGAAAAGGCCAATACTTGCACTCTTTCTATTATATCATGAGATACTTTCTGGCCAGCCCTTTACAATCTGATTAGTATGATGGAAGACCTTCAGGTAAATCTAATTTGTGAGGTAGGAGGTCTTTGCATTTGCCTTGTGACTTGTTTTTTTTCCTCGAAGGACGATGACTGCACTGCTCAATGTGGAGCCTCTCAGATCTCTGATCGTTCCTAAAATTAAGCTGTATTGCAATAACTGACTCTATAGTCCATCTACAAATCCCATGTTTTGGACACGTTGGTGTCCAATCTATGCTTGCTTTTCATGCATCTGTACTATTGTGGGATGGGTAGAATAGAGCAGAATAAAGGACTAGAAAAAATGTACTCCATAAATGTGTAGTTAGACCAGCAGCTGCATGGTATTAATGAGGTAAGTGAGTTGTCATGGGCCCCACCCACATCCTCCCACAGAAAAGCGATATGAGAAAGAGTGCCTCTCCCCTATCTCCCAGGCTGTGCTTTAAGAGGCTGTGCTGTAAATCCAGGCAATCCATTTGTCACCCACCATTAAAGATTCGGTGAGTAACACGAGCTCTGGCACCTGAGATATTTTGGATGGTAACCAATTTCTTCTTTAAGTAGAGGGCAGAAGCACTGTGTATGATACCCAGCTAATTCTTGGCACCGGATTTAAGAAGGATAAAGAGAGTGCAGACCTTTGATCGGTCTGTGTCTTGGCGTCCAGTAATATTTGTCTTCTTGTTATGTACATGAAAGCAGTAGCTTACCCAGGAAGGGGTGTTCCTTCTCATTTTGGTAGACCCCAGAACATCTCCCAGGTCTTGGGATCCCTGGCCTATGGATCAAATACTTATTAGGTCTAGCTGTGCTTTAGATGCATTTGGCCACTTTTAGAGTGATACAACAGTGAATATCAGTCATCAATTATATTGCTTTAGCCTTGGGCATCATTGATAGCTTTGATAACTTTCTGACACACTTGTCTCAGTAGCTTCTAGTGTCGTCTTCTGACCCTCTCACCCCTATTGGAGCATTTCCACACCATCTGTCTATGGATACTTTCCTTTTGCTTCTGAAGGGAGATACTTTCCAAGATACTCCAAAGAGTATTAAGCCACACTCTGTAGGAATCAGTTTTCTTTGTGGCTTCTACTAAGTTCCTACTCTTATCATGTATTTTCTTAAGCAAACCCGATGCTTTAATTGCCTCCTTTGAGGACGTGAAGTAAATTTCTTTTTTCAGACTATTTCTGCTGCCCAGAGATTACTGGTATTTGGGTTGTTTCCTTATCACTTTTTTCTGTGTACACATTCACATTCTTAACATGTTTAAATAGGATATTCATATTGGTATGCTCTTTACTTAACATTATGTGTTGTGTCTTTTCTCATATTAAATCTTGGTGAATAGACTTTCAGTGTCTGTTATCTCCACTGGAAGGATGAACTTCAATGTTAATTGATGTTCCTAATGATGTCTCTGGAGTGCTGTGCGAGCCTGAAGAATCTGATGAATCATTAAAGAAAGATTAGACTATATTTAGCATTATTTGTGCTTATAATCTACTTCTTTTTAAATTGCCGATTCAGACATAGTATAAGTCATACTAAATAGGCTAAGTAGTGTATTTAAATAACATATGGTTGTAGTATTTGGTTACCAAATATGTAGTAAGAGACATGGCAGAATCATCATTTCCTATCAGTGGTCAAACAACATTTTGTGGTTTTGTGCAGGTCTCATAAATGCTTGGGCTCCAAATATTTCAGAGATAGATATATAATGATAATTATATAGAAGTTGTTTTAACTAACATTAAACATTAACCATTTTTAAAGTAACATAAAACATTAACCATTTTTGAAACTTTGCAATTCTCGAAGATTTTTTTCAGTGGAAATCACTTTAAGATTGGTTAGAGATATTGCAAAGAATTTTACAGAGCAAACCTTTGCCTTGATTGATAGAGATAAGAAAAATGAACAGTTTAAGTCAGTGGTACTTAATTCACTGTTCCTTTGCAGAAAGATACAGAAGCAAATAAGTAAATTATACACATCTCAACACAGATGTCTACTAAATAACTAAGTCCTCAATGAAAATAATAAATTTTTCTTAGGTTATGAAGACAAGAATAAATTGACCAAATTTAGATAGTAGTAAGAACATAGAGCCTGTTAGGTGCCTAAAACTTAGAAAAGCATCAAAGGAAAGGTCGGAAAAGAGATGAAAAATATTCAGATTAGACTTATGTGTCCTTTTATAGTTGAAGAATACACATTTTAATGTCTTTCCCAATTTATGCCCCAAAGAGTTCTAAGTATAGGAGAATGAGATGCTCATACAGAATAAAGTATAAAGAAAATGACTTATAGTTTGAGGACTTGAGTTTCTCATAAAAAAAAAAAAATGGATTGACCCTTTCATCACCTCTTATGTATTTTTAAAATTCTTATGGGCCTAACTTGTTTGTATTACAACTTGTTCTTCAATTACACCTTGGCACTTAAAAATTCATTGACAAGTGTTGAAAAGATAGGAAAAAGCTATAGGATGAAAAGGAGAAAATAGTATATTTCAGAATGCATCCTTGTAGATGCACTGAAGTGAAAGTGAAAGGGAAGAGAGCCCTGAAACAGGATATGTGATAAATGAAAATGCTTGCATTATCTGGTATCTTGCAAAATAAATAGAAAAGAAAAATTAAGTATTTGAGTTACTGGTTCTATCTTAATATGATCACAGGAAGGAGACACTCCTTAGAACAGAAGTGACTTAAAGGTGAATGTGTGGTTGCCAGTTGGCTGGGGTAGGAGAAGAGCATGGGGTGCTTGGGTGGCTCAGTTGGGTGAGAGACTCAGATCATGATCTCACTGTTCATAGGACCAAGCCCCATTCGGACTCTGTGCTCAGTGAGGATTCTACTTGGACATTGTTTCTGTCTGCCCCTCTCCCTACACACATATTGCTCACTCATATAAATCATTGGAGAAAAGAAAACAGCAGAGGGAAAGAAATAGGCAGCCTGTGATTTATAGGTACTGGAGTAGTGTGAATCCTTAAAGGGAGAAATGTAAAGTACGCACAGTTGTCACAGTACTGGAACATCTGAGCTCAGATTATGGAGACTTCGGTGTGGTCTAACATGGACTTCACACATCCCAAATATTCAGTGGGGAGACTGTGTAAGATTTTGAATAGGGAAAACATGTGATGATATTTACATTTGGGGGGAAAAGTGCATGTCTCAATCACATTAGGTCTGTATTCTATTAATCATTAAAGGCTGCAACTCTGAGTGAAATGAAAATGACCTGTAGTATAAATTTACCAAATGTTGTTGAAGAGAGTACATAGAATCTGTTTGAAACATTTTTATTGCACTGATTGTTTAGACTGTTAGTTCTAAGGTCACCTAGTGATTTTTTAATTTGATTTAATTTTAGAAGGATTGGGAGAGTGTGTGGGCCAGTAGGGGGTGGGGAAAAGGAAGAGGAAGAGAGAGAAATAGAGAATCTCTAGCCAACTCCCCACTGAGCACAGAGCCAGACACAGGGCTCAATTCTTAAATCTCTGATACCCATATGGAGGATTTGATCCTCTAAGTTTCAAAGGACTCTCTTTACAAATGAATTCTGGGAACCCAGGTTCTTGAATTGGAGACGTTCAGCCGACTTCATGGTGTTAAAGCATTTGAAAAGTGTTTATTTAACGCGGCTGTCTATTATGATAGTACAGACAGAATAAAGGGGAGGGTGTTTAATGCCAGGACCACTTTCACTGTTGAAGTTTTGCCAGCAACAAGGCAGCAGTAAAGTTCAAGTATAAATGTCAGCAAAATCCTATGAAAAATGACAGCCTGAGTCATTTGTATGTGCATGTCTTTTATTTGGAAAAGCATACTTTTTAATGGGAGGAGAAGAAAAGATGCCACTTGATGGCTGAGGTACACTACCGTTTCTATTAAATTGTTTTTAACAAATAAAAAAAAAATCACATTGAAGCTTCTGATTTAAGAATGGGTAGTAACTTATCAGGATGTCTTTTAACTTTAGACCAGAGGGAAGTAAGAGGTAGGGTAACAGACTTGTTCAATTTCAAAGAAAGCAACTGTGAGCATACCTGTTGTTGAAAGAGAAATAAAATGAAAGGGGTAATAGATACATATCTACCTAGAGAGCTGATGCTTAGGGGGAAAACAGGTTTCATTTGAAAAATATGAAGGGAATAATTGTTTAAAAATTCTAAGGAGAGGGGCACTTGGGTGGCTCAGTCAGTTGAATGCCTGACTCTTGGTTTTGGCTCAGGTCATGATCTCAGGGTCCTGGGATCGAGCCCCACGTTGGGCTCCATGCTCCACGCCAAGTCTGCTTGTCCCTGTCCCTCTGTTCCTTCTCTCATGTGCACATGCTCTCTCTCTCTCTCTCTCTCTTTTTCTTTCTCTCTCACACAAATAAATAAAATCTTTTAAAAAATTCTAAATAGGGGCACCTGGGTGGCTCAGTGGGTTTAGCTTCTGCCTTTGGCTCAGGTCATGATCTCTGGATTGTGGGATGGAGCCCTTCATCTAGCTCTCTGCTCAGCTGGGAGCCTGCTTCACACTCTCTCTCTCTACCTGCCTCTCTGCCTACTTGTGATCTCTCTCTCTCTCTCTCTGTCAAATAAATAAATACAGTCTTAAAAAATTCTAAAGAAAACTAAAAATATTTAGTGATTGCAGAGGTTGAAAATATTGGTTCTTTATATTCTGTGTAATCTAACTTTTGGCTGCTTGGTTTCTGGTTCTAGCATGTAGCTCTGTTATAATTTGCAGAGGATGGGAAAGGAGGGCATGAGAAAAGAAGCAAGAAGGCATAATGAGGAAAGAAAAAGAGACTAAAAGTATGTCAGCATTAGAAGGTGGGAAGGAAGAATGATAGGAGGAGGGAGAGAATGGGAAGGTATTAGGACACTACGCAGCACTGTGGTTGACAGTGGGGCCTCCACACGTGGTAGCCTTTCTGCCACTTCTTCTCAGGGAGACCTTGGGAGAATTGCTGAGACGTGCCTCCGTTTCTTTACTGCAAAACACATACGATGCTAGTATTTACCACTTAGGCTTGCTGTGAGGATGACCGTATACATTGTAAGTCCTCCATAAAAGCTAGTTGCTATAAGGGTCGCCATCTAATTTGTCATCTAAAAAGGTGATCAGCAAACTACAACCCACGGATCAAATCCAGCTACCTGTCTTTGAATGGCCAATGAGCTGAGAGTGGTGTTTGTGTTTTTAAATGGGAAAAATCAATAAAGAATATTTGTGACACCTTGAAATTATAGGTGAAATTCAGTGTCAGTATCCATAAAGCTTTATTGCAACACAGCCACACTCACTAGTTTACATATTTGTGGCTGCTTTTGTGCTGTAGTGGCAGTCTCCTGGCCATCTGGCCTAAAAAACCTAAAATCTTTTCTCTCTGACCTTTGACATAAAAGGTTTGACATTCCTGGTCTAAACCAGGACACATCTGAGACTGAATCATGATACTATGAATCATAAGTTGGAGCAAGTGACATAAACTGAGGATATCCTAAGCAAGCCTGTTAAGTACAGTCACCTTCAATATATACTGTGTTTGGGGGAGGGGGAACGTGATGAAAAGAAGTAGCATTTATGCAAATGCTTGCAACTGGGGGTAATTTAAATGTAAATCTTTGTTCCTCTGCTTTCACTAAATGCACTAACCACTCCCAAACTCATTTTGTAAAAGGCCTTTTGTAATCTGGTCCCTGCCCTCCTCTTGGACACCTTCTCCAACTGCTCTCCTCTTTATGCAAGGTGGTCTAGTCATGCTCACTTTTCTATTCCACTAACACAGTAAGCTAGTCACTATCTCAGGGCCTTTGCAAGACTGTCTGCCTGGGATGTCGCTCTATCCCAGACTTGCAAGTCAGGCCCTTCACCCTATTTAAACTGGCATTGTCCTCCATTCCTCAGTCCATTTTATTCTCTCCTTAGGACTGCCACTCTCAGAAACCCTGAACCTAAGCTCTACGGTGGCATGTTTTTTTTTGTTTTTGTTTTTGTTTTTGTTTTTTTCCCTATCTTGTGACCTTTGTGGCTCGCTCCAGTGTCCACCACCGTTCTGGCATGGAATGGGTACTCAGGCAATGAGAATGCATCCTCCTGACTGTCGCATTGTTGCTACTCCTGTGCGGAGCACCTAAGTGGGTCAGTCCACTTAGGGCTCTTCTCATCCTGGGCTTCCAATGGGTCTTTGACTCTAGGTGAGCAGCTTGGGATTTATATAAGTTTTAGTCCAAGTCTCTGGCCCAGGTGGATCCTCTCGGCACACACAGGTCTTTGATAGGTTTTCCTGTCATTTTCACATTTTGTTTATGCTACCTAGACTTATTTATGTAGAGATCTTAGCAGGCCTTTCTACCACAGTGCTTCTAGAGAGAGGCCTCGTTTATTTATTGTTCACTTCCCTCATAGAATAAAAAGGGGCATAGTATCTTGCAAAACAAGTAGCTTCCTTTGAGTTTATGCTGAATTCTTTTCCAGTTTTTTTTTTTTTTTTTTTTGGGGGGGGTCAGCAAGAGTTCCCAAGGTTAGGATGTAAGCAGCTTGGAGGCCGAGATGATAACTTTTAAACTATTTCTTTGTATCCTGCATAATACTGGAGAGGCAGGGGCATGTGAATGAAAGAGTACGGTGGGCTCTGTTTCTCTCTGGGTAATGGAATAAACCTCAGGAGAAACATAATAGCTGAAGATATTAAGCTCATTTGGCTTTCCAACACCTCTTTTGATCTTTGTACCTCTAGGCTTTGTGCCAGTCACAGGTTTCTCTTATTTTCATTCTTGTTAGGTTGCTGATCCATTTGTCTTCTTGGAGCTCATGGAAGCCAGCCTTACAGCATATGAGCTTCTGTGAAGTTGTTACAATCAACTGTCCTGAGAAGAGAAGGGGAAAACTAGCTTCTCCTGCCATTTGGTTTGAAAACTGGCCCCCATACACAGAAGATGAGGAGAGGCCAAAGAAAGAGGTGAATCATTCCAGGTTGGTCAGGGGCAGGTTTAATATGTGAGAGAGCTTACATGTGAGGCTTGTCTTAGCAGCCATAAGATGAGTAGATTTTGGCACCAGCCCTCCAGAATCCTGCAGATTTATGTGGAGGCCTTAACTAGGTCCAATCATGCATATCATCCAGATGGTCTCAACAGCATCCTACTCTCGAGGCTATGTCCTTGAAGCAGCTCCTAGTGTGGGAATGGTGGGCATGACATACATTCCAAGGATGGGAGGAGGTGAGGAAGCTGACATTGCCTGTTTACAGCTCACACAGGTCAGCCAGTGGTCATGTCCTCTCCATGATCTCCTCTGACACTGTTCTCTCCTCCTCCTTCCCAATTTGAGGCTACATAGAAAAGAGGCAAAGCGGAAAGAAATACATGTTGGACCAGTATAGTCTCCAGCTCTAGCCAAGGCATGAAGAATGCCTGTGGTCCATTTTCTATGCATTTATCCCTAAACTTACCTTCAGAGCTTCCGAAAGAGAACTGGATATCATTCACCAGAAAGTAAGTTATATGAGAAGTAGTATGTCTGCCTTATTTAATACATTATTTGCTAAATAAATCCAGGGCCTAGAACAGTAAGGAACTGATATTTATTGTGTGAAAGAATGCCTTTCACCTTTATGTCTTTCCTTGCTTCCTCATCTGGTACCATTTAATAGCCTGTGTCAATAAAAACTAAAATTTCATCTTCCATGTTTAATTATAAAACTCTCCAAAGCAGAACTTTGAAAAACATGAAACTGCACAGTAGAAGAATTAGAAAGTATGTAACCCAAGGTTCTCTCTGGGATGTTACCAAATGCTTTGGCAGGAAAATCTTCAGCCACTAAAAACAAAATGTCATCCAACAATGGTAAAATAACACAGTATGACAAAAACTTCGTTGAAAAAGGCATTGTTGTAATGATTAATGGAAATATGGCTTTTATCATAAGTACATGCAGTTTTGGAGAAAAGCATGCAGCATCTATCACATGTTGAAAATAAAAAATATGATTTGTTTGAAGAGTTCCAACCTTTGAGAGATAGTAAATGATACAGTACTTAGGAAATTGCTTTAAGTGTTTTTCTGATTGGCTAAGATTGTTCACAAATTGCTGCATCTTTTGGTGTTGAAGAAACTAATATGAAGAACCCATGAATCTTGAATACAGGTAGAAATCCAACACTATTTTTATGCTCAAGATGGGGGGGGGAAGTATTCCCAATAGGAAAGACATTCCCACAAGTGTTTATAATGGTTGGTTAAAACAGCTGAGAATGTTATTATGTAGTCTTTACCATTAACCTTCATAGCTATTTTATAAGGAAGGTAGAATCAAGGCATCTTTTCAAGAGATTTTCAAAAAGTCGTTAACCTTTCTCTCTTTTTGTCAAAAGTTAGATAATGCATGTGATTTTGTAGGGGGCATTCCATTAACTGAGATGTAATTCAAATGATGAAAACCTTGAAGCTATTAGTGTCTTTTGTGAAAAAGCAAGGTATTCAAAGAAATTAAAAAGACAATTGTTTACATATTCCTTCCCTTCCTACTCCTTGGTTTCTTTCCTGTTTTAGTAGTAGTTTTTTTAAGATTATTTAAATATGGGAAGATGTATGATCCCCAAGCACTATCTACAAATTATTCACATTGCTCCCATTAATTATCAGTCTTAGACAGTAGGAGCTATTGCCAAAGAAGAGATCGGTTATTAAAATCTCAGAAGTGAGTCCATAAACACACATTATCAAATATTATTTTCAGAATTTTTTTTAACAAATATTACTATTCATTCAGTTAAGAACAAATTAGAAATGAAGTCTGTAGTTAATCCCAGCCTTTTCGAAAAAGTATTCTGCATTGGTTGATCAGGCTTAAGTTGATTGTGGTGGGCCTGGAGACAAGAGGGTGGTACCCTGAAGTATCACTGTGTGTTTCAACATAGATAGGGCAGAAACTGGAACACGATTGGCAATGGAAAACAAGCACACTTAGCATTTTACCAATGGAATAAAACCAACATAATTTTACAACATTTTTTCCAATATGTCACCCAAACTTACTCTGTCCAGTATACTGCTATGTAAGTATAAATAAAAATGTAAGCATAATGGGCATGTGAAATTTACTAACCTATTTTTTTCACCTAAGGTTAGAGCCTAAATTGTTTTCCCTATTCTACGTAGTCTTTAAGATTGGGACTTCAAGATCACTGGGTTTTAACATACCTTTATAATGAGAGGAATGCATATATGATTATATAATTCTCCTAATGCAGGAGAATTTCCCTTTTTATTGCTATTATAAATATTGTGACAATGAATAGCTTTGTTTTTGCATACGCAGAATACTGTCTGTTTTCCTTAGGATAGAGTTAGTTCCAGGAACAGATTATTGTCAATGACCTCCTCTATGGCTTTGATACATAATTTCTATTTATATTCCAGAAGAATTTTTGTCATTAGCAATATGAGAGTTAACACTTATGGGTTCTTGTGTGTCAGACACTCTTGTGAATAAACTTTTACATGAATTAGCTTTTAAAATTCTCACCATAGTCTTTAAGATATATGGTATTACTGCACTTATACAAAAAGAAATTCCAGAATTGAATTTGAAGAAATTGTACCCCAGAGATGTTAATTAGCTTGCCTAAGGATGCACAGTTAATAAGCGGCAGTAAGAGCACCAGTTTCTTTGTCTTCCTTAATATTTGACAAGATATATCACAATTTATTTTTGCAATCATAATGGACAAAATAATATCGTTATGTATCTTAACTACTGTTTATTTGATTAGTGACAACTCTCTCTTTCCAGTTCTATTTCCCACTGCATTAGTTACTTACCACATAGGAGTGTTGTGAGAAACAAAGTTAATATATGTGAAGGACTAACCAGTGTCATTTGGTCATAGCTATCCAAAAGATGGTAGTTTTTATTGTTATTCTTAGCTAAGTTACTGAGAGAATTAGGATTAAAAACTTGGAACCGTCTATCTAGTTCACTCTTTGTTTGTTTGTTTCGCTATTATACCACTTTTTTTTTTAAAGGAAATCAGTCTTAGTTCAGTATATTTATTTTATATATAATTGTTCCTGAAAATAAGATAAACTAACTTATAAATAAATGTCAATCCTGGAATGGAATAGAATATTATAAACATTTTTTGATCTCTCATCCATGACAATAGAATATATTTTAGTGCACACAAATATATGCATGGTTATTTATATTGTACTAACATGTACTTATAAACGAGATGATATATACGTTACATATAGCCTATTTATAATTTTTCTGTGAAATGGTATTTTGAATAACTTTCTTACTTGTGGATGTTGCAGAATATTTTTTTCTAAAAGTTATAGATATATTTCATAAGAGCCATATCAGTTTTTATTTGATTAGATATCATAATTTTTACCTTGTAATCTGGCAGACAAGGACCACCTACCAGCTCTTTTCTTCATTATTTGTTTTCAACCACATTATTTATGTAACTTTCAAGCAGGTGAGGGTAGTGAAAACTAGAAAATGAAATCTCCAAATGTACTTCTCCCAGCATTAATAAGCTGAAAGATGGCACATTATTCTCTAGAATTTAAAAAATTCATTGTTCTCAAGATATGTCTAGGAGGCGACATTTGCCACCTGGACCATGTAAGAATGACAATTTAGGTTTAAATACCTTGGATATAAATACCAGTAAGTGGTGGAGACCGTGGGAGAGATGTGTAGAGTTTCAACACATGGGGTTTAATAAAGTCTACGTATGTTTTACTTCCCGAGTTTAAGCCCGGGAGCCTCAGCACTTGTGTGGTTGTGAAGGCAGAATTGTAGGCATGGTCTGGGAGCCCAAGGTGGGTCCAAAATGCTTCAAGTGAGATTAAGAAGGTATTGGTAGTGTGAGTCAACTGTAGAAGACAGATTCTGCAGCAGATTATAGAATGACAGGGGACTGTCACCTAGTGTCCCTGGGCACTTCACAGATCTCGGTTTCAGTCCAGCCTCTGGCAGTTAGAGGATGTATCACTGTGGCATGTTTTAAGCCCCGGGTCTTGTATTTGCAGGAAAGGAGGTACTTTCCTCATGGGGCTGCAAGAAAATATCACATTATATAATTACATTGTTCAGAGCAGATTCTAGTGCATTGTAAGAGCTCAACCATTGTTGTTCCTGTAGGCAGCAGAGCGCGAAGCCAACGTGCCTAGATTCAAATCCCCACTCCGGAAGGTGTAGGTGTGAACCTTGAGCACAGCACATAACCTCACTATGCTTCATTTTCCTCACCGGTGAAGTGACAAAAATGATGATACCCCACATCACAGGGTCGGTATGAGGGTAAAATTCAATGAGTTCCTGCACATAAGCATGCTTAGAAATGCCTGCCACTCGCCCAGTAAACACTAAATAAATGTTTGCTGTTAATGTTACTGTTTTCAATATTAGTCACTAGGATTTTAAAATAGCTTCCAGTGTTAACAACCTGTGAAGAAACACTCTTTTACGTGGTTTATCATATTCCCTCTTCCCTCTGAGTGTGTAGAATGGTATTCATGATGTTGCACCTATAACTTTGGTTGTTTGTATCCAATTATCTGCCCCCTTTTGACCAATCAGCTATGTGTGGACTTTAGTGTGGCATTTTATCCACATCTTCAGTATTTGGTAGCCTTGGTCTTGAGTTCCTTGTGCATTTCAATGGATGGAAAAATGAGCCAGTTTTGGAAAGAGGACTGTGAAAATCCCACAGACTTTTGTGTATTCGTATTTTCTGTGTTAGACATTTCTACACACCATATGACCAAAGGACAGTCACTGTTTCTTGAAAGTAGAGACATTTACAGATTTTCTTTTAACTTCTTTTTTTTTTACCCCACCTGCTTTTTCTTTTCTTTTTCATCTTTGAGTCTTCTCATCCACACACACATGAATATGAGACAGAAACTGAAAACCTGAGTGACTTCCATTCGATTTACTAATGCCAAGAGCTCATGAGCTGTTTCCCGCATCAACATGCATGTATTCCACCTCCCCCTCACCCTGACCTACTAGTTGTTGAGCCTTCCTCTTCCACTGGTGTGTGTGTGTGTGTGTGTGTGTGTGTGTGTGTGTGTGTGATTTCTTTCCTAACTCAGCTTCTTGTTATATACAGCTGTGTATTTGTTCATTGAAAATTCATACATTTAAGTTCTTTTTTTTTCCATTTTATTTATTTTTTCAGCGTAACAGTATTCATTCTTTTTGCACAACACCCAGTGCTCCATGCAAAACGTGCCCTCCCCATTACCCACCACCTGTTCCCCCAACCTCCCACCCCTAACCCTTCAAAACCCTCAGGTTGCCACAACCTCCCACCCCTGACCCTTCAAAACCCTCAGATTGTTTTTCAGAGTCCATAGTCTCTTATGGTTCGCCTCCCCTCCCCACTGTCCAGAGCCCCCTCCCCCTCTCCCAATCCCACCTCCCCCCAGCAACCCCCAGTTTGTTTTGTGAGATTAAGAGTCATTTATGGTTTGTCTCCCTCCCAATCCCATCTTGTTTCATTTATTTTTCTCCTATCCCCCTACCCCCCCATGTTGCTTCTCCATGTCCTCATATCAGGGAGATCATATGATAGTTGTCTTTCTCTGATTGACTTATTTCACTAAGCATGATACGCTCTAGTTCCATCCACGTTGTCGCAAATGGCAAGATTTCATTTCTTTTGATGGCTGCATAGTATTCCATTGTGTATATATACCACATCTTCTTTATCCATTCATCTGTTGATGGACATCTAGGTTCTTTCCATAGTCTGGCTATTGTAGACATTGCTGCTATAAACATTCGGGTACATGTGCCCCTTCGGATCACTATGTTTGTATCTTTAGGGTAAATACCCAGTAGTGCAATTGCTGGGTCATAGGGTAGTTCTATTTTCAACATTTTGAGGAACCTCCATGCTGTTTTCCAGAGTGGCTGCACCAGCTTGCATTCCCACCAACAGTGGAGGAGGGTTCCCCTTTCTCCACATCCTCGCCAGCATCTGTCATTTCCTGACTTGTTCATTTTAGCCATTCTGACTGGTGTGAGGTGATATCACATTGTGGTTTTGATTTGTATTTCCCTGATGCCGAGTGACGTGGAGCACTTTTTCATGTGTCTGTTGGCCATCTGGATGTCTTCTTTGCAGAAATGTGTGTTCATGTCCTCTGCCCATTTCTTGATTGGATTGTTTGTTCTTTGGGTGTTGAGTTTGCTAAGTTCCTTATAGATTTTGGATACTAGCCCTTTATCTGACATGTCGTTTGCAAATATCTTCTCCCATTCTGTCAGTTGTCTTTTGGTTTTGTTAACTGTTTCCTTGGCTGTGCAAAAGCTTTTGATCTTGATGAAATCCCAATAGTTCATTTTTGCCCTTGCTTCCCTTGCCTTTGCCGTTGTTCCTAGGAAGATGTTGCTACGGCTGAGGTCGAAGAGGTTGCTGCCTTCATTCTCCTCAAGGATTTTGATGGATTCCTTCCTCACATTGAGGTCCTTCATCCATTTGGAGTCTATTTTCGTGTGTGCTGTAAGGAAGTGGTCCAGTTTCATTTTTCTGCATGTGGCTGTCCAATTTTCCCAGCACCATTTATTGAAGAGGCTGTCTTTTTTCCATTGGATATTCTTTCCTGCTTTGTCGAAGATTAGTTGACCACAGAGTTGACGGTCCATTTCTGGGCTCTCTATTCTGTTCCACATATCTATGTGTCTGTTTCTGTGCCAGTACCATGCTGTCTTGATGATGACAGCTTTGTAATAGAGCTTGAAGTCCGGAATTGTGATGCCACCCACTTTGGCTTTGTTTTTCAATATTCCTTTGGCTATTCGAGGTCTTTTCTGGTTCCATATAAATTTGAGGATTATTTGTTCCATTTCTTTGAAAAAAATGGATGGTATTTTGATAGGGATTGCATTAAATGTGTAGATTGCTTTAGGTAGCATAGACATTTTCACAATATTTATTCTTCCAATCCAGGAGCATGGAACATTTTTCCATTTTTTTGTGTCTTCCTCAATTTCTTTCATGAGTACTTTATAATTTTCTGTGTATAGATTCTTAGTCTCTTTGGTTAGGTTTATTCCTAGGTATCTTATAGTTTTGGGTACAATTGTAAATGGGATTGACTCCTTAATTTCTCTTTCTTCTGTCTTGTTGGTGTACAGAAATGCAACTGATTTCTGTGCATTGATTTTATATCCTGACACTTTACTGAATTCCTGTACAAGTTCTAGCAGTTTTGGAGTGGAGTCTTTTGGGTTTTCCACATATAGTATCATATCATCTGTGAAGAGTGATAGTTTGACTTCTTCTTTACCAATTTGGATGCCTTTAATTTCTTTTTGTTGTCTGATTGCTGAGGCTAGGACTTCTAGTACTATGTTGAATAGCAGTGGTGATAATGGACATCCCTGCCGTGTTCCTGACCTTAGCGGAAAAGCTTTCAGTTTTTCTCCATGGAGAATGATATTTGCGGTGGGTTTTTCATAGATGGCTTTGATAATATTGAGGTATGTGCCCTCTATCCCTCCACTTTGAAGAGTTTTGATCAGGAAGGGATGCTGTACTTTGTCAAATGCTTTTTCAGCATCTATTGAGAGTATCATATGGTTCTTGTTCTTTCTTTTATTAATGTGTTCTATCACATTGATTGATTTGCGGATGTTGAACCAACCCTGCATCCCTGGAATAAATCCCACTTGATCATGGTGAACAATCCTTTTAATGTACTGTTGAATCCTATTGGCTAGTATTTTGGCGAGAATTTTTGCGTCTGTGTTCATCAAGGATATTGGTCTGTAGTTCTCTTTTTTGGTGGGATCCTTGTCTGGTTTTGGGATCAAGGTGATGCTGGCCTCATAGAATGAGTTTGGAAGTTTTCCTTCCATTTCTATTTTTTGGAACAGTTTCAGGAGAATAGGAATGAGTTCTTCTTTAAATGTTTGGTAGAATTCCCCTGGGAAGCCGTCTGGCCCTGGGCTTTTGTTTGTTTGGAGATTTTGGATGACTGTTTCAATCTCCTTACTGGTTATGGGCCTGTTCAGGTTTTCTATTTCTTCCTGGTTCAGTTGTGGTAGTTTATATGTCTCTAGGAATGCATCCATTTCTTCCAGATTGGCCAATTTGTTGGCGTAGAGTTGCTCATAGTATGTTCTTCTAATTGTCTGTATTTCTTTGGTGTTAGTTGTGATCTCTCCTCTTTCATTCATGATTTTATTGATTTGGGTCCTTTCTCTTTTCTTTTTGATGAGTCTGGCCAGGGGTTTATCAATCTTATTGATTCTTTCAAAGAACCAGCTCCTAGTTTCATTGATTTTTTCTATTGTTTTTTTGGTTTCTATTTCATTGATTTCTCCTCTGATCTTTATGATTTCTCTTCTCCTGCTGGGTTTAGGGTTTCTTTCTTGTTCTTTCTCCAGCTCCTTTATGTGTAGGGTTAGGTTGTGTACTTGAGACCTTTCTTGTTTCTTGAGAAAGGCTTGTACCACTATATATTTTCCTCTCAGGACTGCCTTTGCTGTGTCCCACAGATTTTGAACTGTTGTGTTTTCAATATCATTTGTTTCCATGAATTTTTTCAATTCTTCTTTAATTTCCTGGTTAACCCATTCATTCTTTAGAAGGATGTTGTTTAGTCTCCATGTATTTGGGTTCTTTCCAGCTTTCCTCTTGTGATTGAGTTCTAGCTTCAGAGCATTGTGGTCTGAAAATATGCAGGGAATAATCCTAATCTTTCGATACCGGTTGAGACCTGATTTGTGACCCAGGATGTGATCTATTCTGGAGAAGGTTCCATGTGCACTAGAGAAGAATGTGTATTTTGTTGCTTTGGGATGAAATGTTCTGAATATAACTGTGATGTCCATCTGGTCCAGTGTGTCATTTAAGGCCTTCATTTCCTTGTTGATCTTTGGCTTGGATGATCTGTCCATTTCAGTAGGGGAGTGTTCAAGTCCCCTACTATTATTTTATTATTATTGCTGTGTTTCTTTGATTTTGTTATTAATTGGTTGATATAGTTGGCTGCTCCCACGTTAGGGGCATAGATATTTAAAATTGTTAGATCTTCTTGTTGGACAGACCCTTTGAGTAGGATATAGTGTCTTTCCTCATCTCTTATTATAGTCTTTGGCTTAAAATCTAATTGATCTCATATAAGGATTGCCACCCCAGCTTTCTTCTGATGCCCATTAGCATGGTAAATTGTTTTCCACCCCCTCACTTTAAATCTGGAGGTGTCTTCGCGTCTAAAATGAGTTTCTTGTAGGCAACATACTGATGGGTTTTGTTTTTTTATCCATTCTGATACCCTATGTCTTTTGATTGGGGCATTTAGCCCATTAACATTCAGGGTAACTATTGAGAGATATGAATTTAGTGCCATTATTAGCCTGTAAGGTGACTGTTACTGTATATTGTCTCTGTACCTTTCTGATCTACTACTTTTAGGCTCTCTCTTTGCTTAGAGGACCCCTTTCAATATTTCCTGTAGAGCTGGTTTGGTGTTTGCAAATTCAGTTTTTGTTTGTCCTGGAAGCTTTTGATCTCTCCTTCTATTTTCAATGATAGCCTAGCTGGATAGAGTATTCTTGGCTGCATGTTTTTCTCGTTGAGTGCTCTGAATATATCATGCCAGCTCTTTCTGGCCTCCCAGGTCTCTGTGGATAAGTCTGCCGCCAATCTAATATTTTTACCATTGTATGTTACAGACTTCTTTTCTCGGGCTGCTTTCAGGATTTTCTCTTTGTCACTAAGACTTGTAAATTTTACTATTAGTTGACGGGGTGTGGACCTATTCTTGTTGACTTTGATGGGGGTTCTCTGCATCTCCTGGATTTTAATGCTTGTTCCCTTTGCCATATTAGGGAAATTCTCTCCAATGATTCTCTCCAATAGACCTTCTGCTCCCCTCTCTGTTTCTTCTTCTTCTGGAATCCCAATTATTCTAATGTTGTTTCGTCTTATGGTGTCACTTATCTCTCGAATTCTCCCCTCATGGTCCAGTAGCTGTCTTTTTGCTCTTTTGCTCGGCTTCCTTATTCTCTGTCATTTGGTCTTCTATATCACTAATTATTTCTTCTGCCTCATTTATCCTAGCAGTGAGAGCCTCCATTTTTGATTGCACCTCATTAATAGCTTTTTTGATTTCAACTTGGTTAGATTTTAGTTCTTTAATTTCTCCAGAAAGGGCTTTAATATCTCCAGAGAGGGTTTCTCTAATATCTTCCATGCCTTTTTCGAGCCAAGCTAGAATGTTTAGAATCGTCATTCTGAACTCTTGATCTGACATATTACCAATGTCTGTGATGATTAGGTTCCTAGCCTTCGGTATTGTCTCTTGTTCTTTTGTTTGTGGTATTTTTTCCGCCTTGTCATTTTGTCCAGATGAGAGGATATGAAGGAGCAAATAAACTACTAAAAGGGTGGCAAAGACCCCAGAAAAATGCGCTGTAACCAAATCAGAAGAGATCCCAAATTGTGGGGGGGGGAAAGGGGATAAAAACAGGTTCTGAAAAAAAAAGAAAAAAAAAAGAAAAAAATTAAAAAAAATAAAAAATATAAAAAAGAAAGAAAAAAATATATATTTAGATGAACTAGTCAAAAAACGTTAAAAAAGAAAAGGGTAAAAGTTTTAAAAAATTTAGCAGAAGAAGAAAAAAGAAAAAAGAAAAAAAATTGAAAAAAGAAAAAAAAAAATGAAGTAGCCGCAAGACTAAAGAATCCTGGGGAGAAATCCATGATTCCGTGCTTTGCTTTCTCCTCCTCTGGAATTGCTCTGCTGTCTTAGGAATTGAACCTGCTTTCTCCTTGATAGATGAACTTCGTCCTGGCTGGATATTTTGTTGATCTTCTGGGGGAGGGGCCTGTTGTAGTGACTCTCAAGTGTCTTTGCCCGAGGCTGGATTGCACTGCCCTTACAGGCGGCCGGACTAAGTAATCGGCTCGGGTTCGCTTTTGGGAGCTTCTGTTCCCTGAACGCTTTCCGTAGAGTTCCGGAGGATGGGAATGAAAATGGCTGCCTCCCAGTCTCTGGCCCGGAGGAGCCGAGAGCCTGGGGCCCCACTCCTCAGTGCGCCCCCAGAGGACAGCCCCCAATCACTCCCGTATCCCCAGCCTCTAGCCGCGCTCCGAGCTCACCCAGCCCGCGACCAGTTCAAGGTAACCCCGAGCTGAGAGTTCAGTCCTCAGCTCTGTCTCTGCAGCCGGATTCTCCGTTCTAATACCTGCGAGCTCTCCGACACTCTGACACCCCTGATCCTTCTGTGACCCTGCGGGGCCTGGGGCCACGCTGACCCCGCGTGGGCTTCACCCTGGTTTAGCCTCTGGAGCAATGTCCCTCAGTGGAACAGACTTTTAAAAGTCCTGATTTTGTGCTCCGTTGCTCCGCCGCTTGCCGGGAGCCGGCCCCTCCCCCCGCGGTCTATCTTCCCGTCGTTTTAGATTCACTTCTCCGCCAGTCCTACCTTTCAGAAAGTGGTTGATTTTCTGTTTCTAGAGTTGCTGTTTTTCTTCTCTTCGCTCTCCCGTTGGATTTGTAGGTGTTTGCAATGTTTAGATAAACTATCGAGCTGATCTCCTGCTACCTGATGTAGTCTCAGGCTTCTACTTCTCCGCCATCTTGACTCCTCCCATACATTTAAGTTCTTAAACACCAAGGACATAACTTCAAAAGCTCTCATAGTCTCTAAGTGTGCATTTGTGTGTACATGTGTACGTGTGATAGCCATTGCCACATGTCTGCGTACATGCAACAGCATAAATGCAACTTTCTGGGCTTGTGTGAGGGTATGCATGATATCTAGATGAGGAAAGCCACTGTAAAGATGAGGAAGCATGTGACTCAAGTGATTTCAGACTTGCTTTGTGAAGTTAGCACCCCATGCTGTTTCAGCTTTTTGATTGCATTCTCCAGGTCTTGGTACCCAGGAGTATGATTTGGCCCATTAAGAACTAGGCAGAAAGGTGTGTGGTCTCTTCCTCTGTTCCTATCATGTTATGAGACTGTTATTTTTCTGAATTATAGGTATACTTGAGGCCTACACATAATTACTTTTTATCTTCCTGTTTCCTAAGCTACCCCATCAGTGTGGCTGGCTTTCACTCTCCACTGCCATCGCTGCATCTCCCCTCCTTATTTGACTGAGGCTCCTAATTGCACTGGCAGGAATATGCACAGCTTTAGCTAATTAATTGCTTCGACAGAGCCATTACCTAGAGTGCACTCCTGGAAGGAGACATAGATTTATTAGAAAAGAGTTATGGATCATGATTCATAGCTCGTATATGCATATGTACATTAGAACTAAAGCTGAAATTTTATAAATAGTATGTTAATGACCTCTCAGCAATAACAGGTCCGAAGACGATTATAAATTTAAGAACTAGAAGCAGCAGGGCTTAATTGTACAAATAAAATTATAACATATGATTTAGCCATATGTGTTTATAGGTAAAAAGCTTGTTATTTAGAATGGGTTTCCTTTTGCCTCTGTAACTGCCTTAATAGGCAGGAAAGCATGTAATCCTTTGGGTGTGGAGCATATTGTAAGGATCCTCTCTCAAAATGCACTGATGCTTCTTGAAAGTGTATTTCATCTGTGCTGCATTTTGTTTGTGTTAAAAGCAGCAAAGACTCCAACTCCTAGCTTGAGAATCTCTTAAATGCAAAATGCCCTTCATTTGTCAATCTAAGCTAGCTTTCTTAGGCTAGAAGAGAATATCCTCCCCTTGGTAATGTGCAGTGTGACAGAGGCATCTCGTAATGGACCTATGTAAGCATAGCATGGTAGATTTCTCCCTATATTCTTAGTCTCTTTTCTTGTCGGCTACTCAGCTCCTTTCAGCCTCTTCCAAGTTCTCTCTGGAGGCTGAGGCAGATGGACAGAGCAGGTTGGACTTCAGTGAGACAGCGGGGCATTCTTCCTAGAACAGACCCAGCATGGGTAATATTTCTGAATCACATTAACTTTCTCATGTTCAACGGTCTCCAAGGAAAACATTGGTGTTGGTACCATGGTATCTCGCCACTTGTGAAGACCGTTCTCCTAATTCTGTCTGTATTTGTCTCCTTTTGTTCCTGCCTTCGTTTTTACTCCAAAGCCTTTTCCTTTTTTGACCACAGTCCATTATGAGAAACACTGATTCTCACTGTACTTCACTTTTCTGCTAGAAATAGAAGTCTAAGGATGAGATACATAATGACTTAATTATAATAAGAATCTCTACAATGAAACAACCTGAAAACACCTTTGTACTGTACTGTATTTGTTGGAAATTCCTCCAAATGAAGCTTTCATGCAGTTGTGTTTTTGAATAGCAAGGCTTTATCATCATTCTCAATTTCTCTGTGTGATACAGTAGAAAAGCGTGGACTCTTGATTTCAAATCTCCCTTCTTCCAAATAGCTTCACTTCCTCCCTTTTTTAAACATATAACTTTATGTTAATTTCAGGCATACAACATGATGATTTTATATATGTATATGTTGTGAAATGTTTATGAAAATAAGTTAACATCCATGACCTCACATAGTTACAGTATTTATTCTTGTGATGAGAACTTTCAAGTTGCACTTTCTGAACTTCTGGGTGTACAATACAGTGCCTGCTGTACATTACACCCCCAGAACTCATGTGTCTCATAACTGGAAGTTTGTATCTTTTCACCACCTTTCCTCTTTTCCCCTGCCCGTCATCCCTTGCTTCTGGCAACTGCCCATCTGTTCTGTTTCTAGGAATTTGGGTGGAGTTTTTGTTTGTTTTTGTTTCTTTGTTTTCAGATTCCACATATAAGTGAGTTCATGAGTATTTCTTTCTTTGACTTACTTCACTTAGCAAAATGTCCTCAAGTCCCATCTATGTTGTTGGAAATGACAGAGTTTCCTTCTTTTACATGGCTGACTACTACTCTATTGTTTATATGTGTACCCTGTTCTTTCGACTCATCTCTCGGTGGACACCTAGGTTTGTTTCCATGGCTTAGATATTGTAAACCATGCTATAGTGCACATGGTGGGAGCAGCTATCTCCTTGAGAGAGTGATTTTGTTTCCTTCAGCTGTATATCTGGAAGTGGAATTGTTGGATCATATGGTCATCCTATTTCTTAATTCTTGAGGAAACTTGATGCTGTTTTCTATGTGCACCTTTTCTTGAAGATACAAGTTCCTCAGTTATAATCCAAATATAGTGATATCTATATCACAGAGCTCATGTGTAAATAAAATGCATCTATTTACCCATATATTTATTGGGCACCTGTTTCTGTGACAGGCTTCTAAGTTCCAGGGTAACAATTGGGATAGAACGAAATGAGGTTGGGAGATGGACATATAAAGAGAAGAGAAGTAGTATTGTCAATGCTCTAATATGCTAGAGTAGAGTATAAAATCTTTCCTTGGGCTACATATAGTCCATAATATAACTGTGAAAGAGACATTATCTTACTCATTTTACATGTGTGAAAACTGAGGCATAATGAAGTCTTAGTGACTTGATCAAGGTGATGCAGTTAGTAAGTAGGAGAGTAAAGATACAATCCTAAGTGGTCTGGCTGTAGTATCTAACCTCTTTTTATTATTATTATTATTTGTTTATTTTCAGCATAACAGTATTCATTGTTTTTGCACCACACCCAGTGCTCCATGCAATACATGCCCTTTCTATTACCCACCACCTGCTTCCCCAACCTCCCACCCCCCTGTAGGATTTAACCTCTTAAAACTGTTGATGATAATTACAGTAGAACAAAGTGAGAAAAGAGAAATGCAGTTTCTTAAGACATCCAGATGGCCAACAGACACATGAAAAAGTGCTCCACGTCACTCGGCGTCAGGGAAATACAAATCAAAACCACAATGAGATATCACCTCACACCAGTCAGAATGGCTAAAATTAACAAGTCAGGAAATGACAGATGCTGGCGAGGATGTGGAGAAAGGGGAACCCTCCTCCACTGTTGGTGGGAATGCAAGCTGGTGCAGCCACTCTGGAAAACAGCATGGAGGTTCCTCAAAATGTTGAAAATAGAACTACCCTATGACCCAGCAATTGCACTACTGGGTATTTACCCTAAAGATACAGATGTAGTGATCCAAAGGGGCACGTGTACCCGAATGTTTATAGCAGCAATGTCTACAATAGCCAAACTATGGAAAGAACCTAGATGTCCATCAAGAGATGAATGGATAAAGAAGATGTGGTATATATACACAATGGAATACTATGCAGCCATCAAAAGAAATGAAATCTTGCCATTTGCGACAACGTGGATGGAACTAGAGTGTATCATGCTTAGTGAAATAAGTCAATCGGAGAAAGACAGCTATCATATGCTCTCCCTGATATGAGGACATGGAGAAGCAACATGGGGAGTTAGGGGGATAGGAGAAGAATAAATGAAACAAGATGGGATTGGGAGGGAGACAAACCATAAATGACTCTTAATCTCACAAAACAAACTGGGGGTTGCTGGGGGGAGGTGGGATTGGGAGAGGGGGAGGGGGCTATGGACACTGGGGAGGTGAGGTGAACCATAAGAGACTATGGATTCTGAAAAACAACCTGAGGGTTTTGAAGGGTCAGGGGTGGGAGGTTGGGGGAACAGGTGGTGGGTAATAGGGAGGGCACGTTTTGCATGGAGCACTGGGTTTTGTGCAAAAACAATGAATACTGTTATGCTGAAAAAAATAAATGGGAAAAAAATGCAGTTTCTTAGAGAAGCATTCCAGTTAGGGAAAATGATATAATGTACAAGATACACAGTAGGTATCAGTGAGTGTTAGTCTTCTTTCCTGATTTTCAGTAGAGTTTGGGGTAACATGCAGCATGTTGTATGTCCGTGAAACCTAAAATAATTCGGCCAACTCTGTCTCCTGCCCATGATGATTAAATAAGATTTATTTATTAATTTTGGAGAGAAAAAGAGTGCATGTGCACAAGCAGGGGAAGGGGTGGAGGGAGAAACAGAAGCAGACTCCACAGATCAGGGAGCCCAACACAGGGCACCATCCCAGGACCCTGGGATCATGACCTGAGCAGAAGGCAGATGGTTGACTGAGCCACCCAGGTGCCCCACCATCTTTGCTCATGTGGGGAAGAGCTGTGAGAGAGCCTAGTTGTGGCTAGAAGGGCACTTAATGATTGGTGGATGTGGACAGCACTGAAGAATGTTTTTCAGCTTGAAAAATTCTCTTGCTTATTGAGCTTTTGAACTTATTTGGAAGGATGACTTAACTATAAATCTTTGGGAGAAGGAGCGACATGACCAAATCCAATTATTATTTTCCAAGTGGCAACATGGCTGATATCGGGGATGGAGGAATGAGGGAGGCTTTCCTGAAAATGGATCTTCTGAGAGATGAGTGGAGATTGGGCTCACGAACCCGTGTCTTCTGGTCCCATGGCCTGTGCGTTACGTGGCAAAACTTGGACTACCGTAGAGTGGAGCCAATAGGTCAGTCATGCTTTGTTAGTTCAGGGAGTCCTCAAAGTGATTTTATGTCCTGTCAACAGAGAACATACCTTCCCCAGCCCGCCACCCCCCACCACTTTCTTTTAAAATTCTGTTATGTTTTGAAAACCTGCTTTGTTATCTTTTTCTTATATTTCAGGAATTCTGAGAAACCATTCTGCCAACACCGTTGACCACCACATCATCTGTGGAGGCCAAGGAAAACAAGGCTGTACCCACCCCAAGCCTTGACATAAGTACAGCCATCTTGGCCCCGGCTGCCATCTTAGGTCTCTGAGACCGGTAAATGACCCCTGGCTCGGGGAAGACTGACCGGAGCAAACACAATGATCAATCAGGAATAGGACAGCTCTAGGAAGACTGACTGGAGCAAATACAATGATCGATCAGGAATAGGATGGCTTATCATTTTAATAACTCATATCAGGAATAACATGGCTTGATGTTATAATAGATTATGTCAGAAAGAAAAAGGAACAACATGGTTTGATGTTGTAATAGATCATGTCAGAAAGAAAAAGGAAAAAAAAAACAGGAACATGGGGCTAGTAGTCGTGGCCCAATCACCTACTGACACCCCTGCTCTGCCTTTAAAAACTCTGACTGTAATCTGGTTCGGAGTCCAAGTCCCTACTCCGCTGTGTCGGGCACACTTGGGCCCAAGCTTAAGCTTCTCAAATAAACCCTCGTGTGATTACATCGGTGTTGGCTCCTTGGTGCTCTCGGATGTGAAAAATCGGGCATAACTGATGAAGTTCTAGAACCTAGGTGAGGTTCGGTGGGTTGAGGTCCGGAGCCAATGACCAAGAAAGAATTCTTGAGACATCTTTGGTGCAAAGTGGTGGTTTATTAAAGCACGGGGACAGGACCTGTGGGCAGGAAGAACTGCTGCCCTGTTATCCTGAGAAGTGACTGATTATATACACAGGAGTTGGGTAGGTGAGAACAAAGGGGGGGTGTGATGTTAGTCTCTAAGGAATTTTTTAAGCAAAGTCTCCAGGACCTTGAGGGCTAACTATTGTTGGGAGAAAGGTTATTTATTACTAGTAGTAAAAATCTTCTTGTGAGACCCTTTAGATGTGTATCAGTGGGCCATATGCTTGGGAATGATTTTCGACACTATCTTGGAGATGTAGAGATAAAGTTTCACATTTCTCCTCTCAAGTGTCCTTGTTAGTGAGATTTGGGTTTAGAAGAAATTTAACTTTATTTAGGGCTTGAGGAACTGAGTTATTTGCCTCTGGACATTGTGCTACTGATAAGTTAACTTCTTTGTTTGTAGATCTCTAGGACATTTGTAAACCAAGGGGAACTATTTGTTTCTCATTTATGGTGGTCCAGGGTGCCTGAGGAATGTTACACATATTACCGAAGGGAGCGGATGGAGACGGGGTGCAAGGTGCCAGCTTTGGCTTTGTCCTCAGCCAGCCTCCTGCTCCCTCATCATAACAGTCTCTCTATTTTACTGCAGATGGAATCTCATCTTTATTACTCAGGTTCTATTAAATTTTATTACCTCTTTTTTTTTAACATTTTCTCTTAGAAATTGTTTCGTCAGTTCAATTTCATGGAGCAATGGCCTAGCAAAGTTTTCACATGTGAACATAGCTTCATTTGAATTGTCAGCTAAAAATCCCTGAGTTTTAGGTGAATTGTGAGTGAGAGTCTGTAAGACTGGCTGCCTAGGTTAACCCCTAGAATCATCCACTTGGGGCAGCTGGCCAGTTAGCCTGTTTGGCTACTGTAGTCACTCCAGGCAAGGGTATGCAAAATAAACCTGGATTCAAGTCATTCAGGAAAGCCACCCCATTCCCTTGTTCCAAGTGGGTGTGAATTTTCCATTGTGTAATTCAGGTTAGCCTGGGGGTTGGGGGAGGAGCAGACCTAGCACAGAAGCAGCTCCTTGTGTGTGATCCAACAGGTGACCTGCAGCACATCTAGACCAGGTCTGTTGGCGTGCTCAGGCCCAGCTTCCCCATGGAGATAAGGCTCAGGTGTGGGTAGATGGAGGAGAGCCATGCATAGAGGTTATGTTGCTATTTTTACTCTTAGTTGCTGCTAGCAGATGCCACCTGCCTCAACCAAGAGCATCACTGATGGCTGTGCGAGCTCAGCGGCCAGCAGGAGGCACTTTTTCCCTTCTGGCAGTCATACCAAATTCCACATGGTCTCTTATGAAGCTGACCTCTGATTCCAAGCCAGGGTTAAGCTGTAACTCATCAGGGTTGTATCTGCAACTTAATGACATTTTCTTCATCCTTGTCAATTCCCTGGTACAAAATGGCCTCGGGTCCTGGATTAAGAAACAGAGAAGCCATTGACTTAATTTTTAACCTAACAGATTGGTATCTACTACGCATATTTTACCTTCAACCACACTACTGTCAGGAAGCCTATAACTCATTTATGGCCCTCCCCCTCCCCCAGCGGGCACAAGGCTCACTGCTTTCCTTCAACTAGGTCACTTGTGAGCTTTTGTTCTGCCGGTCGTGTACACATTTTAGATAACTAATGAACCTGTTTTGGTCCAGAGCATGACTTACAGACCTTCATCCCTTTCTAATTCTAATTCTAATTCTTTCAACCTGTCATTTCTATCATGGCTATACATGGCCTCTGACCAGAAGCTAGAGGCTGTGTATAAATCTTCAGGTAATGCATTGACTTCCAACCTGCCTTAAACTCCTTGAACTTGTTTTCATTTCTGCTTTTAATTCCTTAAACATAATGTGTTTATTTGTTCTGGATTTGAGTGTGCTTTGATACAAACATCGCATTGTAACCTGTTGGTAGCTGTACTAAGAATCCTTGGCTTTAGCTCTTGGCCTCCTGTCCCGAGTGGCAGTCCTGGAGTGGAGTAGAACTGGAGAAGCCTCTAGAAGTACAATTTCTGAGGCTTGGTTGCCAGCCTTGTCCGTTCCTCTGAGCCCAATCTGAATATATCACACCTATGTTCAAACACCAACAAAGGATGCCCAGTGCCTATCAGGAATTTCATTTTCCTGTAGCATTCGCATGGCTCCAGAGTTTTGCCATTGCCTTCCTTCTCAGGCATATATACCATTACTTCCCTCCATCTGTCCCACCATATAACAACTCATTAAACCATTTACTTTGTCCTCACTCTCTTTAATGGCTGGATGGCAAAGACTCACTTTCTGAAAATGCCAATGATTTCTAGATTCTCAAGGAATATTTCAAAACCTACCTTCTCTGTGAAGCATCTTTTTATTCACCAAAGCAAGTTTTATTTCTTCCTCCTTTGACCTGTGTACTTCTGTCATTACAGTCATCATAATCTACTTTGTAAGTTACTTATTTTTTTTATTCGTTTATTTGTTTATTTACAGCATAACAGTGTTCATTGTTTTGGCATCACACCCAGTGCTCCATGCAGTACGTGCCCTCCCTATTACCCACCACCTGGTTCCTCAACCTCCCACCGCCCCCCCCCCGCCCCTTCAAAACCCTCTGGTTGTTTTTCAGAGTCCATAGTCTCTCATGGTTTATCTCCCCTTCCAGTTTCCCTCAACTCCCTCTCCTCTCCATGTCCTCCATGTTATTTGTTATGCTCCACAAATAAGTGAGACCATATGATACTTGACTCTCTCTGCTTGACTTATTTTGCTCAGCATCATCTCTTCCAGTCCCGTCCATGTTGCTACAAAAGTTGGGTATTCATCCTTTCTGATGGAGGCATAATACTCCATTGTGTATATGGACAACATCTTCCTTATCCATTCATCCGTTGAAGGGCATCTTGGTTCTTTCCACAGTTTGGCGACCGTAGCCATTGCTGCAATAAACATTGGGGTACAGATGGCCCTTCTTTTCACTACATCTGTATCTTTGGGGTAAATACCCAGCAGTGCAATTGCAGGGTCATAGGGAAGCTCTATTCTTAATTTCTTCAGGAGTCTCCACACTGTTCTCCAAAGTGGCTGCACTAACTTGCATTCCCACCAACAGTGGAAGAGGGTTCCCCTTTCTCCACATCCTCTCCAACACACGTTGCTTCCTGTCTTGCTAATTTTGGCCATTCTAACTGGTGTCAGGTGGTATCTCAATGTGGTTTTAATTTGAATCTCCCTGATGGCTAGTGATGATGAACATTTTTTCATGTGTCTGATAGCCATTTGTATGTCTTCGTTGGAGAAGTGTCTGTTCATATCTTCTGCCCATTTTTTGATATGATTATCTGTTTTGTGTGTGTTGAGTTTGAGAAGTTCTTTATAGATCCTGGATATCAACCTTTTGTCTGTACTGTCATTTGCAAATATCTTCTCCCATTCCGTGGGTTGCCTTTTTGTTTTGTTGACTGTTTCCTTTGCTGTGCAGAAACTTTTGATCTTGATGAAGTCCCAAAAGTTCATTTTTGCTTTTGTTTCCTTGGCCTTTGGAGACATAGGAAAGTTGAGTCCCGTAACAAAAACATCAAGATACCTTCAGGAAGAATCAAAATAACCTTCCTCACCCACACTGAGAATGTATGTTACTTATTTTTTTTTAATTGATGCTTAGTTTCATGGAACATTCTTGACCTACCTCAATTCCCAATTAAATTGTAGGGTCCTTAAGGACTGAGCCACTGTCTACATTATTTTTAGTGCATTTGTACTGGCTGCATTAGGTCATTTTCCCCAGGAAATACACTCTGAAATGGAGATTTGCACGCAGGTAGGTTGACTAAGTCCTCTTGGAAATGCTAGTGAGGGAGAGAGGAAAGCACTGTTGATCAAGGGAGAAATTGAACTGTAATAAAGTTGCCACAGAGATGCAGTCAATCCCACAAGGAGCTCTAGACCTCATATAATAACTTCATTTTCCCTAAATTGAGGCAGGAAGTCTGGAGTTATTTACTGCCATCTTGGCCAGTTACTGGATGCCAAAGGCATCCAGGAAGGATCTGTAATTGTGGCAAAAAGCGTCTCCCACTGACCAGACAGTTCTAAGAGGGACTCAGATCCTACCTCTCAGCAGGCAACAATGCCAGCAGCAGCTGGGGGAATGAGTGTTTTGGCCCTGAAGAGAGGTTGGCGAGGCACACGTCAGCATCCACTGTACTAGGACAGATACTTACATGTGATCCAGGATCAGTGACTATTTTACCCAACTTTATTTAAAGTGGTTCGTAAGTGTTTTACAGCTTCTAAGACTCTATGAGGCCAAATTCTTTAGACAAGTTTGGCCACGACTATAGAGGCCACGGAAGACCTCGCATATGGCTGTCCTTTCTTTTCTCAGCTGTCTTTCCTATGGATAGTGTTCTGTTGTTTTTAATGTAATAGCAACAGTTCTTTATTCTAACTTATGTCCAGAATCACATCAAGTATATTTACAGAAAGAAAGTGATACTTCTCTCTTTCTACCATCTGTTTTGATCTTTTCAGGGGCTGTCCTGTTGTGTGTGTCTCTGATGACACCTCCCAGTAGAACTACTGTCCCCCACCCAGCTGAAGGAGGGTCCAGAATCTGTGGTTCAAAGGGATACTGTTATGCCCAAATAATGGGTCCATGATTAAAGGAGCGATACTGATATAAGGCGAAAGTCAAGCAAAGCTTTATTTCGCACCAAGCATCCAGAATCTAACCGAAAGTTCAGTGCCGCACCCCTTACAAGAGAGGGCGACCCTTCTCTGTTTCACGGACTAGCTTTTAAGGGCAAAGGTCATGCGGTTGGGCCTGGCCATGCACAGGAGGCCAATGAAAATGTAACACACACAGGAAACTCCACAGTGATGCTAGGAGACCAATTGAATTACAATTTACCCTAGTAGACATTAGAACCAGCCTATTAACACCTTGATTAGGATTGGAGCCAAAAAGGCTCCCAGAGGGCGGGGGTCCCTACTCCTTGGTAACCAGGGAGACAGTATGCAAACCCCCACTGGTCGGATGTCTTCACCTAGTCTGACCCACCCTGGTATCTGGGCTTTGTTACCTGGAGCTTGTTTCTGGAACTTGTCTCCAAGTAAATCCCCTGGGGGAAGGGGAGCAGGGACAGTTTCTAAATAGGTCCTTACAGATACAAACCTTTCTTATCTTTGAACATTTTATAAAGCATCCCGTGTTGGGGGTTTCCAAGATCTCCCAGGTTTGATGCTATGCTAGGAGGACTCCCAAGGTTGAGAATTTAATTGCACTCACAGCTTTATGGCTATGATTTCTTACAGTGGAAGTTTACAAGACAAAATCTGCAAAAGGAAACTGTTCATTGGGCAGAGTCCAGAGAAAATCAGGTACAAACTTTCAAGAGTCCTCTCCCAGTGGGGTCATGTAAGATGCACTTAATTTTTCATGCAGTGGATTGGGACGAGTCTGAACTGTTGCCAACCAGAAAAGCTCATCTGAGACTCACTGCTCGGGTTTTCTTTATTGAGAGCTTGTCATGTAGACACCATTTGTCTAACATGTACCAAAATGATCAATTCCCAGGAAGAGAGCAAGTGTTTCAGCATAAAGCATGTTGGTTGTAACAAACATTGTAGGTGCAGCGAGCCACTCTTTTTTTTTTTTTTTTTTTTTTTTTTTTTTTTTTTTAAAGATTTATTTATTTGACAGAGAGAAATCACAGAGAGGCAGGCAGAGAGAGAGGAAGGGAAGCAGGCTCTCCGCTGAGCAGAGAGCCCGATGTGGGACTCGATCCCAGGACCCTGAGATCATGACCTGAGCCAAAGGCAGCGGCTTAACCCACTGAGCCACCCAGGTGCCCCAGCGAGCCACTCTTAATCATTTATGGAGCAGTGGGAACCTTCCTGAAGTCTGAGATCCCAGATGCCAGCCAGGGAGAGCAGACCTTTCCAAGGATAACAGTCTCAGGCTTGCTAGGGTAACTCTTTCCTGTACACAAGGAAACATTTGAACCCACTGTGAGGTTCCTTCCAGGGCCTTGGAAAGGGCTGGTGCAAGTGGTGGACTTGAAGCTGAAGCTTTAATAGCTTCTGTGGTAAGTGTTTCTCTACTTCCAGCCATACTGAGACCTTTTCGGTATCCAAACTCACTAGTCCTTGCTCTTCTCTGATGGGCTAATCCATTATCCAGAACCACTCACATTGCTTTCTTCATCAAAATCTTGTTCCTTGGGGCGCCTGGGTGGCTCAGTGGGTTAAAGCGTCTGCCTTCAGCTTAGGTCATGATCCCAGCATCCTGGGATCGAGCCCTGCATCGGCTCTCTGCTCAACAGGGAGCCTGCTTCCTCCTGTCTCTCTGCCTGCCTCTCTGCCTACTTGTGATCTCTGTCTGTCAAATAAATAAATAAAATCTTTAAAAAAAAATCTTGTTCCTATGGACTCTGAAAATCAACCTGAGGGTTTTGAAGGGGTGGGGGTGGGAGGTTGGGGGAACCAGGTGGTGGGTAATAGGGAGGGCACGTATTGCATGGAACACTGGGTGTCGTGCAAAAACAATGAATACTGTTACGCTGAAAAAATAATTAATTAAAAAAAAATCTTGTTCCTTATTTTTTCTTTCAGTGTAGGTGTTGTAAGGACCTATTTAGAAACTGTCCCTGCTCCCCTTCCCCCAGGGGATTTACTTGGAAACAAGTCCTGGAAACCAGTTCCAGGTAACAAAGCCCAGATAAAGGGTGGGTCTGGCCAGGTGGAGACATCAGATCAGTGGGGGGTTGCATACTGTCTCCTTAGCTACCAAGGAGTAGGGACCCCCGTCCTCTGGGAGCCTTTTTGGGACCAATCCTAATCAAGGTGTAATAGGATGGTTCAAATGTCTACTAAGGTAAATTGTAATTCAATTGGTCACCTAGCATCACTGTGGAGTTCCCTGTGTGTGTTCCATTTTCATTGGCCACCTGTGCATGGCCAGGCCCAACCGCATTGCCTTTGCCATTAAAAGCTAGTCTGTGAAACAGAGAAAGGTCGCCCTCTCTTGTAAGGGGTGCTGCCCTGAACGTTCGGTTAGATTCTTGATGCTTGGCGCGAAATAAAGCTTTGCTTGACTTTCGCCTTATATCAGTCTCGCTCCTTTAATCACGGACCCATTATTGGGGTACCCAGTTTTGGGGGGAACCCAACAGTGTCCCATCCACCTGTGTTTCTGACTTACCCACTATGAACCCCTAGTGAACTGAACTTTCCTGTCATAGTACTTGGCAAATATACTCTCGTTACTTAATCACTTCCCTCCAGGACCCATGAAACCTGAGCCCCAGGAAAGAAAAGGCTGTTTATTTTTCATATTTGTACTCCCATGCCCAGCATTTGTACTCCCTGCCCTAGAGCAGACTTTTATTAATACTTGTTGAATGGTCTGCTTACTCATCACTATTGACCAGAGTTACCAAAGTACTGAAGGTAGTTCTCCTGCTTACTCATCACTATTGACCAGAGTTACCAAAGTACAGAAGGTAGTAGGTACTAAATAACCTAAGTATTTAGGTTAAGTTTTGAGACATATTAAATAATAGTATTAATAGTACAGTGATATCAGAAAAAAACCTGCCGTTGCCCGTCTTCAAGGCTCTAAAGCTATTGGAAAACCTCTAGGCAGTTTCTCTTAGCACCAGATAATCAATTAAGAAACAGATTAGGGATACAGGGAAGCTCTGTGACCTATACAGATTGGCTAATGAAATGCTTGGGTAGATTTTCATGCAACTAGGTTTCTCTTTTCTTGTAACATTTATTTATTTTCCGTGTTTGTGCATAAAAGCATGGTATCCTAATTGACATTAATCAGAGTTAGATTAATTGTATTAAAATTTCAGAAATCTGTTATTATAATGGGCATTAGCCTTGTTGTAAGAATTTTAGAACCCGTTTCAAGACATGCTATAACTCAAGCAGGCCTACTGAGAATTCTGTGAATCAAAGATGTGTCACTCATGGCTTCGATAAAACTTGAAGAAGTATGACACTTTAAAGGGGTCCTTCTTGCTTGGTGTATGAAGTACATATGCATGCATGTGTTTCTATATTCATTCGTATATGCAAAAGATAGACATGGAAAAAGACATTCTACTTGATGTATATTCCGCAGGCAGGATCACGGTGAGATTAGCATGAAAGATGCTGGGGAAAAAAAAAAAAAAGTTACAGGTGGTTGGTGTCCCTGTAACCCCAGCATTGGTGGCCACCAGATGTTAAGAATGAAAAGGTTACCTGAGGAGGAGCAAGATGGTGGAGAAGTAGGAGGTGCTATTTCAACTGGTCCCCTAAAGTGGGCTGATTACCTACCAAAGAACTCTGATCACCCATGAAATCAGCCCGAGATTAGAATTCTACACTTCTGGATCTCTGTGGGGGCAGAAGTTGCCAGTGGACAGGTAAAGTGGAATGGGAACATCAGACTGATAGCAGAAGATAAACCAAAGGAGGAGGGAGCCACCAGAAGCAACCCACTGGAAAGTAATACCTCAATACAAGAGCTCCCTGTGATTAGGGACCAGCATTACCTTGGAGTCTGGTTGAAAGCACTCAAAAAGAGCAAAAGATCTTAAGGGGAAATTGGTGGAATTGGGTGGTTAGGGACAGGGGATAAGCCCGTTGACCCGGGTTGGCCACTGCTGGTGCTGAGCCAGAGAAAGTGCAGGAAGAAAGCAGGCCTTGGTCCCTGAGCCAGCGGCACCTGTGAAAGAGTCTGGTGTGGATACCAGCCGGCGGTCTCTAGAACCCTTTTCACTCTGCACGTGTGCTGTGCAATTGGGGTCTGAGGCACGCTCCACAACCACCTCCCTTGAGAGAGGTCCCTGCGGGCACTAGCCAGTGCTCTCTAGGGCCAGAAGAATCTGAATACTCCCAGCCTGGGCCAGCGTGAAAATCTCAGTGTGCTATGCTATCTCTGGTTGGGACCTTTCTGGAAGCCTGGACCTGCCTAGAGAGCTGTGGGGGAAGCAGCAGCTGGAAGCCAGCTCTCTGGACTACTATTTCTCATGGTTTTGGGTACAAGCGGGAGCTTCTGCGGCCCCTGAGACCATGACTGGGGACGTGCTCTGCTGGCAACAGAGGGGCAATTTATGTAATCTGGAGCACCCAGAGGGGAACAGACTGAGGCTTCTCTCTGAGACAGAGGTCTGGGTGCAGTTTGCCTTCCTCTAAACCTCCAAAGAAGCTCCAAAAGCTGCCAATGGGAGAAAAAAATCGAAAACAAAAGACAAACAAACAAAAACCTCCAGAGAACAAAAGCCTAAAAAACCAGGTTCCGCAGAGCCCAGGCCCTTGATAGGGAGCAGGAGGACTCAACTCTAGCAAGGCTACCTGAAAAAACATGCAACAGGCCCCTCCCCCAGAAAGCCAGTCAAAAACCAAAAAAGACAAAAAACAAAACAAACAAAAAACACAAGAGGACACCCACCACTACTTCAGAGATACTTTTATTTTTAATTCGTTCCCACTATTCTCATTCTTTTCAATTTTTTAATAATTTTAACCTATTTACCATCACAATGAGAGTTCAGTACCACAAATTCCATAATAAACTTTAAATTTGTACTTCTTTGATACATATACCTGTGTTTTTCTTTTGCTCTAATATTTTTTAATTATTTTATTTTATTTTTTTAATATTCATACAGAGATAAGCTTCAAGGTAATCCCCTTTCCCCAATCAATGCTACCCCTGTATCTAAACCAGTTTTAATCCCCCTTTATCTCAGGAAAGTTGAATCCTTTAACAAAGATACCAAGATATGCCCACAAAGAATCAAAATAAATTTCCTCACCCACACTGAGAATTTAACCACACTCCCATCTTTTTCTTCTGCCAGTATTTCTGTGTATTTGTTTTGTTCCGGGAGTACATAAATCTTATAAATGGGGTTCAATTTGGCTGGGTTCTTTTTTTGTTGTTTTTGTTTTTCTTGTCATTTACTTTGGTTGGTCTTTTTGTTTGTCTGTTTTTGTTTGTATACTTTATAAATCTTACCTTTGGGGCCCATTCTGGCTGGGCCTTCTCTTTTATTTTTTTATTTTTTCTCTCTCTCTCTCTCTTATTTCTTTCCTTTTTTTTTTTTTTTTTTGTTCTTTTTTGTGGGAACTCTTGATTGCTCTGAAGCCTTCCAGAGTATACCTTGTCTGCGCCAGGTTTGATACATTCAGCTACACATCCCTTCAGCGTCTCTCACCAAAACGACTAGGAGGAGGAATGCCCAACAGAGGAAAAATTCAGAGACTGTGCCTTTTCCATCAGCGCTATTGGATATGGACATAAACACTATGCCAGAAAGAAAATTCAGGCTAACAATTGTGCAGGCAATGGCTGGGTTGGAGAAAACCTTTAATGACAAATTGCAGTTGATTAGGGCAGAAGTGAAAGCCACCAGGGATGATGGTAACAGTGCTCTCAGTGAGTTCCAATCTAATCTAAATTCTATAACAGCGAGGGTAACTGAGGCAGAAGACAGAATTAGTGATCTAGAGGACAAACTAATAGAGAAAAAGTATCAGGAGGAAGCCTGGAAAACAGCTTATAAGCCATGAAAACAGAGTGAGGAAAATAAAGGACACCATGAAATATTCTAAAGTCAGAATTATTGGAATTCCTTAGGGGGGAGGAGAAATAAAGAAGACTAGATGATATAGTTGAATGAAAAAATTTCTCCATGAAAATTTTCTTTTTTTTAAAAGATTTTATTTATTCATTTGATACAGAGAGATCACAAGTAGGCAGAGAGGCAGGCAGAGAGAGAGAGGAGGAAACAGGCTTCCTGGCCAGCAGAGAGCCCGATGCGGGACTCGATCCCAGGACCCTGAGATCATGACCCGAGCCGAAGGCAGTGGCCTAAACCACTGAGCCACCCAGGTGCCCCTCCATGAAAATTTTCTTAATCTGGGGAATAGAACCAGCATTTGTGTCCTAGAGGCAGAAAGGTTTCTCCCCAAGAGCATAGATTCTAGAAAGTCCTTGAGACACCTGATGGTGAAAATGCTGAATCATTATTTTAGACAGAAGCTCTTGAAAGCAGCTACGGGGAAGAGATTCCTTACACACAGAATAACCTCAGACCTGTCCACAGACACCTGGCAAGCCAGAAAGGGCTGACAAGATGTATTCAGGGAAATAAATTAAAAGAACATGCAGCCAAGAATACTTTCTTTATCCAGCAAGACTGATAATTCAAAATGGATGGAGAGATTAAGAGCATCCAAGACCGGCAAGGTTTAAAAGAGTATGTGAACACCAAGCTGGCACTGCAAGAAATATTAATGGGTGTTCTATAAAAGAGGAAAAAACTCAAGAATATCTTGAACAGAAATATATGGAGACAATCAATAGATGTAAGGACTTCACAGGTATCACAAGTCAATAAAAATGTATCTCTCAATAATCACTCTCAATGTGAATGGCCTAAATACACCCATAAAACAGCACAGGGTTGTAGATTGGATAAAACGTCAGGACCCATCCATATGTTGTCTATAAGAGACCCATTTGGAACCCAAGGATACATCCAGACTGAAAGTGAAGGGATGGAGAAGCATCTTTCATGCCAAGGGGCCTCAAAAGAAGGCTGGGGTAGTGATTCTCATATCAGAGATATTAGATTATAAACTGAAGACTATAGTCAGAGATAAAGAAAGACACTACATCATTCGTAAAGGATCTATCCACCAAGAGGAACTAAAAATTGTAAATATTTATGCCCCCAATATGGGAGCAGCTAATTATATAAGACAGCTGTTAATCAAGATAAAGAATCATATTGATATGAATAAATTAATAGTGGGGGATCTTAATATGCCACTCTTGGTAATAGATAGATCATCCAAGCAGAAAATCAATAAAGAAACAAGAGCATTGAATGACACATTGGACCAGAGGGACCTCATAGATATATACCCAACATTCCACCCTAAAACAACAAAATGCTCATTCTTCTCAAGTGCACATGGAACCTTCTCCAGAATAGACCACATATGGGGTCACAAATCAGGGCTCAACTGATACCAAAAGATTGAGATTGTTTCCTGCATATTCTCAGATCACAATGCTTTGAAACTGGAATTCAACCACAAGAAAACCTTTGGAAGGAATTCAAACAGCTGGGAGCTAAAGAGCACCTTTCTTAAGAATGCTTGGATCAACCATGAAATCAAAGAAGAACTTAAACAATTCATGGAAACTAATGAGAATGAAGACACTTCTGTCCAAACCCTATGGGATACAGCAAAGCTGTCCTAACGGGGAAATACATAACCATCCAATGCTCCCCCCAAAACAAACAAACAAACAAACAAAAAACCTTAAAAGTCCAGACTACACCAGTTCTCTTTACACCTTAAGGAACTGGAGAATCAACAACAAATTTAGCCAACTCCACACACAAGAAGGGAAATAATCAAGATTAGAGCAGAGATCAATGAGATAGAAAGTAGACACACAGTAGAATGCATCAATGAAACTAGAAGCTGGTTTTTGGAAGGAATAAGATCAATAAACCATTGTCCAAACTAATCCAAAAGAAAAGAGAGAAGACCCAAATTAATAAAATTATGAATGAAAAGGGAGAGACCACAGTTAACACCAAGGAAATAGAAACAATCATCAGAAATTACTAACAACAGTTATATGCCAATAAGTTAAGCGACTTATAAGAAATGGATGCATTCCTAGACCCTGTAAACTTCCAAAATTGAACCAGGAAGAAATTGACAACATGAATAGATCGATATCTAGTGAATGAGATTCAAGCAGGGATCAAAAACCCCTCAAAAAACAAGAGCCCAGGACCTGACAGATTCCCTGGGGAATTCTACCTGACTTTCAAAGAAGAAATAATATGTATTCTCCTGTTTCAAAAAATTGAAGCAGAAGAAAAACTTCCAGACTCTCTTTATGAAGCCAGCATTACCCTGATCCCCAAACCAGGCAAAGACACTACTAAAAAGGATTTCAGACCAATATCCCTCATGAATATGGATGCTAAGATTCTCGAGAAGATCCTACCTAATAGGATCCAACAGTACATTAAAAAGATTGTGCACCATGACCAGGTGGGATTTATCCCTGGATTGCAAGGGGGGTTCAACATTCACAAATCAATCAATGTGATAGAACAAATCAATAAGAGAGGAAATCCACAGGATCCTCTCAATTGATGCAGATAAAGCATTTGACAAGATAAAGCATCCATTCCTGATTAAAACGCTTCAAAGTGTTTTAATGGGGGAATGTTCCCCCATTACTTCATAAAAGCCAACTATGAAAATCCCACAGTGAATATCATTCTTAATGGGAAAAAGCTGACAGCCTTCCCTTTGAGGAAGGAACATGACATCCTTTGATGTCAGGAACATGACGAGGATGCCCACTCTAGCCACTATTGTTTAACATACAGTTAGAAGTCCTAGTAAGAGCAGTCAGAAAACAAAGAGAAATGAAATGTATTCAAATTGGCAATGAAGAAGTCAAACTCTCTCTCTTCACAGATGACATGATACTTTATATGGAAAACCCGAAAGACTCCACCCCGAAACTACTAGAATTCATATAGCAATTCAGTAACCTGGAAAGATAGAAAATCAATGTACCAAAATCAGTTGCTTTCTCATACACTAACAATGAAAATACAGAAAGGGAAATTGGAGAATTGATATCATTTACTATAGCACCAAGAACCATAAGATCCCTGGGAGTAAACCTAACCAAAGAGGTAAAGGATTTGTACTCGAGGACTAGAGAACACTCATGAATGAAATTGAAGAAGACACAAAAAGATGGAAGACCATTCCATGTTCATGGATCAGAATAATAAACATTGTTAAAATGTCTATACTGCCTAGAGCAATCTATATTCTATGCCATTCTGATCAAAATTCCACAGGCATTGTTCAAAGAGCTGAAGCAAACTATCTTAAAATTTGTATGGAATCAGAAGAGAACCTGAATTGATAAGCAAATGTTGAAAAAGAAAAAACTCTGGGTGTCACATTGCCTGATTTCAAGCTTTACTACAGAGCTGTGGTCACCAGGGCAGCATGGCACTGGCACAAACCCAGACATACAGACCGGTGGAACAGAGTAGAGAGTGCAGATATGGACCTTCAACTCTATGGTCGAATAATCTTTGACAAATCAGGAAATACAAAATACACAGTGGAAAAAAGACAGTCTCTTCAATAAATGGTGCTTCAATCAATGGTGTCCAATAATTGGACAGCTAAATGTAGAAGAATGAAACTCGACCATTCTCTTACACCATACACAAAGATACACTCGAAATGGATAAAAGACCTCAACGTGAATCAGGAATCCATCATAATCTTAGAGGGAACATAGGCAGTAACCTCTTCAAGATCGATCACAGAAACTTTTTCAAAACATGTCTCCAAATGCAAAGGAAACAAAAGCAAAAATGAATTTTGGGGACTTCATCAAGATCAAAAGGCCCTGCACAGCAAAGGAAACAGTGAACAAAACAAAGAGGCAACCCATGGAATGGGAGAAAATATTTGCAAATGACAATACAGTCAAAAGGCTGATACTAGGATCTAAAAAGAACTCCTCAAACTCAATACACACAAAACAGATAATCATGTCAGAAAATGGGCAGAAGACACGAATAGACAATTCTCCAATGAAGACATACAAATGGCTAACAGCCATTTGAAAAAATGTTCATCATCACAGGCCATCAGGGAGATCAAATCAGAACCACATTGAGATATCCCCTGACACCAGTTAGAATGGCCAAAATTAATAATACAGGAAACACTGTGTTTTGGGGAGGTTGTGGAGAAAGGGGAACCCTCTTTCACTGTTGGTGGGAATGCAAGTTGGTACAGCCACTTTGGAAAACAGTGTGGATATTTCTTAAGAAATTAAGAATAGAGCTTACCTATGAGCCTGTATTGCACTACTGGCTGTTTACCCCAAAGATACAGATATTTTGAAAGGTAAGGGCTATCTGTACCCCAGTGTTCACAGCAGCAATAGCCACAGTCCGCAAACTGTGGAGTGAACCAAGATGCCCTTTCAGCGGAAGAGTGGATAATGAAGATGTGGTCCATATAAAGTATAGAGTATTATGCATCCATCAGGAAGGATGAATACCCAACTTTTGTAGCAACATGGACGGGACTGGAAGAGATTATGCTGAGTGAAATAAGTCAAGCAGAGAGAGTTAATTATCATATGGTTTCACTTATTTGTGGAGCATAAGAAATAATGTGGAGGACATGGGGAGATGGAGAGGAGAAGGGAGTTGGGGGAAATTGGAAGGGGAGAGGAACCATGAGAGATGGTGGAGTCTGAAAAACAATCTGAGGATTTTGGAGTGGCGGGGGGTGGGATGTTGGGTGAGCCTGGTGGTGGGTATTGTGGAGGGCATGTATTGCATGAAGCACTGGGTGTTTTGCATAAACAATGAATTCTGGAACACTGAAAAGAAATTGAAGAAATTAATGCAAGTGTAAAAAGGAAAGTTTACCTAATCTAATATTCATGGTTTTAATTAGAAATAGTTATTTCTGGGGCCACCTGGGTGGTACATTCTGTTAAGCATCAGACTCTCGGTTTCAGCTCAGGTTATGATTTTGGGCTCATGAGATTGAGCCCCTGTGTGCTCTGTGCTTAGCGTGAGTCCGCTTGAAATTCTCTCACTGCCTTTCCCTCTCTACCCCCTCCCCTACTCAGGTGCACTCTCTCTCAGAAAAATAAATAAATAAATAAATAAATAAAATCTTTTAAAAATAAAAAAAATAGTTAATTTTGAAGTAATTTATACCTGAAGGCAATCATAGAAGGATGAGAAATCAGTAGCAATGTCAAGAAAATTTCCCAGGAGTAAGGGTCTTAGAAAGTTGAAGCAGATGTCAGCGATCTGAGCTGGAAAGAGGGACTCGATAAAGGGGTCGAGGAGGAATGGAAAAGAGTTGAGGTGATTGATATTCCCAGGGGATCTTTTCATTTGTGTTTGTTTCAGAGGCTTTTTCCGGAGTCATAGCTAATGACTGGATTGAAGGTCTCTGTCTTGCTATGTTGTTTGTGAGCAGACTGCAAACAAAGAGTAAGTCAAGAGGAGGTGAAGGAGAGTTAACCCACTCTTTTCTACTGTCTGTATATATGCTTCCGACAGAGTATCTGAAGGTGAAAAATGAGTCATTTAATATAGTTTATATATATAACATAGAAATAGCTGAAGTCTTTTTACTTCACAGACTTTTAAAAAAAGATTTATTTATTTGACAGATTGAGAGAGGAAATGTAAGGAGGGGGAGAAGCAGGTCTCCCCCTGAGCAGGGAGCCTGATGCAAGATCAATCCCAGGGCCTTAGAATCATAACCTGAGCTGAAGGCAGATCCTTAATGACTGAGTCATCCTGGTGCCCCCCTCTTTACAGATATTTCTCAAATGCCTTAAGACCTCCTTCCAGGTGTTCTTCCATATGAGATGGTAGTCGAAAACTCAAGATTTCTGCACTGAGGCTTACTGCTTGAAGAGCTCTGAAAATGTGAGCTTACGTCTGGAATGCAGAGATCTGGAGTCACCTTCCAGCCCTACTATCTTCCAGCTTTGGGACTACATACATCATAGATGACTACATAGATGACTACATAGGTTTAATACTGTCTCCCCTTTCATAAATGGGAGATTATAAACCCTATCTCAGGTCTGGCTGGGCAAGGATTCAATGAATAAGTGCTTCGTAGACACTTTTATTGAATGAATGTATATAAAGCCCTTAAAACATAAGGCACTTAGTAAGTACTAAATAACAGTAAATCGTCACTTGCCTTGTTAAAGGGAATGTACTTGAGATCCCATAAGCCTGGTAACTCAGAGCCATCCTGCTGGGAATTAGTTATCATTTTGTATTGTAGCAGAGCCTCGAGCCTCCTCTGTTGCTGGAATACATTCATTCGGACAGTCTGTGTGTAAGCCTACGTGCACACCCACACCTACCCGGTGGCATTTTGAATCTTTTCCGTGATTATTCTTTCATGCATGTGGTTTGCTTTTGTCAGTGTTTTTGTGTCCATCTTTTCATTCTTCTATTTTGCTGCTTATAAGCTGCTGTTAGCTTGGAAGCCATATTAAGAGATTTGCTATAAATATGGATGAGCTGAGAAGAACCATTTTACAGGAAGGAGGCAAGGGGTTCACTTATTATTCACATGGGTGAGGGTTTTGGTCCAGGAGACATCGATTTGATCTTGCCTGTGGCCTTTTAAAATAACTAATTCTTGGGTTTCACCAACATGGTAGCCAAGTGAAGTGCAATGAGAATGTTTCATTTTCTCACTGCTAGTGAAATGAATATCATATACTGAATTTGAAAATTCTTCATTGTATTTCATTATGAAAAACTGCAAGTTTAATTACAGAAGATAAATTCGCATTGAGGTTAAAATTTCTTTCGGTTTGCAATTTATTTCATATGACTACTGTACTCCATTTGTGCTTCAGTCCTCTTAGTTTCATTCTTACTTAGGAAATGTATTGGGAAAAGAATATCGTTTTTTCTTATCAGGTCTGTAGAGTAGTACCTTTAAAAGGGTTTGGGGGTTGGAACTTGAAGATCTGAATCAACCATTTCCATAGAAAACTAACCATTTTAGTGTAGTTTTTTCTGCAGAAATGGACTGTTTTCTGCATTTTTGGACTCGAACTATTACTTTTGATCAAGATTCAGCCTCGGTGAAAATAATTTCTTAAGGATTTGTAGGGCAGAAGGGGAAATTAAATCTGCTTTTGAATCCACAAGTACTTATTAACATGTCAACTATATGCCACCATGAGACAGTGTTGTTAGCGCTTTACAAATATTAACGCATTGAATCTTACAATAAGAGCCCTTTGAGGTAGATACTATTATTGAGCCCACTTTACAGGTGAGAAAATTGCAGCCCAGAGAGGTTAAGTAATTTGGCAAAGGTCACACAGCTCATAAATGGCAAAAGGGGGTTTGAATCCAGTCTAACCCAGTCCATGCACCCCAGTCCATGCACTTAATCAGGCCATAGAATTATCTGCACAGCCAAGCAAATTGAAGAGCTCTTTTCTTCCACATGCTCTAATCTTAGTCTAAAGAAGTTCCCTTATTTTTTTAAATACCTCTAATATTAAATATGTTCACCTGTTTTGAAAATGAGGTGTTTATTTTATATACATCACATTAAGGGAAAAAAGCATAGATGACTACATTTATTTGTGTATGTGTGTACAATTATAAACCAAATGAAGTGGAGATTTTGTTTATTTTCATATAGATCATAAGTTTAAATCTTGTATCTCTAATTATTTTGTCATTTCTTATGAAAATGTTGAGGTTACTTGAGTTAGCAGTTCTAACAAAAATGTATCCTGGATTCATTTCCTTCTTCCTCTTGCTGTGTTATTTTCTGGTAGTTTTATGTATTTGTCAGGCGCTAGCAGTGGAGGCAAAGAAAATGGTCAAACAGAATTAGTCAGTTTTGACAAAACAGTAGAATTGGTGAAAGATTCTTTATTGTGAGGTAGAAACCACTGGAAAATATTTTGTTTTGAATTCTCTTCTCCAGGTGAAAGTATAAATTAGAATTTATTTTGTTTTGGGCTTCTGGGTGGCTTAGTCATTAAGCAGCTGTCTTTGGCTCAGGTCATGATCCCAGAGTCCTTGGACGGAGCCCCACATTGGGCTTCCTGCTCAGCAGGAAGCCTTCTTCTCCCTCTCCCTCTCCCCCTCTTTGTGTTCCCTCTCTCTCTGTGTCTCTCTCTGTCCAGTAAATAAATTATTTTGTTTCCCCTTGCCATATATGCGTGTGTGTGTGTGTGTGTGTGTGTGTGTGTGGGAGAGAGAGAAAGGGATATGTTTTAATTTTGACAGTATTTATAACTTTAGATAATAATGTGATCACTTCAAAAAATGAAGTGCTTTAATTTTTCTAATAGCTGGAGAACGATACGGTGTACTGACTTGTAATGATTCTCGTGTGTTTCCTTTCTGCTTAGCATTTTCACTAATTTGGCATATATATATATATGATAATGGGCTGTGTGTCAGTTTGAAACTTCTTGTTCTGGGCATGCCATTTATTTTGCGAAGCTTATAGCACTGAAGAATATTAATAAAAGCATAACTTATTCTAACGCGACAGCCTGGACCCAGGAAACTTGCCTTTCTCTTACCACGGAGAGAAGAAAGTATTACTCAAGGCAAAATTAAAGGTAGTGAGCAGAGAGGAAAGGATTGATGCTGAGATGGGTGGTCGTCTCTGTCCTCAGAGAGAAATGATGGAAAGACCTAGAGGGGAAAGGAAGCTTGGGCCTCAAAGGAAGCTTGCATTCACGCAGAAGTGGGAACTATAGATTAATGCCCAGGGCAAACCCATGTGGTACGGAAGCTGGGACCTCAGGTTTGCCAGGTTTGCTCAGCTGTCTTCTGAGAGTCAGTCCTGCAGGGTAGGGTCTGTACACTGGGCGTCTTGCCTGAGTTAGCTTAGGTTGGTGCATTTCCCCATCTCTCCTTGGAGTTCCACATTGGTAAATTGCAGATACTCTAAGATTTGCCACAGATATTTATTAAATTCTTCAAGATCTTTCATGAAGGCTCCTTTGTTCCTAGGTTAGAACTGAGTTGGTGGGTCTCTTGCGATTTCTTCTAGGTCTATCAGTCTCCATAAACTCAAGGTACACTTTTCATTTTTTTACTTAAATACTTCTGATGATCAGCGATATTTCTTTTCAAAAATTGAATATCACTTTTTACTACTTTCTTGTATACCTTAAATATTTTATCAATTTCCAATTTATATATAATGCATGGATAGATGGGATTTATTTATAATCTCCAAAAGCTATAAAATTCCCTTGAGTTTATATTATACCAAAAGTCATTGTAAACACTGAATTCTTTAATAAAAGAAAGAAAAAAGAAGAAAATAAACTGAAGATAATTAGCTAGCACTTTAATTAAATGGTCCTCCTTGATTGAATCTCTCTTTGCTCTCAAGCACACACACAACTCCTAGCAAAATCATTTCCCAGCTCATTGTAGGAGATCTTTTTACATTTCTCTATCTCCAAGTATTTATATAAATGAGAAAAATATTTTTGAAATAAAACTCTGGGGATACAAATGCTTAACATTTTTCTAGTACTAATCTTGCCAGATACGTCTCACATTGCCAGAAACTTCAGAGAAATTAAGAAGCCTTATAGACTACATTTTTTATCATAAACTAATTTATCTCCATCAGTGCAAATATCACCATAGTAATAACTGGATTACAAGGCACTTGGCTTTAAGGACTTATTTATCCACTGCCATTTGATTGTTTAGTTAAGACAAAGTAAAAATAAATTCCCTAGTATTGAAAAATAATAATTTAGCCTGATATTAAAAGATTTGTATTGCATAATGATGTTCCTGGATGTTCCCGGAGTCACTTTTCATCAGCACCTGTATTTCAAAGAATTTTATCTGCCAAGGAACCCTGGATGACTGAAGAACTTACTTTGCCAATTATTTGCCAATATAATTGTAAAAAATATAAGGAATGGTGTTTCTGCACATTAATGAATCAAAAAGTTTTGTTTTGTTTTTCCCTTAGAGGTTCCTTTTATTATTCATTCATTGAGAAATAAAAATTTGGATTAAAAAGGTATTTTACTAAAATATGAAACTTATAAAAATAAAATATATGCCTGCTTCAAATACCTGTTTTTAGTAAGTGGTCAATATGAAAAAGAAGATACTCATTAGAATTCTTCCAAATTTAGGAAGCCGTTCACAAGATTCAGAATCCAAATTTCAAAATAATTCTTTTTTTTTAAGATTTTATTTATTTATTTGACAGACAGAGATCACAAGTAGGCAGAGAGGCAGGCAGAGAGAGAGAGGGGGAAGCAGACTGCCTACTGAGCAGAGAGCACAATGTGGGGCTTGATCCCAGGACCCTGAGATCATGGCCTGAGCTGACGGCAGAGGCTTAACCCACTGAGCCACCCAGGCGCCCCTCAAAATAATTCCTATAAGCCAAACTCCATGGGTTTCTGAATGATAGTGGTATCTAGGGAGGATCTTATAAAATACAACTGTGACTAATATTGAGAATTGAATAATTTATACACATGTCTCCCAAATATGCAGTGTATACAGTGCCTATTAACAAGTTGTGGGTATTTATGCTCATGAAATGAAGAATATTATTTAGACTCTATTATAGTAGGTAATCATTATTGCTTTCATTTATATTAACTATTTTATCTCAAATGTCTCCCCAATGGGAGAAAAATTTATTTGGAAGAAAATAGGATTGCTTTTTATTTTGATTCCTAATAAACTCATGCTATAATAGATACATACTTATGAGCCCTTATATCCACAATATGCACATTATATTTGGTTTGAATGATTTGGGGTTACACTAAATCGAGTGCTAATTTTTTTATTACTAATTGTGTGACTTCAGGCAAATTAATTAGCATCTTAACATTAGTGTGTTCATCTATAAAATGAGATATTTAAGGAACTTCTTAATAGGATTGTATCAAGATTTAAATGAAATAATCCACGAAAAACATCAAGTAGAGCTTGGTACACAGTTATGTTTATTAAGTGTTAACCATTCTATCACTATTACCATTGCCATCATTACTTTTGTAAACATAAAAATATTACCAGGAAACAAACTGAGGGTTGCTGGAAGGGAGGGAAGTGGGAGGGATGGGGTGACTGGGTGATGGACATTGGAGAGGGTATGTGCTATGGTGAATGCTAATGTATTGTGTAAGGCTGTTGAGTGACAGACCTGTACCCCTGAAGTAAGTAATATATGTCAAAAAATATTTTTGGTAAATATTACATGTGTAAATATTTTTCTTTTGGTTAAAGATAATGCTATTTTATTTTTTCTAGGTCCCAAATTTCCCTTAATTTCCATGACATAAAATTTATATTTAGTGGTGGTTCTTTCATCAATACATACCTTCCTTATGTGCTCATAAGAATTTTTAATTGATAATCACACACTTCAATTTCAAATCAATCTGTACTGTTCTTCAGGGTCTTTGACACTTTCCTCTCATTCTATGCCAAATTCTAGTTGGGACCATTTCTCAGTTATCTGTAGCAGTGGATCAGATCTCTGCAATTGGGGTATCTACAAAAAGGGAACAAATCCTTTTTCAAATGTGCTAAGAAGAGAGATCTGACAATAATCAGGTCTCTGTGATTGGAATGAGTGTATTGGCACTTTTAAAGGCCCCTGTGTTACAGGGAGCATGAGGATTTCACAGAATTGCAAATTCCAGCAAAGCTGATCCCCAGCTGATAATCGGGGAACTAAAGGGGGATCAAAAATGACCCTAGAAAATATCATAAATGCTTTACTCTTAATCCTGAGAGTAGCAGGAACCCATTGTTTTGAGTAGTGATGTGGAAAAGTGAGATTTTCTATTTAGGAGAGTCATTTTGGCTGCCACTCGATACTGAACTAAAAGGTGCAAGGTCCCCTGTGGGGACCATACAATCATCTGCATGAGAAGTGATGAAGGCCTAGATTAATGTGGTAAGGAGTAAAGACGGATGTGAGGGTGCAGAGAAGTGAGGCTTACTAACTGGTTAGCAGTTGTATCTGGAGTGAAGTGGATGTGGTGGGTTTAGATGCTGTCAGGTTTCTGGCTTGGTTGTCATGGGGGTATGTCCTTTACATGAGAGGAAAGAGGAAATAGGACAAATTGGAACTGGAAAGAGGAGATGAACACGTTGGTTTTGGACATCTTGTGTCTCATATTTCAGATCAAAACTATATTCTTGTGGTTCCTAGGTGGCTCAGTGGGTTAAGAATCTAACTCTTGATTTTGGCTCAGGTCATGATCTCAGGGTCATGAGATCAAGCCCCACATTGCTTGATTTTGGGGGCCCAGCTCTGTGTTGGGTGTGGAGACCACTTTAGATTCTCTCTCTCCCTCTGCCCCTTCACCTGCACGTTCTCTCTCTCTCTCTCTCTCTCTCTCTCTTAAAACAAAACCGAAACCAAACCAAACCAAAGCAAAACAAAACAATGGTGTGTTCTCTTGTACAACTTCTGTGAATAGTATTAATCTTATATTTTTACACAGCCTGATAGTTTTCAAACTGCTTCCACATGCCCTATGTCATCTCCCCTGTGAGATACTATGTGTAGAAAAGGAGAGATGTTCTCTATCCCCTTATAGACACCACGGCTCAGAGTTCAAACACATACAACTTGACATGTCTAGACCTGAAGTCAAGGTAATTGTATTAGAGTCCTATAAGAATCTTTTTGGGTCAAGAAGAAAGCTTACTGGAAGAGAAGGTAGCAGGATTTACAAGGAACTTCTCCTGTCTTTATAGAAAAGAAAAATATCTCTCCACTTAAAAAATGTGCTAGTCTTGCTGAGAAACCCAAAGGGCATTTTCCATCAAAAAGCAGTGCATAGTGGGTAAATGCTAGGATGATATTTGCTTAAAGAGTTTAAAATTTGTTAAAGGAGGCTCACACCAGGATCTTACATGTCAGTTTTCCACATGTGTTTTCTAAGTTAGAAAGGCTCTAAATAGTGTAGTTTGTAATGAAAAACTGACAGTGTTTTCTTCACTATGTGAAACCAAACTCAGGAAAATGCTTTTAAAAAATATATTATGATTACAGTTCAGTAAATTATTTTATGCTCATCAGTTGGAATTCATATTTATGTGGCAATGGGGATTTTTAAATGCAATTACTAAATTTAAAATCTATAAAAATTCCAGTGGTCTATTTACTAAAGAACATTGAGAAGTATAATTTATGCTAAAGAGAAATGAATGAGATAAGGAAATAACCTTGAATTTGGCATTTAACAAAAATGCATTGAATGACAAATTTAAAATCATTGTATCAAATGACATATAGAGTATACATACTGTCACAGAACTGGGTGGGGGATTAGGCAGATTGGAAGAATAGGCAGTGGGGCAGGTAGCCTTTTGCATCTGGCAGATGCAGTCTTCGGCTCAAATCCCAGATCATCTGTTTTCTGGTTGTTATCCTTGGCACATAGCTGACTTTTGCTGGTCTTCCTTTCTTTACCTGTACACCTAAGTCCTAAGTTAGTAATACTTCATATGGTGTTAAGAGGACTAAATTTAAAAAAAATGCATGCAATCTATCTATCTATGTATCTATATCAATATCTATATCTAGACAACTTTGTGCTAAGCACTACTTTATTTTTTTATTATTTTATTTTATTTTTTTATTTTTTAAGATTTTATTTGGTGAGCAGGGAGCCTGAGACAGGGCTCTATCTCAGGACACTCTGGGATCATGACCTAAGCTAAAGCAGATGCTTAACCACCTCAGCCAACCAAGTGCCCCTGTTTTATTTTATTTTCATTGAAATAAGTATGTTCTTATTCCCCATACCCTTTTTAACCCATACTGCCACTCACCTTTCCTCTGATAAATGTCAGTTTGTTCTTCATACTCTGTCTCCTGGTTTGTCTCTATTTCTCTCTCTCTCTCTCGGTCTCTCTCTCTCTCTTTTTTCCTTTGTGCCTTTTTTATTTCTTAAATTTCACATATGAGTGAGTCTTTCTCTGACCGAATTATTTCACTTAGCATTATACCCTCTAACTCTATCCATGTCATTGCAAATGGCAAGATTTCATTCTTCTTAATGGATGAGTAATACTCTGCTGTATATGTAAACATCACTTTATCTTTATTCATTCATCTGTGGATGGACACTGGGCTGCTTCCATAATTTGACTATTGTAGATAATGCTGAATAAATCTAGAGGTGCATGTATCCCTTTGAATTAGTGCTTTTGTATTTTGAGGGTAAATACCAAATCGTACAATTACTAGATTGTAGGGTATTTCTGTTTGAATTTGGGGGGGAACTGCCCTACTGTTTCATACAGTTGCTGCAACAGTTCACATTCTCACCAACAGTGCCCAAGAGTTCCTTTTTCTCGACATCCTTGCCAACACTTGTTTCTTGTAGTTTTGATTTTAGCCCTTCTGACAGGTGTGAGGTGATAGCTTGTTGTAGTTTTGATTTGCATGTACCTGATAAGTGATATTGAGCATCATTTCATATGTCTGCTGGCCATTTGGATGTCTTCTTTGGAGAAATGTCTGTTCATGTCTTCTATTTTTTTTTTGTAATATTTGTTTTTTTGGGGTAATGAGTTGTATGGGTTCTTTACATATTTTTGATAAGAACCCTTTATCAGATATGTCATTTGCAAATATCTTCTCCCTTTCAATTGGTGGCCTTTTATTTTTATTTGATCATTTCCTTTGTTATGCAAATGCTTTGTATTTTGATGAGACCCCAATAGTGTATTTTTGCCTTTTTTTTTCCCTTGCCTCCAGAGATATATCCAGTAAGAAGTTGCTATAGCAGCTCTTTGCTCTTCTCTAGGATTTTCATGGTTTCATGTCTTATATTTAGGTCTTTAATCCATTTGGAGTTTATTTTTCTATATGGTAAAAGAAAATGGTCCCATTTCATTCATTTGCATGTAGATGTACAGTTTTCCCAATACCATTGTTTGAAGAGACTGTCTTTTTTTCCATTACATATTCATCTTCCTTTGCCAAAGATTAACTGTCCAGATAATCATTGCTTTGTTTCTGGCTTTTCTATTCTAATCCATTATCTGTGTGTCTATTTTCATGCCAGTACCAAACTGGATTAATTTCTACTGCTTTATAACTTTAAATCTGAATTGTGATTCCTCCACTTTTATTTTCTCTTTTTCAAGATAGCTTTGCTATTTGAGGTCTTTGGGGTTCCGTACACATTTTAGGATCATTTGTCCCATTTCTGTGAAAAATGCTGTTGGTATTTTGATAGAGATTGCATTAAATCTGTAAATTTCTTGGACTAGTATATACATTTTAATGGTATACATTCTTCCAACCCATGAGCGTGGAATGCCTTTCAATTTCTTTGTGTTGCTTGGATTTCTTTTGCCAGTGCTTGATAATTTTCAGAGTATATATCTTTCACCTCTTGGTTATGTTTAATTCCTAGATATTTTATTGTTTTTGGTGCAGTTGTAAATGGGACCATTTTCTTAATTTATTTTCTGCTGCTTCATTATGATTGTATAGGAATGCAACAGTTTTCTGTACATGGGTTTTTATATCCTGCAACTTTACTGGATTCATTTATCAGTTATAGCAGTTTTGGGTGGTGTCCTTAGGGTTTTCTACATATAGATTACCACACTACATCTGCAAATACCAAGAGTTTTACTTCTTCCTTACCAATTTGGATGCCTTTTATTTCTTTATGTTGTCTAATTGCTATGGCTGAGACATCTAGTACTATATTAAATAAAAGTGGTGAGAGTGGACATCATTTTCTTGTTCTTGGCCTTAACAGAAAAGCTCTCAGTTTTGAGTATGATGCTGGCTGTGAGTTTTTAATGTAAGGCCTTTATTATTTTGAGATGTGTTCTCTCTAGTCTTACTTTGCAAAAGATTTTTATCATGAATGAACGTTGTGCTTTGTCAAGTGCTTTTTCTGCATCTGTTGAAATGATTATATGGTTTCTGTCCTTCTCTCATTGATGTGATGTACTATATTGGTTGTTTTTCAAATGTTGAACCACCTTTGCATTCCAGGAATAAATCCCACTTGATTGTGGTGTATTTTTTAATGTATTGTTGGGTTCAGTTTGCTATATTTTTGCTGAGGATTTGTGCATCATAGTAATGTAGTTTTTTGTTGTTTTGTTTGTTTCTTTTTTGTCATGCCTTTATCTGGTTCTGGTATCAGGGCGATCCTGGCCTCAGAGAAAGAATTTGAAAGTTTTCCTTCCTTTTGTATTTTTTGGAATGGTTTGAGAAGAAGGAGTGTTAGCCTCTCTAAATGTTTGGTAGAATTTTCTTGTGAAGCCATCTGGTCCTGGACTTTTGTTTTTTGGAAATTTGTGGATTACTGATTCAGTGTTATTGCTGGTAATTGGTCTGTTCATATTTTCTGTTTCTTCATTTCTTCCTGCTTTCATTTTGGTTAGTTATGTGTTTCTAAGAATTTATCCATTCTAAGGTATCCAATTTGTTATCATTAAGGTTTCGTAATTTAATATTTATAATATCTGTGTTCTTGGTTTTTATTTCTCCTTTTTCATTAGTGAGTTTGAGTCCTCTTTTTTTTTAATGAGTCTTGCTAGAGGTTTATCAACTTTATTTTTTCAAAGAATCAGCTCCTTGTTTTATTGATCCGTTCCTTGTTTTATTGATCCGTTCCATTGTATTGGATGTTATTTAATTTCTATATCATTTATTTCCACTCTAATTCTTTATTATTACTGTCCTTTTGCTGGATTTGGCTTTTTTTTTGTTTTGTTTTTGTAGTTCCCTTAGAGTAAGGTTATTAGGTTGTTTGAGAATTTTCTTGCTACTCGAGGTAGGCCTGTATTGCTATAAACCTCCCTCTTAGAACCACTTTTATTGAATCCCAAAGAATTTCAACTATTCTATTTTCATTTTCATTCATTGCCATGTAACTTTTTATTTTTCCTTGATTTCTTGGTTGACCCATTCATTGTTAGGAGCATGGTATTTAACCCCTGTGTATTTGTGTTATTTCCAGATTTTTTTCTTGTGGTTGATTTTTAGTTTCCTATCATTGTGACCAGAGAAGATACATGATATGACAGATTTTTCTGAATTGTTGAGACTTGTTTTGTGGCCTAATGTGTAGTCTATTCTGGAGAATGTTCTGTATGCATTTGAAAAGCTACTGTTTTAGGATGGAATGTTCTAAATATGTCTGTTAAATCCATGTGGTCCAGTGTGTCATTCAAGGCCACTGTTTCCTTGTTGATTTTATGTTTGGATTATCTGTCCATAAATGTAAGTAGGGTGTTAGAATCCCCTTCTATTATTATTATCAATTATTTCCTTTATGCCTTGTATTAGCAGCATTATATATTTTGCTCCCCCATGGTGTGCACACAAATATTTCCCATTGCTATATCCTCTTATTGGACTGTCCTCTTTATTATTATATAGTGTTCTTCTTTGAAACTTGTTACAGTCTTTGTTTTAAAGTCTGCTTTGTCTGATATAAGTATTGCTACTCTGCTCTTCTTTTGACACCCATTTGCATGATAAATGTTTTTTCATCCCCTCATTTTCAATCTGCAAGGTTGGTTTTGTTTGTTTGTTTTTTTGTTTTTCCCTGAAATTAGCCTCTTGGAGGCAGCAAATAGGTGGGTGTTGTGTTGTTGTTGTTGTTTTTTAAATCCACTCTGTCACCTGGTATATTTTAATTGGAGTGTTTAGTGCATTTACATGTGAAGTAATTATTGATAGGTATGTATTTATTGCCATTTTGTTACTTGTTTTGTGTTTGTTTCTATAGATTTTCTCTGCTCCTTTCGTCCCTTGGTCTCTCTTTTATGATTTCTTGGCTGGAGGTGATGTGCTTGGATTCCTTTCTCTTTTTTCTTTGCATATTTCTTGTTAGTTTTTGATTTGTGGTTACCATTAGGTTTATATATAACATCTTCTGCATATAACAGTCTATATTAACTTGATATATCGTTGCTGAAGTTGAAACCTATTTTTTAGTTCCTCTCCCCCCAAGTCCACATTTTAGATGTGTGGTGCCATGTTTTGCATCTTTTATTTTATGAATCCCTTGACTGGTTTTTACAGAAATACTTATTTTCACTTATTTTGTGTTTTGTTTTTGTTTTGTTTTGTTTTGTTTTATGCTCTCGTTTATGGTCTTTCCTTTCCATTCAAAGAATCCTCTTTAATATGTCTTATAGGGATTGCTTAATAGTCATGAAGTTTTTAGTTTTATCTGTCTGAGAATCTCTTTACCTTTCCTTCAATTTTGAATGATAGTCTTGCTGGATAGAGTATTCTTGGCTGAAGATATTTCCCTTTTGGCACTTTGAATATATCATGCCATTCTGTTTTGGCCTGCAAAATTTCTGATGAAAAATTGACTGATGGCCTTATGGGGTTTCTCTTATATATAACAGCCTTCTTTTCTCTTACAGCTTTTACATTATTGTTGTTGTTATTTATTGCTACCTTTTGCCATTTTGATTCCTGTGTCTCTTGGTGTGGACCCCCTTGGGTTAGATTTTTAGGGGGATTTTTATACGTCCTGGATCTGTATCTCTGTTTCCTTCCCCAGATTAGGAAAATTTTTACCTACTATTTCTTCAAAAACATTGCCTGCCCCCTTTTCTCCCTTCTTCTGGGACACCTATAATGCGAGTGTTATTATACTTGATGGAATCACTGAGTCCCCTAAGACTATTCACAATTTGCTTAAGTTTCTTTCCTTTTCTTTGCTCAGCTTGATTACTCGTCATTTTTCTGTCTTCCAGGTCATGTGTTCATTCCTCTGCTTCATATAGTCTGCTGTTTATTCTGTGAATTGTATTGCATTTTTTGTGTTCTTGATCTCTGATTGGTTCTTTTTTATCTTTATGTTAAGGGCTCATTGATGTCTTCTACTCTTTTTTCAAGTCCAGTGAGTATCTTCATGATCATTTTTCTGAAATTAGCCTCTTGAAGGCAGCGTATAGGTGGGGTATGACCATTACGTTAAATTCTCTACCGGGCATATTACTTATAACTGTTTTGCTTTGGCCCCTTGCCATAGTTTGACTCCGTTCCTTCATTTGGGAGCTATTTCTCTGTCTGCTCCTCCTGTCTGACTTTCTGTTTCTGTTTTGTTTTGTTTTGTTTTTTAGGGAATTCAGCTATTTCTCTTGTCCTTAATGATAATAGCCTTATGAAGAAGGAGTCCTGTAGTGCCCTGCAGAGCAGTGTAGCCTGTTCTCCAGGGCCTGGCAGTTCAGGGAGCATCTCCTATGTCTTATGTCTGCTCTCCTGTTGAGTCTTGGTCTATTTTTCCTTTCCAGTTGTCTGAAGAGGCTCTCTTTGCCTCACATGGGCAATGTCTGGTCCTGATCAGGGGTGGTGGGGTGCATTTTAACAAGTTGTGTGGTGCTCTGCTTGCTAAAGGAGACCTAGCACCCCCAAAAGTAAAGTCCCACAAAACACAAGGGTCAGGACATATGTTGGCAGGGTTTGCATTGCTCTCCTGAGGGTGGGATCTGCAGCACCAGGACTAAGGGGAGCATGACTGTGAAAGCCTTGGTGGGGAGGAGAGCAGGCTTGGTGCAAGTCAGTTAGATAATGAGTGTTGTGGCTAATTCCTGGAGTTGGTGGTTATTTATGCTGAGGTTGGGGAAAATGGCAACTGCCAGCTCCTTTGCTCCTGAAGGGCTCTCTCTGTGATCCTTCTTTCTCTGGGCCATGCTCTAAGATGAGCAAATCCCTCTCCCTCCCATCTGCTGCCTTCTCCCTGCCCCTGCCCCAACCCCCAGCATTTTTCAAACTGCTGCTTATAGGCTGTATCTGCATAGGTTATTTGTCCTACTATGTCTTTAAGGGCAGGGACTCTGCTTAGTAATGTCCTCTGAGCTCCCCAGGAACCCACAATTTGGCCCCTCCTGTTTGTGAAGGCAAATATCACTGGGATTCATCCTCTCTGTGTGCTCCGCAGTGTGAAAGACTCTCTTCTGCCCTCCATCACACCAGTAGTTTCCTCCCCACATAAAAATCCTGCATACTCTATTTATCTTGAATACCTTGACCAAATTAGCATACCTTGTTAACAGTGGTAGACATGAGTAGTTGGCATACAACTGACCACCTATGGGGGAAAATGTTTTAGCTACAGTCTGAGAACATAACACAGATGAGAATGTCAGTTAACACTCTGAAGATTGTATTATAGAGAAATCTACTGAATTGAAATATCCCCATGGAATCCAAAACTGTACAGCTTAAGTATTCACCACAATTATTAGGGAAGTTTATATTATTCACATTCTCATTTTTACTTTTAGGATTTCCTTCAGGATCAGCCTTTTTTGGGAGCATCCTTATAAATAGCTGTAGTAAAGGACATGAGTAACATGAAATTGTCCAAGGTCTATATGGCACATAATGTGTCTTGCAGAAAAATAAATTCAGTTATTTGCAGAAGACAGTGTTTTGGATGTCTCTGCTACAAAGATAGCAAATCAAAACATTGACAAGTAGCTCAGCTTGGGAAATGGAAAACTGACATGATTCTGAAGGCAGTCTTTATCAGTCACTAGTTCACTCATCCACTTAGCAATTTGGTCACTAAAAAGTTTTTCATTGTTCTTAAAAAAGGATGTATCTAGCTTTCACCTGCTCAATATAGTCCTCTTCAGTACCATTGCATTCTGTAGCAATAGTGGAACCTGAATGAAAGAGAAATCTAGAAAATACTCTTTGAATTTAATGATGTGAGCAAAATCCATAGGAAGAAAACAATGTTGATTGGCTTCTTAAGATACTGAGTTGATTTACATATGATCCATGTGTTGCCATTGATTTCTGTTTAGAAAAAGTGTCTGGTAGGATTTCTTTGCTGAAATCTTATGAGCTCACCTGTACAATATTCTCAAGCTCATAAAATTTAAGTACCTGGATACATAGTCTATATTATATATTAGTGTTAGGAAAGTTCATTTTCATGACTTCATTTTAGTACAAAAGTGTGAAATGTTGCTATAGGGTTTTGCCTGTGGGACCTTTGCAATTATTTAACTTTTTGAATAATCTCTACTTCTTCAAGAAATGCTTTGTAAAATTATGGTGAAAATGGTTGAAGTTAACTATGATATAATAATTTTGATTGAATATAAAACAAAGTCAATCACCATTGGGTTGATATATCATCTGTTCCAGTCCTTATTTCTTTTGAAATTGAACACTTGGGTTAGTTACTCTCAACTTAATTAGTAACGTGTACCATGCTTGATTAAATTAAGTGCAATGCAGTTGTAGCTTACTTCTTCAAAATGGGCTATTTATAATTAATGATATGAATTACTTTGTAGTCACCATTGATTACCCATGCTAATGCAGAGGCACAGAATTCATTGAAGCCATTATATTATTTTTTTGAAGTGCACAGTATGCTTTTATGTTGAATATTAGGAGATATGTAAATTGCTTCATTATCTGGGCCCTTATTTGGCCTTTCCCCTTGTATCATTTAGCGTCTACTAACTCAGTTGACAGTAGAGGATTCCTGCTGGTAGACACTGATAGCTTCTTTCTTTTAGTTTCTTTTGTCTTTATAATCTGTCTCTTACTACTACTTCTTTCATTTTCTCCAATGTGTCCTGAGAAGGAGGCCTGAAGGCCAAGTAGAGACCGTGAGGCGCGAGCGGACTAGTTTACTCAGCTCCCGGCAGCAGTGCAGCCTGGGAGGGCCGGCTCCCCATGGCCACACTTTCTTTATATTATGTTATTTTTCACCTTCTTCCCTTCCTCCCTTCCTCCCTTCCTCTTTCTTCCTTCCTTCCTTCCTTTCTTTCCTTCTTTCTTTTCTTTTCTTCTTTCTTTCTCTCTCTCTCTTTCTTTCTTTCTTTTCCTTAACAGATGTTCTTTGTTGAATTTAGAGGGTGGGAATGACCTGGGAGATGGGGCAGAGAGAGAAGACAATTCCCCGCTGTGCAGGGAGCCCAATGCCAGAATGGATCCCAGGGCTTTGAGTTCAGGACCCGAGGTGAAGGCAGAGGCTTCACGGACTGGGCCCCCCCCCCCCCAGGTGCTGCACCAGTCTTGATTTTTAAGAGGAATCCAAATTCCAGAGTTTTAGTTGCATTCCTCCACTTGATAAGAAATGCATGGGAGTAAAAATGGTATGTGAGATTGTGCCTATGTGGTGATAGTGTCTGTCGTCCAGTGTCTTGGGGCTGGGTCCCCGACCTCCCCGTGAGGATGTCAAGCGTGAAGGCTTGTGACCAGCTCAGGCTGACCCCAAGGAAAAGAGTCCGCATATTCTGCCGGCAGCTGAGATCTAGTACCCTGTATACCCTAGAACTTGACCCAGCATGGGACTCCAGCTAGCTGTGGAAGCAGCCCAAGAGGTTAAGCTGGGGACCCCACAGTCTAGAGCCACTCTGGCTCCCTCCCACGGAACTCCCCGGAGGGCAGAGTAGCGCCAGCATTCATTCCCAAGGAAAGCCAGGTGCACACCCGTTCTCCCAGCCAGTCCGCCACCAGGACCCGGTTCAGAGCCCAAGAGCAGAACCAGTTCTGGAGTTGGCTTGGCACCACTCCAGAAGGCTGTGGGCTGTTTCCTTCCAGAAGGCACAGGGATAGGCGGTCAGCCTGGTGACCTTCTCTCCTGCTTCGGCACCGTGTCAAGTTGCAGAACGAGCCGCTGGCCCAGGGTTGGTAAACACCCACTGGCAGAGGGGACCCAAAGCCCGCACCAGTGCCTGAGGCATCTCCACCCTCTTCCCAGAAGGGGCGGCATGCAGAGTTACCGCCAAAGGCTGAAGTAGCCAAGATATTGACGAAAGGAGACAAGTCCCATTGTTAAGTAGTGTTTTTTTCTTTTCTTTTTTTGTTTCTTTTTTTTAACCAGGGACCTAAGGACAGAAGGATGTCTTGGGGACCAACAGACACAGTTCATCTCCACAAGCCCCTGTCTGGTGACACCTGTTCTCAGTCCCGGGAGGAGGATATGGGAGGACAGGTATGTGATACCACCTATCGCCAGGGTAGATGGAGGAACTTTTGGCCAGAGGCTGTCCTTAAGGGCTCGCAGATGGAAAGGAAATGCAAGGGGTAGTGGGGGGCAGCTGTGTTCAGGAGGTTGCAGTGGATCGCATCCATCACTTGGGCATTAGCGCTCTTCCACTCAATGCTCTCTCTAGCACCTCTGGGCTGGGAAACCCTGACAATACATCTTTAAAAACTGCGCCAGTATTTCTGGGGTGAATACCAGGACGAGTACTGCTAGGTGAAGATTGCAACGGCAGACTCGGATAGGAGTTGCCGACTGTTGTGCCAGACAGGGGGGCCCAACACCCTACCCTCCGGGGGAACTGCACTGGAATTTCGTGTCCACAGGTTCTGCCCAGGACGGCTGGATGACAGGACAGACCTACGGGTCTGTGAGGGAACCATGCAAACTACACGAAGGGGAGGAGATGGAGCAGGGGAAGAGGCAGGGACAGGGGCAGTGGAAGGGGCTGGAGCTGGGGCAGGTGCCCCGGGCGATGTCCAGTGCAGGATCCAGGCCAGGAGCCGGGACTAGGTCAGAATTAGGGGCACAGGCGAGGACAGGGGAGGAGTCCGTGGCCTGGGTCAGGGCAGCCGAAGGGGCAGGATCAGGGACACCAGCTGGGTGTGGGGAAAGAAGAATGGCAGAAGCACGGGCAGGGGAAGGGGCAGCAGCTGTCTCCAGGGCAGGCGAAGGGGCAGGGGCCGGGCAAGGGGAATGAGTCCTTGCAGGGACTGGGGCAGGGGCTGGGTGTGGGGCAGTAAGAGGGGCGCAGGCCGGGGAAGGGGCCGGGGCCAAGGCCGGGGCAGGGGATGGGGCAGGGGCAGCAACAGGGTTTGGAGCTGGGTCAGGTGCAGTGGTGCTGGCTGGTCCAGGATGCAGGGCAAGAGCTGGGCCTGTGGCAGGATGAGGGTTCCAGGCAGGGACGGGGAAAGGCGCAGGATCTTGAGAGTAGCAGGAACAGGGCCCGGGGCAGGAGCAGGCCCCAGCTCTTCCTGGGCAGCGTCAGGCTCTGCGGGGCCCGGTTCCTGGTGGCCTGCTGGCGGCTGGTCCCCGGCTGAGGTGGCGGCAGGCACCGTCTCCCAATCCCCAGCTCCTGCTGATGTCAGGAGGGGCCCGAGCTCCTTGCCAGGAGCAGCTGGGAGAGGAGAGAAGGTCCCATGCTTGCCTGCCTCTGCGTGTGCCTTGGCAACCACAGGACCCAGGCGGGGCGTGGCGGAGAGGCCGCAGCCAGGGAAGGAACCCTCAGCGGGACGGCTCCCCGAAGGCAGTGTCCCCGCTGGGTGCTCTGAGCCCAGTCCTTGCTCCTGGCCCCCCACCAGCCTGTGGGGCTCGTCCCTGTGGGCCCAGCACCGACCCGTCCCCGCACACGCCCAGGCACCCAGCCCCGCCCCGCCTTCTCACCGTTGGGGCTCAGTTTCGGCAGGTGGCCTGGCAGGCTAGAAAGACTTTCCTGGGACTGCGGACTCCTGGGTCAGAGAGGAGGTGGTGTCCGCCTGCCTCTTCTCTTCCTCCGTGGCCTTCTGCAAAGACAGGGACCGGTCGCTGGCCCGGAGCCATCCCAGCCCCACCCGGCCGAACACACTGTCCTCTTGCCCGGGCCCCCTGCTGCTCCCACATGGGCCCCAAACCTGTGCTTGCCAAGCGCGACCCCCGGTCCCGGGACCCAACCTGCAGGGCTCTGGGGATCGACCCTGGCCAGGAGCTCACATCCCCCAAACCTGTCCCACCCAGGCAGCCTTGACCTTGACCGCGACCTGCCCACCGGGCATCAGACCCCTCATCCACCTGCTCCTGCTCAGGAAGGCCCCACCGCACGGGAGCCCTCCTTCCAGACACATGTATGCACAGGCAAGCTCACAGACACACACACACACAAACACACATACACACACAAACCCAGCGGATGAGGGGACACGTGGCTGCGCCCGTCGCAGGTGTAGGTGCAGGGGTTGGGACAGGGGACGGCACAGGAGCTGGGCCTGGTGCATGAGCTGGGACCGGGGCAGGAGCAGGAGCAAGGGGAAGGACAGGGTCAGCAGGAGCGGCCGGTGCAGCATGCAGGGCTAGAGCTGGGTCAGGGCCAGGAAGAGGAGTGCAGGCAGGGCCAGGGGAAAGGGCAGGAGCAAGGGGCAGGAGCTGGGTGTGGGGCTGGAACAGGTGTCCGCTGGGAACAGGGAGAGGCAGGGGAAGAGACAGTGGCCCTGCGAGGGGCAAAGGGAGGGGCAGCGGTCCTGGCTGAGGCCGGGGAAGCGGCAGGGCCTGGGTGTGGAGCAGCAAGAGGGACCCAGGCAGGAGCAGGAGAAGGGGCAGGAGCAGGGGCAGGACCTGGGTCTCGGGCAGGAGCAGGGGCCCAGGCAGGGAGAGGCGAAGACACAGGGGCCCTGAGAGGGGCAAGGGAAGGGTCAGTGGTCCTTGGAAGGGCAGGGGAAGGGGGCGGGCAAGCGGCAGGGGCATGGGCAGGAGGAGCAGGAGGACGGGTGGGGTCTGGAGCAGGAACAGGGACCCAGGGAGGAACACGGGAAGGGGCAGTCTTCCAGGCAGGGGAAGGGGCAGGGCCAGGAAGAGGTACAGGGCATGCGTGTGGGGCAGGAATCGGGGCAGAGGCAACGGCACGGACAGGGGCAGGGGCAGGGGCAGGGGCCGGATCCAGGGTAGGAACTGGGCCTGGGGCAGGAAGGAGGGCAGAGGCAGGGGCAGGGGAGTGGCCAGTGGTCCTGGCGGGGTTTGGAGAAGGGGCAGGAGCTGGGTCTGGGGCAGGAGCAGGGGCACAGGCCGGCGAAGGGGTAGGGGTCCTGGCAGGGGCAGAGGCAGGGGCAGGCCAAGGGGCAGGGATCCTGGCAGGGGCAAGGGAAGGGGCCGTGGAAGGGGCTGGAGCTGGGAGAGGTGTCCCGGCGATGGCTGGCGCAGGATCCAGGGCCCGAGCCGGGACTGGGTCAGGATCAGGGGCACAGGCGGGAACAGGGCAGGTGTCCGTGGCCTGGGTCGGGGCAGGCGAAGGGGCAGGATCATATACAGGAGCTGGGTGTGGGGCCAGAAGAAGGGCAGAGGCACGGGCAGGGGAAGGGGCAGCAGATGTCTCCAGGGCAGGCGAAGGGGCAGGGGCCGGGCAAGGGGAATGAGTCCTTGCAGGGGCTGGGGCAGGGACTGGGTGTGGGGCAGTAAGAGGGGCACAGGCCGGGAAGGGGCCAGGGCCAAGGCCGGGGCAGGGGACGGGGCAGGGGCAGCGGCAGGGTTTGGAGCTGGGTCAGGTGAAGTGGTACTGGCTGGTGCAGGATGCAGGGCAGGAGCGGGGCCTGTGGCAGGATGAGGGGCCCAGGCAGGGACGGGGGAAGGCGCAGGATCGTGAGAGGAGCAGGAGCAGGAGCAGGAGCAGGGCCCGGGTCAGGAGCAGGCCCCAGCTCTTCCTGGGCAGCGTCAGGCTCTGCGGGGCCCGGTTCCTGGTCACCTGCTGGTGGCTGGTCCCTGGCTGAGGTGGCGGCAGGCACCGTCTCCCAATCCCCAGCTCCTGCTGATGTCAGGAGGGGCCCGAGCTCCTTGCCAGGAGCAGCTGTGAGAGGAGAGAAGGTCCCGCGCTTGCCTGCCTCTGCGTGTGCCTTGGCGCCCCCAGGACCCAGGCGGGGCGTGGCGGAGAGGCCGAAGCCAGGGAAGGAACCCTCAGCGGGACGGATCCCCGAGGGCAGTGTCCCCGCTGGGTGCTCTGAGCCCAGTCCTTGCTCCTGGCCCCCCACCAGCCTGTGGGGCTCGTCCCTGTGGGCCCAGCACCGACGCTTCCCGCACTCGCCCAGGCACCCAGCCCCGCCCCGCCTTCTCACCCTGGGGCTCGGCTTGCGCAGGTGGCCTGGCAGGCTCCGAAGCCTTTCCTGGGCCTGCGGACTCCTGGGTCAGAGAGGAGGTAGTGTCCGCCTGCCTCTTCTCTTCCTCCGTGGCCTTCTGCAAAGACAGGGACCAGTTGCTGGCCCGAAGCCATCCCGGCCCCGCCCGGCCGACCCCACTGTCCTCTTGCCCGGTTCCCCTGCTGCTCCCACGTGGGCCCCAGACCTGTGCCTGCCCAGCCCTACCCCCGGTCCCGGGACCCACACCTGCAGGGCTCTGGGGATCGACCCTGGCCAGGAGCTCACATCCCCCACACCTGTCCCACCCAGCCAGCCTTCACCTTGACCGCGACCTGCCCACCGGGCATCTGACCCCTCATCCACCTGCTCCTGCTCAGGAAGGCCCCACCGCACGTGAGCCCTCCTTCCAGACACATTCCTGCACAGGAACGCTCACAGACACACACACACACACACGCGCGCGCGCGCGCTCGCACACACACAGACACACACACACACACTCACAGAAAGACACATACACACGCAAACCCAGCGGTTGAGGGGACCTGTGGCTGCGCTCGTCGATGCGGAAGTGTGGGGCTGGGCGGCCGGCTCTGGCCTCCCGGTGTCACCTTAGTCTCCTTTCGGCCGAAAGGCCAGAGGCATCGGGCAGCCCTGAAAGGACCTCCCGAGCGCGGGGAAGTGGTAGGCGGGCGCGCTTTCCTCCGTCTCCACCGTCCCGAGTTTGGGAGGCAGCATGCGAACATGGTGTTGGTTGGACGATGTCCAAAGCAACGAGCTGCGCAGGGGGGCGTCCCTGGAATGTGGGTGCCTGGTGACGTGGGTTCCAATTCTGTTGGGCTCTGTGGTCAGGGAAGTGAGGTCACCGCTTCCTGGGGACCCCTGCCCCGACTGCCTCCTCACACCGGAGCCCCCGAGGGCCCCTCCCCCAGCCGCTCCGTGCTCACCCCCCACCCCATGCCGCGTCCAGACAGTGGCCGCCACACATCGGACTTGTTTCGGTGGTGCTGACGGCAGCAGGCCACCGCGCTGAGCCCTGCCCGCATGCAGGGGCCCATCGGTGTTGGGCATGCAACCGCGTGTGCAATGGGGTGGGGGGGGGCGGTCAGGGAGTCAGCGTGGGTCCGGCTCGGGAGATCCTCCCGAGGAGACTCCCAGGTTCCCACTCACAGCTGCGTGTGTGTTCCCGTGGGTCCACGCCCTGTCCGAACCCGGGGTGTGCTCAGCGTGTGCGTTTCAGCCACGTGGTCTGTGCCAGGAGGGGTCTCACGGGGATGCCGTCGCAGGAGGCAGTTCCTGGGCAGGAGCGACGGGGTTCTTCAGGAACCTCGAGACCGTCAGCGAGCATCTCTTCCCACGACGGGTCGAGGGACTCGTCGTGGGCTGCGCGTGCGTGGGTGTGTCCCTGCGTGGGTGCAGGCGTGCACGGGGTCCGATGGGAACGGGGTTCCGGACCCCGCAGCGGCCAGGGTGTGTGGGGGGTGCTTCGGGGGAGGGGACCGAGCTAGGCCAGGGCCTGGCCATCCCTGCTGAGGGGAAGGTGAGCCAGCCCACACGGAGGACCGGCGGGCAGGAGGAGCCTTGTGGCCACGGGGCCGGCAAGCCCGGGCTGGTCCTTCCTTGGCAGGACGCATGCGGGCAGCTCCGGTTCCTGCTCGGAGCCCGGGGGACCCGCGGCCCCCACGGGAGATCGTTTCTTGTGCAGCGGGAGGCCTTGTGCCCTCGGGCTCCGGGCTCCCGGGAGCACAGCTGAGGATGAGCCCATCCTCGGAGCCGCCATCCGCCGTGGGTGCGGGGGTCCTTCCCACGCCGGCCCGTCGACATCTCCGTCCTTGTTGTCGGCATAGTCGATGCAGGGAGGGCGGCAGAGGGGGCCGTGGGTGAAGAGCCCGGCGTGGGAAGTGGGGCCCACACTCACGGTGCTGGGGGTTCCTCCTTCCGAGGAAGCCGGGGCAGGACTCCAGGCAGAAGCAGAGGGGGAGCTGGGGCATGGTGGCCGCCCGGTCCCTCACCGGCTGAGCGAGGTCGTGGATACCCCCAGGCCCCTCTGGTCCTTGTTTTGGACCTCAGTCCACAGAGGGGAGCCGCTCGGTCAAGGCAGGATGGCAAGTCCGGTGCAAAGACAGCAAGCGGCCGAGACCCGGCACAGTGGGGTTGTCGGTGGAGACAAGAGGGTGCGGTGGCCAATGCTGGAGAGGGTCTCGGCCTTGGCCTCGGGGCACCCGGGCTGGCGTGGCTCTGCCTTCCCGCAGAGGCCAACGCGCGCCGCCCGCCCTCGGGCACCTGCCGCCGCGGGAGCACCTGCCCCCTCCTCTCTGCCGAGGGCTCTCTCCTGCGGCAGCCGTGCCTCCTGCAACGCCAGCCAGCGGCTGCCGGCCGTGCAGCCCGGGAGCCTGGACATCCCGACGACCACCTTCCCCCGCCGGGGGACGGAGCCGTGCGGGGGGGATGTGGTCTCCCAGTGGGCCTGAGGTCAAGGCCCCCCCACGGCGCTCCCTGCCCTGCTTTGGGCTCATTGCGCCCTGTCCCCACTCAGCTCCCTGGGCCCAGGTCCTCCTCCGTTGGTGGAACAGCCTCGGCCCGGGCTCCCCACAGTGGGCCCGGGAGCGGCTCGTCCGGACCTTCTGGCCTGGCGCCTCCCTGCCTGGCCTAGGGGCCCCCCGGCTGGCCTCCCGGGCTGGTCCGAGGCGACCCAGCGCAGGCAGGCTCAGGGCACTGCACCGGAGATGTCCGGGGACCCCCGAGCGAGCGCCCAGGCCTGGCCCAGAGCACCGGGCTTGTGAGGGGCCCAGTGCTGGAGGCGGGCGTCCCGCCACGGGGCACGGGGTGTGTCCTGGTCATGGCGGCCCCACGTGGTGGGTGTGGCCCCTGAGGGATCCCAGAAGAGGCAGGAGAGACACGGGGGTCGACAGGACATTGCTTCCCAAAGAGGATGACGTCAGGCTCAGAGCACCTGCGAGGTCCTTAGGAAAACACGGAGGCCCTGGGGATGTTGGCTGCGATGCTGTCCCTGGGGCCAAAGAGTGGTGCCCCAAAGCCCCAGTCAACACGGCCCGACGCAGTCTTTGGGGCTTCGGGGGATCGGGGCCGGTGGGCCATGAGGACGCCCAGGGCGTCACGTGGAGGATATCCTGACTTGGCGTCCCTTTTCGGGACTCGATGTTTCTGGAGGCAGTGCTAAGCCTCGTTCTCTTCCGCCCTCTGTGCAGCCGGCCCCCGTGTTCCGCAGCGGATTCCAGGTGGCCATCCCGCTGCTCACCCTGAGGACCGTGCCCCGTCAGCGCCCACAGTGACCGTGAGTGCCCCGGGGACAGGGACCATGTGGTTGGGGCTGCTCCCCCGGGATGAAGGCCCAGGGCTCAGTTGCCCGCTGGGACCCCAGAGCCTCTGCTGGGTGAGGGAGGAATGGAGGGAGTCAAGCTGGGGGAGAGGGAAGAAAGGAGGGAGGGAAAGAAGAGGAAGGCCTAGACTAGACGGGGAGGGAGGGCAGGAGGGAGGGAAGGAAGGACTGAGGGACTGAAGGCCTGAGGGAGGGAGGCCGTGAAAGCATAGGAGTGCGGCCCATGCCTCTGGAGTCCTTGGGTGGAGGGAGGTGCGAGGGCGTCCCCGGCCAGACCCTGGATGGTGGCTCAGGGCAGGTGCATCTGTCCTTGCCGTCCTGCCCTTCCTCCTCCTGGGCCATCCTGGATGGCCTTCTGCCATCCTGGACCCTGTCCACCTCCTCGTCCACCAATTGTGACTGTTCCCAGGAGCAGGGGGGGCAGGAGGGCTCTCAGGAGGGGCTTCGCGGATCCGGTGCCCCGGAGGAGACTGGGACGGTTAGCTCCAGGACGTTGTCACCTGAGCACTGGGACCGAGGACGGCGTCCACGTCCCTGGGCATGAGTGCTCCCCGACTGCCTCACCCTGCTCTCTCCCTTCTGGCGTGAAACACCGTGCCAGAGGTGGCGGGCTGAGTCCCCGGACGAGCACTGCTAGGTGATGGGTGCCCCTGCGGGCTGGGATGGGTGCTGCCCGCTGTGGTCCCAGACAGGGGTGCCCGTCCCCCTTCTCTCCGGGGGACGTGCCCTGGACCTCCGTGTCGGCACGTTCTCCCCAGGGCTGCTGGTCCTCAGGCCAGACACCGTCCGGTCGGAGGGGGACGCGCGCTGCCTCCGTAGGGTTTCCTTGGCCAGAGGCCTTCCCGGGGAGCTCCCGCATCGCTGACACGGGCTCCCCGCGTGGCCTGTCCGCCGCCGGCCCCCCGCACCCCCCTCCCCATCCACCTGGCATGCTTTCGGTCTGTGTCGTTGTGGGACCCGGTGCCTTGGAGCCTGGGGGGCACCAGAGGCCGGGGAGAGCTTTCTCTGGCCTTGGGTTGTGAGCGATGGGTATGCTGGGTGCGGTGTGTCTTCCAGCTCTGTGCCTCGCCCTGGTGTGTGTGCAGGCCCCAGGAGGAAGCTGCCGGGTCGCGTCTGGGGTCAGGCTGTGGTGTCCCGGCGGGAACAGGGGTCTCGGCCCCGACCTTGGGCCCCTCTGCACTCAAGGGCCCTCCGTGATCCCGTCTCCTCTAGAACCCTTCGGGGTTTTCGGTATGGCAGGGGGCAAGTTCCACGTCCAAGTCGCCCAGGACAAAACCCAGTCCCCTTGGAAAAGAGGTGGGCAGACACCCGGGCACCTCCAGAGTCATTCCCCTCCCAGAAATGTCCAGATCCGGGGAAGGAAGGGAGAGAGAAAGCAGCTGAGGCGTGGCGAGGGGCCGGACTAGGGGAGCAATGGGCAGGGAGGGCTTGGGCTCAGGGTCCCCTTCGGGGAAGGAGTTGTTCCACAGCGATGTTCTGGGCTGTTGGGGGGCGGTGGGGGGGGGCGGGGGGGCGGCGGCGCCAGGGACGGACTTAGGGTTGAGCACGGGTTCCACGGAAAAACGATGCATTTTGTTTAAAAGAGATAGGCGAGAGCGTCGAGGGCATGCAAAGCTAGGATGACGGTGAGACCGAAGCAGAGAGAAAGAACCCAGGCGGAGGGGATGAACCGTGGCGGCGGGCCATCGGGGTCGGGGCATGGAACGGAGGGTACCCGTCCAGGGAGCTCTCCCCGCAGAGCGGGGGGCTCTGGATGGGGCTCTGGGAGCCCCGCAGGAGCAGGGGTAGGGGCAGGGGTTGGGACAGGGTCCGGCACAAGAGCTGGGCCTGGTGCAGGAGCTGGGACCGGGGCAGGAGCAGGAGCAAGGGGAGGGACAGGGTCAGCAGGAGCGGCCGGTGCAGCATGCAGGGCTGGAGCTGGGTCAGGGCCAGGAAGAGGAGTGCAGGCAGGGCCAGGGGAAAGGGCAGGAGCAAGGGGCAGGAGCTGGGTGTGGGGCTGGAACAGGTGTCCGGTGGGAACAGGGAGAGGCAGGGGAAGAGACAGTGGCCCTGCGAGGGGCAAAGGGAGGGGCAGCGGTCCTGGCCGAGGCCGGGGAAGCGGCAGGGCCTGGGTGTGGAGCAGCAAGAGGGACCCAGGCAGGAGCAGGAGAACGGGCAGGAGCAGGGGCAGGACCTGGGTCTCGGGCAGGAGCAGGGGCCCAGGCAGGGAGAGGCGAAGACACAGGGGCCCTGAGAGGGGCAAGGGAAGGGCCAGTGGTGCTTGGAGGGGCAGGGGAAGGGCGCGGGCAAGCGGCAGGGGCAGGGGCCGGAGCAGGAGGACGGGTGGGGTCTGGAGCAGGAACAGGGACCCAGGGAGGAACACGGGAAGGGGCAGTCTTCCAGGCAGGGGAAGGGGCAGGGGCAGGAAGAGGTGCAGGGCATGCGTGTGGGGCAGGAATCGGGGCAGAGGCAACGGCACGGACAGGGGCAGGGGCAGGGGCAGGGGCCGGATCCAGGGTAGGAACTGGGCCTGGGGCAGGAAGGAGGGCAGAGGCAGGGGCAGGGGAGTGGCCAGTGGTCCTGGCGGGGTTTGGAGAAGGGGCAGGAGCTGGGTCTGGGGCAGGAGCAGGGGCACAGGCCGGCGAAGGGGTAGGGGTCCTGGCAGGGGCAGAGGCAGGGGCAGGGCAAGGGGCAGGGATCCTGGCAGGGGCAAGGGAAGGGGCCGTGGAAGGGGCTGGAGCTGGGAGAGGTGTCCCGGCGATGGCTGGCGCAGGATCCAGGGCCCGAGCCGGGACTGGGTCAGGATCAGGGGCACAGGCGGGGACAGGACAGGTGTCCGTGGCCGGGGTCGGGGCAGGCGAAGGGGCAGGATCAGATACAGGAGCTGGGTGTGGGGCCAGAAGAAGGGCAGAGGCACGGGCAGGGGAAGGGGCAGCAGCTGTCTCCGGGGCAGGCGAAGGGGCAGGGGCCGGGCAAGGGGTATGAGTCCTTGCAGGGACTGGGGCAGGGACTGGGTGTGGGGCAGTAAGAGGGGCGCAGGCCGGGGAAGGGGCCGGGGCCAAGGCCAGGGCAGGGGCAGCGGCAGGGTTTGGAGCTGGGTCAGGTGCAGTGGTGCTGGCTGGTGCAGGATGCAGGGCAAGAGCTTGGTCTGTGGCAGGATGAGGGGCCCAGGCCGGGACGGGGGAAGGCGCAGGATCGTGAGAGGAGCAGGAGCAGGAGCAGGGCCCGGGGCAGGAGCAGGCCCCAGCTCTTCCTGGGCAGCGTCAGGCTCTGCGGGGCCCGGTTCCTGGTCACCTGCTGGTGGCTGGTCCCCGGCTGAGGTGGCGGCAGGCACTGTCTCCCAATCCCCAGCTCCTGCTGATGTCAGGAGGGGCCCGAGCTCCTTGCCAGGAGCAGCTGGGAGAGGAGAGAAGGTCCCGCGCTTGCCTGCCTCTGCGTGTGCCTTGGCGCCCACAGGACCCAGGCGGGGCGTGGCGGAGAGGCCGCAGCCAGGGAAGGAATCCTCAGCGGGACGGCTCCCCGAGGGCAGTGTCCCCGCTGGGTGCTCTGAGCCCAGTCCTTGCTCCTGGCCCCCCACCAGCCTGTGGGGCTCGTCCCTGTGGGCCCAGCACCGACCCGTCCCCGCACACGCCCAGGCACCCAGCCCCGCCCCGCCTTCTCACCCTGGGGCTCGGCTTGCGCAGGTGGCCTGGCAGGCTCCGAAGCCTTTCCTGGGCCTGCGGACTCCTGGGTCAGAGAGGAGGTGGTGTCCGCCTGCCTCTTCTCTTCCTCCGTGGCCTTCTGCAAAGACAGGGACCGGTCGCTGGCCCGGAGCCAGCCTAGCCCCGCCCGGCCGACCCCACTGTCCTCTTGCCCGGTCCCCCTGCTGCTCCCACGTGGGCCCCAGACCTGTGCCTGCCCAGCCCTACCCCCGGTCCCGGGACCCACACCTGCAGGGCTCTGGGGATCGACCCTGGCCAGGAGCTCACATCCCCCACACCTGTCCCACCCAGCCAGCCTTGACCTTGACCGTGACCTGCCCACCGGGCATCTTAGCCCTCATCCACCTGCTCCTGCTCAGGAAGGCCCCACCGCACGTGAGCCCTCCTTCCAGACACATACCTGCACAGGCACGCTCACAGACACACACACACACACACACGCACGCACACACACTCACACAAAGACACATACACACGCAAACCCAGCGGTTGTTGGGACCCGTGGCTGCGCCCGTCGATGCGAGCGTGTGGGGCTGGGCGGCCGGCTCTGGCCTCCCGGTGTCCCCTTAGTCTCCTTTCGGCCGAAAGGCCAGAGGCGTCGGGCAGCCCTGAAAGGACCTCCCGAGCTCGGGGAAGTGGTAGGCGGGCGCGCTGTCCTCCGTCTCCACTGTCCCGAGTTTGGGAGGCAGCATGCGAACATGGTGTTGGTTGGACGATGTCCAAAGCAACGAGCTGCGCAGGGGGGCGTCCCTGGAATGTGGGTGCCTGGTGACGTGGGTTCCAATTCTGTTGGGCTCTGTGGTCAGGGAAGTGAGGTCACCGCTTCCTGGGGACCCCTGCCCCGACTGCCTCCTCACACCGGAGCCCCCGAGGGCCCCTCCCCCAGCCGCTCCGTGCTCACCCCCCACCCCATGCCGCGTCCAGACAGTGGCCCCCACACATCGGACTTGTTTCGGTGGTGCTGACGGCAGCAGGCCACCGCGCTGAGCCCTGCCCGCATGCAGGGGCCCGTCGGTGTTGGGCATGCACCCGCGTGTGCAATGGGATGGGGGGGCGGTCAGGGAGTCAGCGTGGGTCCGGCTCGGGAGATCCTCCCGAGGAGACTCCCAGGTTCCCACTCACAGCTGCGTGTGTGTTCCCGTGGGTCCACGCCTTGTCCGAACCCGGGGTGTGCTTAGCGTGTGCGTTTCAGCCACGTGGTCTGTGCCAGGAGGGGTCTCACGGGGATGCCGTCGCAGGAGGCAGTTCCTGGGCAGGAGCGACGGGGTTCTTCAGGAACCTCGAGACCGTCAGCGAGCATCTCTTCCCACGACGGGTCGAGGGACTCGTCGTGGGCTGCGCGTGCGTGGGTGTGTCCCTGCGTGGGTGCGGGCGTGCACGGGGCCCGATGGGAACGGGGTTCCGGACCCCGCAGCGGCCAGGGTGTGTGTGGGGTGCTTCGGGGGAGGGGACCGAGCTAGGCCAGGGCCTGGCCATCCCTGCTGAGGGGAAGGTGAGCCAGCCCACACGGAGGACCGGCGGGCAGGAGGAGCCTTTTGGCCACGGGGCCGGCGAGCCCGGGCTGGTCCTTCCTTGGCAGGACGCATGTGGGCAGCTCCGGTTTCTGCTCGGAGCCCGGGGGACCCGCGGCCCCCACGGGAGATGGTTTCTTGTGCAGCGGAAGGCCTTGTGCCCTCGGGCTCCGGGCTCCCGGGAGCACAGCTGAGGATGAGCCCATCCTCGGAGCCGCCATCCGCCGTGGGTGTGGGGGTCCTCCCACGCCGGCCCGTCCACATCTCCGTCCTTGTTGTCGGCATAGTCGATGCAGGGAGGGCGGCAGAGGGGGCCGTGGGTGAAGAGCCCGGCGTGGGAAGTGGGGCCCACACTCACGGTGCTGGGGGTTCCTCCTTCCGAGGAAGCCGGGGCAGGACTCCAGGCAGAAGCAGAGGGGCAGCTGGGGCATGGTGGCCGCCCGGTCCCTCACCGGCTGAGCGAGGTCGTGGATACCCCCAGGCTCCTCTGGTCCTTGTTTTGGACCTCAGTCCACAGAGGGGAGCCGCTCTGTCAAGACAGGATGGAATGTCTTGTGCAAAGACATCAAACAGCATATTTGACTGTAGTTCATGAAACCAGCTGTGGTCGGCCTACAGCAATAGCCCCGTAGAAGGCGTGACCAGCACCGTCTCTCTTTTCTTTTAGGAAGGAATCTGAGGGGTGTGGTTGGGTCCCAGCCTCGGGTCCCTCCACTCCGCGGGTCATGGGCTTGCAGCCAGCACCCTGCTCAGCTCCCCGATGACTTATGGGCACTTATAGGAGCCAGGGTTGTGGTGGGCTACGGTTTCCGAGCTGGAGATCCTGTTAGGAACATCAGTTACTTCAGCACAGGAAACTCCCATCACGCTTGAAGTACATCTGTGGACGACAGAGAAGACCTTTTTTCTTAAAACTGCATTTTATTAGTTTAAAAGAATAAGTATATTTTATGTTTTAAAACAAACTTAGTAACTTGCATCCCCTTAAAAAAATAGGATCTGATGGATCCTTCTCCTGTTCACTGTCCTTACCCCCAAGGTGACACTGTCCCCGTCCTCGCCTTTGCAGTGGATGCTGAACTTTGGCATGTGGAGTTCAGACCGCAAGCAGGCGCTTGCGTTTCGGGGTTCACCTTGAGAGCTCTACACATCGTCACTGATGACTTCCATAAAGAAATTGGTTACTGGGATCCCTGGGCGGCTTGAATGGTTAAGGGTCCGACTCTTGGTTTTGGCTTAGTTTGTGACCTCAGGATCATGAGATCGAGCCTCATGTCGGGATCCACGATCAGTGGGGGAGCCTGCTTGACAGTCTGTCCCTCTCCCTCTGCCCCACCTTACAACACTCACACTCTCTCCAAAAAAGAAAAGAAAAGGAATCTGTTCGAGTGGGCTTCCATTTACCAGACCTTCATTCTGTGCGAGGCACTGAGGAAAATGCTGATGGATGCTCTCGTGACTTTTCCGGCAACCTAGAAGATGATATGTATCATTGTCCCCATTTTACTTCCGAGAAACAAAGGCCCCAGAGGTTCCGGTGACACCCAGGTTCCAAGGTGGGAAGTGGCCAGGCCCAGATGTGGACCCCTCCACACCCACTTCCCTGGCCCTGGAGGGAGAGCCGGTCTGTGCTCACATCTCTTCTCAGGGCTGACGGTTCAGCCAGGGTGTGATTTGGGAACAGTGCTCCTGAGCTGTGGCAAGATCAACACATTCACTTGGGCAGGTGTTTACTGAGCCTGGTGCTCTGGTGGGATAGCTCCCAGTGCTGAACAGTGTCAGGTCTGGCAGGGTGAGTGAACAGATAGGCTGTCACGTGAGTGATCTCCTGGGGTAGGGAGACACTCTTTGACTTGCCAGAGCTGGAGACTTACTGGGGCTTCCAAGAGCGAGTCTGGCCTAAGCCACATGGGCAGCCACTACATATGAAACAGAGATTGGGCTCTTGACATTCCAGGTGGTCTCTGCCCACTACGTGGGGGCTGCCGAGCCGCAGGTGGACCTCCTGAGCTGCTGTGCTGTCCTCCCGGGGTGTCTGGCCCCCACTCAGGGCTTGCCTGTGTGGTGCTGGGGTCACGGCTGAGTTGGCTCCACAGCCTGTTCTGCAGGTGAGCCGCCCGCCCCCGCACCCGGAGCTTCGTGTAGCAGGAGAAGCGCGTTCTCGGAAAGCAGCCTGTCCCACAGTCTGAATCGGAGCGTGTCCTCACACTGCACAAGCCCGTTCTTCCTATAACAGAAGGACCCCAGGGAGCGCTGAGAGACCTGTGCCCAGGTCTTGCGTTCAAGAATTTGGAGCCCCATGTCCCCGTGCCCTGCAGCTTCCTTGTGTGACCAAACTCTGAACACTTCACCCCCTCTGGCCTTGCTGCTGTTCACAATGAATGTGACAGCCAGCTGCCCAGAGCGTTGGCCCAATGGTTCTGGGTCTGGAGCCTGGGGCCGGGGCCCAGAGGTCTCACGTTGGGGTTCTGGCGTCTCATGTTGGTGTCTGGGGTCAGGAATCAGGGGTTGGGACCCTGGGGTCGGGGTCTGGGATCGAGAGTTGGGTGTTAGGTGTCTGGTGTTGGGGGTCAGGGGTCAGGAATCAGGAGTCTGGCCTCTATTCTTGACCTAGATGCCGGGGTTCATTTGACGTAGTCTTCCAGCTCCCTCTTCCTCCGCATTGTTCCGTGTTTACATCTCATTTTGTCTTCTTTTCCCCTCATTTTGACATACCCTGGATTGCCTTGTTAGATTTTTTAGACTGGTAAAGGTTTAGAACCTGAAAGATTCACCTGATTATTTTCTTTTTGATATAAATTTTCTTTTAGAGCAGATTTTTTTCCCCTTGGACTTTGCCTCTTCATGTGCTCCTTTCATAAGTTTACTGTGGGTGTAGAATTTTTACATTTTGTTTGAGTGTAACTGAAAAATCCCATCCTGATGTGAATAAGCCCATACTTTTGGGCACTTTTCAAGAGCTCACAATAAGAGCTCTTTCTTTAGATGAAGACTTACAGTTTAAAAGATGACCTCAATATGAAAAGAGTGATTTAAAAATCTTTCAATGCCTTTTTTTTTTTTTTTTAATTCTCGAAAACCAGGATAAATCCTCGGACAGAATTCTTCGATGGGAAAATTACCATCTAATTTGGCAACAGGAAGAAAGTCCCACACTGACGGAGCCTCAGAGGGAGCCAGGTCTCCTTTCTAACTCCCCAGGGGTCTGCCTCCAGGCTCCTGGGGTGGCCGTGACCTCTTCCGTCTGATCTGTGCCCATCGGAGCCCCACCTTCCTCTGCAGTGCGTGCTGGAGAGCGGTGCCACCAGGAGATGTAGTTCAGACAGGGGGTCCGGTCAGGGAGGGGGCGTGACGGGAATTCTGTTTTGCCCGCTTTGAGTTTGAGGAGACTGCGGACCTCCAGCGAGCGGTCTGCGTGGACAGAGAGGATGTGAGGTATATCCGCACCGGTGGGTGCTGCTGTCCGAGAGGTGATGAGGTCACGAGGTGGGCAAGGTCGCGGGGGATATAGACCCCATGTTCTCCCCGTGGGTCGTCCTCTGCTGCCATCATCAGCTCAGCCGCCTCTGTGCAGTCACCCCTGTGTTGCTCATATGTTCTCTCGCTCCAGACCTGTGGGGCTCCAGGCCGGATACCTGCCCCAAGGCGGTTCAGACCCTGTCCTTGCTCCCCAGGCGGCCATGTGGAGGGGCTGAGGTTAGGCCCTCGTACCCTAACCCAAATCCCACCCACAGTGCAGGGAGAGGCCACTTCACAGGAACACACAGAAGCTTCTTGGAGGAGGAACCAGCTGTGCATGGATGGGGGGAAGCCATGGCAGGGGAGGGGAGGACAGGAGAGCGAGTCACGTCAAGACTGGGGTTCGAGCACTACATGGCACATCCCCGCTGTGTCCCCAGGTTTCCTCCCTGCTCTGTCACTCAGCTGGCAAGCCACGGAGCTGGTGACCTGCCCTTCGGCTTCTGCTCTCTATGTGACAGCATTGTTAGAAAACAGAGGAGGCGGGGCTCTCGAGTTCAGAGTGCCTGCAGACCCCCGGGGGGCTTGTTCAAAAGAGAGGTTTCTACTCACACCCCTCCTCACTGCTCAGGGCTGTGCCGGGATCTGGAGTCGCACCTAGGTGAATCTGATGCCAGGGTCCCCGTTCTTGCTATTGGTTACTATGGTGATAAGATGGGGTTACAATGGCCCGGTTGCCTGGTAGAGGTGGGGTGGGGGTCAGCAGGGCTCTGCCTGGGCCCCACGTCTATTCCCTCAGGAGCCAGAGGCCGAAAGGCTCAGAGTATGTGTGTCCAAGTCTCAGCCTGTCTGTGCCCCAGCACAGCGAAGACTCAACTTCTTATTCTTGTTTGTCCCCCAGCAATGTTTTCAGCCTGATTCCTGGGTGGGGGCAAAGAAGAGCATCTCAAAGGTAACGGCAGAGTCTTTGGAGTCAGGGTGGTTCCTTCTAGAAAGATCTAGAACCCAAGTAGAAATACATGTATGTATCCAACTCCAGGTAATTATAGCCAAAGAGATCCTCGGTTCCCAGGGTGACTCCGAGCTCCTCCCTCTTGTGATTTCTCGAATCTTGACAAAGGACAAGGCAGAGCTCTGACCTCTGTTGGAGTGGATGTGGTCAAAGAGTTAACATGCGGCCCAGCGGGCTGCACGGGGATCCCGGAGGGATGGCACGCATGCTGGTTCCGGCCTCCCTTCAGCTGCTTCATTGGGGCCAACTGGGGATGAGGAACCCTCTGACCCCACAAGGGCGCAGGCAAGGGAAGCCCCGCTGTCCTCTCAGAGCTAATTTCTTCTGGCTGGCTGCCAGCAGGTGAGGCGAGCGCCCCCAGCCAGCACCGCGAGTGAGCCGGCAGGGCTGGGCCCGAGAGCCAAGTCCCGACCCCAGCTCTCCTCCCTCTGTCCTACTGGTTGGATGGACAGGTGGCTCTTGGGGCCGAGCTGCCATGACTGCTCTCTGCAGCAGAGGCGAGGTCCCCCAACTGCAGGGCCAAGGGAGAGCCCACCGCTGAGGTGATGATAGCTTTCTGTCCCTCCTCTCCACTCACTGAGATGGGCCTTCCTTGGCCTTCCAGACGGAGGACGGCTTCCCCACACCTTCTCCGGGAGCCTGCCTCCCCGCCGCCCTTCACAGGGCCTGGCTGGGGTCAGCAGGGATGGGGGCAGGGACATACTCCTCCCCTTCACCTGGGGCGCCTCCCCTTGAGGAACTGTGTTAGCGGTCGCTACTATTCATGAAGTAAGTGACTCAGAGGGCACCTTTCCTCTCTTCAGCCAAGATGACCACCCTGTGGTCCCACAGCAGAAGTTTGAGGCAAAGCTGTCCAGGTGAGGGGCGGGGAGCTGGGATTGCAGGTTTGGGAGGGCCTGGGGGATGTTGCCGGGCTGCTGGGTATTCCAGGGCACCCCCGGGCACCCCAGCTTCTGCCCTCTGGTCTCCGTACCTCCTCCCTGCAGGGAGGGGCTCTCCCCAGGCTGCTGTCCCCCTCTGGTGGGAAGGCCCCTTGGGTGGAGCTGTGCCCCAGCTCCCACACATGGCCAGCGTGTCCAGGGTCCCTCTGTCCTGTGGCAGACTCCTGCTCTACTTGCCTGGCCACACGGCCAAAGCTTTGTCTTACATGGGGAGCTTTTCTCCGCAGGGGCCATGCATGGGGACCCCTGGAGGAGTCCTGCCTGTCTGGCTCAGCAGCATTTCTCCCAGGACCTGGCCCTGGACTCTGAACACTGTTTTCCCTCAGCGAAAGTGACTGCCACCGAGACACCTGCAGAGTCCCTGAGGTACCCAGGTACCCAGGTACGGGGGACACTTCTTTCGCCTGTTTCTGTGCCTCTTTCCAAGCAAGGGAACAGGTGCCTCCCTCCTCCCCTTCCTCGTCCCTCTGCCCCTCCCAAGGCTGGTTCACAGGGAAGGAAGGACAGGGACCCTGGGATAGGAGGAGAATGAGGGTCAAAGAAAAACAGGGGAAGACGTTCGATGGTGGGAGTCACAGAAGTCTCTTCTTGACCTCATGCTTTGTGGCCGCCCCAGCTCAGGTGTGGCATCTGTGGGGGACTCAGCTGAGGGGAAAACTGGACGGTGTGGTCATCGTGGTCTGGGGGACAAAGGAGGCTGCCAGTGGGTGGGTGGGGGTAAGGCGATGAGGTAGATGCCAGCACAGTGTAGGGGTGGATGGGGTGGGAGTGGGCCAGCCCTCATTCTCCCAGCCCGCAGATAAGAGCAGGACCCAGGACTCAGTCACAGTGAGATGGGACCATGTGAGAACTGAGAGCGCACAGGGAGAGAAGGAGGAGATGTGGGCGTCTAGAACCTCAGCAGTCCTCACAGACCACGAGGGGTGACCCCTTCCTTTGCTGGGGCTTTAGCCTCATCAGTGTATCACTGGGAAGCCTGCAGCATCCTTATGGCTGGGTGGGCAGGCGCCATGGAGGTGTGGGTGTGAACAAGGGCAGATGGAGGAGGGGAGGAAGGGAGGAGGGAGAGAGGGAAGAAGGGAGGAGGAAGGGGGTAGGAGGAAGAAGGGCAGATTAGAAGGAAGGGGGTAGGAAGGGAGGCATAAATGGGGGAGGGAAGGAGGGAGGCAGGACTGCAGGAGGCAGGTGAGGGCCTGTGGCTGGATGCTGGCTCCCAGCAGAGCTTGCCAGCTGGACAGGGAGGACAGCACCTTGCAGCTGTGTTGAAGAGGGGCGCATGCCCCGGGGAACCCAGGAAGCCCCCCTGTGGGGCCAGGGGCGCATGTCACCAGGTGTCGCTCTTTTCCAGGTTGAGGTGCTCTTGGGGTGCAGGGAGTCAGGGGTGGCTTGGGATGCAGGTGAACTCAGTGGGACTTGCAGGGGCCGCTAGGCACATCCCTGCTGGAATTAGCGGCCCCACACCTGAGAGTCACCTGCCCCAGAGCTCAGGGCGTGGGACTTTGAGGGTCGGGCAGCCTCCACTGACCGCCCACAGGGGCCAGCCACTGGACTGGGAGCTGAGCACCCCAGTCCCTCAGCAGCTGCTCTGTCGCCCTGACCCTGTCCCAGACACGCCACCCGAGGCTTCGTGTCCTAGTTGGCCGCAGCGGGTTTACCAGGGGGCCGAGCTGGATCCGAGCCCTCCAGGACTTCAAGGGTGACTGGTTTGCTCTGCAAACCTGCTTGTGTCTCACGAAGCATATCTTCACCTTCACGTGCCGCCGCTCAGGCAGCTTTGCCCTCTGATGCCGGCGGACCGTCCTTGTTCCTTTGGTGGGCAGCCTGCTCTCCTGCCCGGGTGCTCTGCCCGGCTCGGGCTGCTTCACAGAGGCCCACGCAGCACAGAGGCCCACGCAGCACTGTGACAAACAACACCGCGGCACGAGAATTCTAACCATGCGGCCAAGTTGCGGAAGTGTCCCGGGAACGTGTGCATGTCGGCCACTGACATCCCCCCCGATGTTCTTTCCTCTCTCTCCCTCATTCTCCCTAGTGTTACTGGCATATAACGGACAGGTCACTTCGTGTACGTGTAGAGGGAACGACACAGTGATTTGACGGGCGTGGGTACAGCACGTTAGCTGCCGTCGCCACTGTATGTCTCGTTCCCAGAACTTACCGTCTTCCGTCTGGAAGATGCTACCATGCAGCCCCTCCACCACATCCCAGTCCTGCCATCCTGCCTCTGGTTAGCTGCTCATCTGTTCTCTGTTGCCATGGGTCAGGTTGTCTTAGGTTCCACGTGCGGGTGTGATCGTACCATGTTCCTCTGTCTCTGTCTGACCCACGCCATAGAGCCTAGTGGCCTCAGGTTTCAAGTGTGTTCTACAAACGGCAGGGCTGCTCTCTTTTTCGTGATGGAGTGACGCATGTCTCACGCCTTGTGTGTCCAGTCAGCTGCGGATGGATGCTTCGGTCGTTTCAGTGTCTTGGCTCTTGTAAACAACACTGCAGCGCACGTGGGAGAGATGTCGTCGCTTCGAGATATGGCATTAATCTTCTGTCCCGTGCTTGGGAGTGGGGTTACTGAAGTCCCCAATCAATATGGTATTGCTGCTTATTTCTTTTTGAGTTTTGTGAGTATTTGCTTTATGGGTTTGGGCGTGCCGATGTTGGGTGCATAAGTGTTTACAGTTGTCATTTCTTCTTCAGGGATGGAGCGCTTATCGTCATATAACATTCTTTGTCTTGTTTGATCATTTTTAGTTCAAATCCCACGTTGATGTCAGTATAACTATCCCCCTGTTTTGGGGCCACTGTTTGCTTGAAATTCCTTTCACTTTTTCTTTGCTCTTGCTCTGTGTCTCTAAAGCTAGAGTGATTGGATCTTTTGGAAAAAAGCAATGTATCCTTTCACCACTCAGTGTCTCTCAATTGCAGAATCCTCTTACATTTAAAAACCTTTAATTATTGAGAGGGAAGGACTTACTTTCTCCGGTTTGCTCAGTGTTTTCTCCTTGTGGACCTTTGTTGCTCACCTCTCTTTAGCTTTGACGCCTTTATCATAATCTTTTGTGGGTCTGTGACCGGCGTTGCTGCTGCGGTTGTCGGGTTACATAAAATATCTTCTCCTAATAACCAGCTGATAACGACCTGACTTCAATAGCCTCCATAAGGTCTCTTTTTCGTCCTCTCTCCCTCGATGTTCCATGATTGATGCTCCAATTTGTGCATGTTTAAATATTGTGTTTTCATGAACAAATTATTGTGGTTATGATTCGTTTTTATGTTTGTTTTTTAACTTTCGAGCTAGGGCTGCAAGTGCCGTATGCACTGCCGTGACACTCGTGCGTCTGACTTTGACTGAAGCTCACTGTAACCAGCGAGTCGTCTACATGCATCAGTGCACTCACAGGAGGTCATGGAACCCGTTTCTTTCTGCTGGAAGAGTGGGATGCCCTGGGACATTTCTTGTAAGGCATGCCCGGGGCTGACGGACCCCCAGCTTTTGTTTGGGAAAGGCTTTATCTCTCTTTTTCTGAAAAGCGGCTTTGCTGGGGTAGGGTTCTTTCAATACTTTTACTTTTGTTTTTGTTTTTTGGAGAAGGAGAGAGCATAGGAGTGGAAAGGTGGGGCAGAGGGAGAGAATCTTAAGCAGGCTCCTGATGAAGGGCTTGATCCCACAACCCTGAGATCACGACCTGAGTTGAATTCAAGAGTCAGACACCCAACCGACTAAGCCACCCAGGTGCCCCAGTATACTGAATACATCCTCTCACTCTCCCCTGGCCTGCAACGTTTTGTTGAGAAATCTTCCCATAGTCTTAAGAGAGGATTTACCTTATATGTGATGACTTGTTTTTCTCTTGTTACTTTGAACATTTTCTCCTTGACTTTGACTTTTTTAAGTTTATTCATTTTTTTTAGTAATGGCTATACCCGATGTGGGGCTCAAACTCATGACCCCAAGGTCAAGAGTCTCATGGTCTTCCGACTGAGCCAGCCAGGCGCCCTCCTTGTCTTTGACTTTTGGCAATTTAATTCTAATGTATCTCTCTGTAATTCTTTTCAGATTCAGATTATTTGGGGTCCTTTGAGCCTCATGAATCTGGATGTCCCTGGCTCATTTGGGAAGTTTTCAGCCATTATTGCTTTAAATGTATTTTCTGTCCCTTTCTTATTCCCTTTCTTCCCTTTTGGGATTCCCATATTGCATACACTATTTCTTTTCATGATTTACCATAAATCTGTAAGCTTCACGATTAACATTTTATTATGCTGGCATGATCGCTCATCTGCCCACCTGTCATCCTTCTGTCCATCTGTCAGTTCTTACTGCTTTTGATATACACGAAGGTAAATCTGGGACATCAGCAGTGATCATCTACTAGAATTCAAGATGTGTTTATGGCTTTCCTTCTTTCCAAGTAAAATGTACACACAAACGTTTGCTGAGTCTTGGCAAATGCATATAGTTGTGTAACCAGAATCTTTTTCTACCCATATGACATTCCCACCACCCCCCATAAAGTTCCCTCGTGCCCCTTGCAAGCCAATGCGTCCCCCTCATTCCTCCTCCACATAAGTGTTTTGACTGTTTTCCCACTCTTTAAGATGATTTTTGCCTACTGGAATTGTAAAGTGCATACTGTTTTGTGTTGTCTTTTCTCACTCAGGATCATCACGTGGGGATTTACTGTGATTTTGCATGAATCAGCAGCTCTGTTTTGTTGCTTAGCATTCTATCACGTGGGTGTACTGTAGTTGGGTAACCCATTTTCCTTTTGCCAGACACCCCGTTTCCAGATTTTGGGTATTATGAGTAAATATGGATGGTTGGACAGATCTTTTGTGGATGTACATTATATTTTTCCTTGATTGAACATCCAGGAGTGGAATTGCTCAGTCCTAGGTCAAAATCACGTATAGTTTTGTAAAATATTCCCAATATTTTTGTGTATTGGTCATATGATTTTCCATCCTCATCTGCCATATAGGGAGGTTCTGACCACTCCGCATGCGCCACAGAATTTTGTGATGTGAGTCACCTGTAAACATTTATACGTGGGTCTTTGTTCTGACATATGAGTGGATCTCTGGAGTGGAGTCCTGGAAGTGAAATTGGGGAGAGAATAGACACATTTAAAGCTTTGGTATATTGGTGGCTCTCAGTCAGTAGGGCGTTCATCTCTTGATTTCGGATCGGGTCATAATCTAGGGTTGTGGGATCAAGCCCCATATTGGGCTCTGTGCTCAGCAGGGAGTCTGCTCCTCCCACCCCCAAGAACCCTTTCTCAGTAAACAAATAAATAAGGGGTAGAGAAGATGGCAGGGAAGTAGGAGGAGGCGCCCTTTCAACCTGTACCCTAAAGTGAGCTGATTACCTACCAAAGAACTCCTATCACCCATGAAATCAGCCTGAGATCAGAATTATACACGTCTGAATCTCTACAGGAGCAGAAGACACCAGTGGCAGGTAAAGCAGAGTGGGAACATCGGACTGATATCGGAAGATAAACAAAAGGGGGAGGGAGCCACCAGAGGTGACCGATTGGAAAGTAATACCCCAATACAAGAGTGCCCTGCGACTGGGGACCAGCATTAACTTGGAGTCTGGTAGAAAGCACTCAAAAAAAAAGAGCAAAGGATCATGGGGGGTAATAGTGGGAATTGGGGTGATTAGGGACAGGGACATAAGTCCCTGGACCCAGGACAGCCTCCCCTGGCCCAGAACCAGAGAGAGTGCAGTGGAGAAATCAGGTCTTGGTCCCTGAGCCACCAGCACCCGTGAGCTGCCAGTGTGCCCAAGAATGCATGGGGTCCGGCTCCCCTGAGGTGCTGGGAGCCTGGCCAGACAGCAATCCTGAAACGCGCGCCTCCCACACCCTCCCCTGGGAGAGGTGCTCACAGGTGCTAGCCTGGAGCTCTGGCATCCGGAAAAACCAGACATTCCCAGCCCAGGACAGCGGGACAATCTCAGTGTGCGATCTCTGCTTGGAACCTCTCTGGCGGTCTGGAGCTGCCTAGACAGCCGCCGCTGCCCCGGTATTGGGTACAATGAGGAGCTCCTGCATCACCAGGGACAGTGACTCAGAGCCGACTCTGCCAGCAGCTCTGCAGAACATTCTCTGAGAGGGAGGTCTGGGTGCAGTTTGCTCTCCTCTAAAACTCCAAAAACCATCAAAAGCTGTCAAGGCAAGAGAAAAGAGATGAAAGAACATAAGAACCCCAGAGAAGAAAAGCCTGAAGAAAACAGTTTCCTCAGAGCCCACCCCCTTCAGGGGAGCGGGAGGACCTAACTCAGGGAACATCATTGTCTGAAAACCCACGTGGCAGGCCCCTCCCCCAGAAAACCAACCAGGAAGGAAGGAAAAAAAAAAAAGAAGAAGACTACAACAGAACAATCAACACTACTTGATAAATACAACTTCTATTTTTAACTCTTTGCCAATATTCTGCTTCTTTTTTTTAATACATACAGATAATTTTTTAACCTATTTACCATCACACTGAGATGTCCAGTACATCAAATTCCTTAATAACCTTCTAACCTGAACTTTTTGATACATACACCCGTGTTTTTATTTGCTTTTCTATTCTTTTTTAATTTTAACTTAGTTTAGTCTAGTTTATTCTTTTTTAATTTTTATTTTCTACTATACATATAGAGTTAAACTTCAAGGTAATCCCCTTTCCCCAATCAATGCTACCCCTATAGGCAAACCAGTTTCTAATCCCCCTGGAACTTAGGAAAGATGAGTCCCTTAACAAAACCATCAAGATACATCCAGGAAGAATCAAAATAACCTTCCTTGCCCACACTGAGAATTTAAAACCACTCTCCTAATTTTTCCTTCTGCCAGTGTTTCTGTGAATTTGTGTTTGTCCTGATAGAATATAAATCTTATACTTGGGGTTCTTTCTGATGAGGGTATTCCCTTTTTTTTGCTTACATATATATTTTTTTTCTCTTCTCATATACATTTATCACTCTTTTCGTTTGTCTGTTTTTGTTTGTATACCTCATAAATCTTACCTTGGGGCCCATTTGGGCTGAGCCTTCCCTTTTATCTTCCCTTTTTTCCCTGTATATCTCTTTCTCTTTTTTTTTTTCCTTTTTCCTTTTCCTTTTTTTTTCTTCCTTCTTCTCTATTTCTTTTTCTTTTCTTTTTTCTCTTATTTGGGTGGGGTACCCTGATTGCACAGAAGTGTTCCAGGGTGCACCTTGACTGCACCACAGTCGATACATCCAGCTGCATCCTTTCAGTCATCTCTTCCCAAAATGACTAGGAGGATGAATGCCCAAGAGAGGAAAAATACAGAGGATGGACCTTCTGCAACAGAGCTAATGGCAATCGACATAGACAATATGTCGGAAAAGGTATTCAGGCTAACAATTACCCAGGCAATAGCTAGGTTGGAGAAAGCCATGGATGACCAAACAGAATTGATTAGGACAGAACTGAAAGCCAACAGGGATGATGTTCACAATGCTCTCAATGAGTTCCAATCTAATCTAAATTCTCTAAAAGTTAGGGTAACTGAGACAGAAGATAGAATTAGTGATCTGGAGGACAAACAGATAGAGAGAAAGGATCAGGAGGAAGCCTGGGACAAACAGCTCAGAAGCCACAAAAACAGAATCAGGGAACTAAATGATGCCATGAAACGCTCCAACGTCAGAATTATTGGAATCCCTGAAGGGGAGGAAAAAGAAAGAAGTCTAGGAGATATAGTGGAAGAAGTTGTCTATGAAAATTTTCCCAATCTCACAAATGGAAACAACATTCATGTACTAGAGGCAGAGAGATTTCCCCCCAAGATTTTAGATTCTCGAAAGTCCTCGTGACACCTTATAGTTAAAATGAGGAATTATGTTTCAAGACAGACCCTCTTAAAATTAGGACAAAGAAGCGCCTTACATACAGAGGAAAGCCCATTAGAATAATTTCAGACCTGTCCACAGAGACCTGGCAAGCCAGGATGGGCTGGCAAAATATATTCAGAGTACTAAATGAGAACATGCAGCCAAGAATACTCTATCCAGCAAGATTGATGTTTAAAATGGATGGAGAGATAAAGAGTTTCCAAGACCGGCAAGGCTTAAATGACTATGCAACCACCAAGCCAACAGTGCAGGAAATATTAAGGGGGTCCTATAAAAGAGAAAAAATCCGAAGAATATCATTGAACAGAAATATAGAAACAATCTACAGACAGAAAGACTTCAAAGCTAACACGATGTCAATAAAAACCTATCTCTCAATAATCACTCTCAATGTGAATGGCCTAAATGTGCCCATAAAACAACATGGGGTTGCAGATTGGCTAAAACAACAGGACTCATCCATATGTTGTCTACAAGAGACCCATTTTGAACCTAAGGATACACCCAGACTTAACGTGAAGGGATGGAGAAGCACTTTTCATGCCAGTGGGCCTCAAAAGAAGGCTGGGGTAGCGATTCGCATATCAGATAAATTAGATTTTAAACTAAAGACCGTAGTCAGAGATACAGAAGGACACTACATAATTCTTAAAGGGACTATCCACCAAGATGACCTAACAATTGTAAATATCTATGCCCCCAATATGGGAGCACCGAATTACATAAGAAAACTATTAATCAAGATAAAGAGTCATATTGATATGAATACAGTTATAGTAGGAGACCTTAATACTCCTCTCTCAGTAATACACAGATCATCGAAGCAGAAGATTAATAAAGAAATAAGAGCATTGAATGAAACATTGGACCAGGTGGACCTCATAGTATACAGAACACTCCACCCTAAAACAACAGAATACTCATTCTTCTCAAGTGCACATGGAACCTTCTCCAGAATAGACCACACACTGGGTCACAAAGCAGGACTCAACCGATACCAAAAGACTGACATTATTTCCTGCATATTCTCAGATCACAATGCTTTGAAACTGGAACTCAATCACAGGAAAAGTTCAGAAGGAACTCAAACACCTGGAAGCTAAAGACCACCTTGCTTAAGAATGCTTGGATCAACCAGGAGATCAAAGAAGAACTTAAACAATTCATGGCAACCAATGAGAATGAAGACACTTTGGACCTAAACCTATGGGATACAGCAAAGGCTGTTCTAAGGGGGAAATACATAGCCATCCAAGCCTCCCTCAAAAAAATTGAAAAATCCAGAATACACCAGCTGTCTCTACACCTTAAAGAACTCAAGAATCAACAACAAATTAAACCAACTCCACAAGCAAGAAGGGAAATAATCAAGATTAGAGCAGAGATCAATGAGGTAGAAACGAGAGATACACTAGAACGTATCAATGAAACTAGAAGCTGGTTTTTTAAAAGAATCAATAAGATCGATAAACCATTGGCCACACTAATCCGAAAGAAAAGAGAGAAAGCCCGAATTAATACAATTATGAATGAAAAGGGAGAGATCACAACTAACACCAAGGAAATAGAAACAATCATCAGAAATTATTACCAACAGTTATATGCCAATAAACTAAGCAACCTAGATGAAATAGTTGCATTCCCGGAAAACTGTAAATTCCAAAAATTGAACGAGGAAGAAGTTGACAACCTGAATAGACCAATATCTAGTAATGAGACTGAAGCAGTGATCAAAACCTCCCAAAAATCAAGAGCCCAGGATCTGACGGATTCCCTGGGAATTCTACCAAACTTTCAAAGAAGAAATAACAGCAATTCTTCTAAAGCTGTTCCAAAAAATTGAAGCAGAAGGAAAACTTCCAGACTCTTTTTATGAAGCCAGCATTACCCTGATCCCCAAACCAGGCAAAGACCCTACCAAAAAGGAGAATTTCAGACCCATATCACTGATGAATATGGATGCAAAGATTCTCAACAAGATTCTAGCAAACAGGATCCAGCAACACATTAAAAAGATTATCCACCATGAGCAGGTGGGATTGATCCCTGGGTTACAAGGTTGGTTCAACATTCACATATCAATCAGTGTGATAGAACAAATCAATAAGAGAAGAGAGAAGAACCACATGGTCCTCTCAATTGATGCAGAAAAAGCATTTGACAAAATCCAGCATCCGTTCCTGATGAAAACGCTTCAAAGTATAGGGATAGAGGGAACATTCCTGAACTTCATAAAATCTATCTATGGAAGACCCACAGCAAATAACATCCTCAATGGGAAAAAATTTGCAGCCTTCCCATTGAGATCGGGAACTCGACAAGGATGCCCACTCTCACCACTCTTGTTCAACATAGTATTAGAAGTCCTAGCAACGGCAATCAGAAAACAAAGAGAAATAAAAGGTATCCAAATTGACAGTGAAGAAGTCAAACTCTCTCTCTTCGCAGATGACATGATTCTTTATATGGAAAACCCCACAGACTCCATCCCCAAACTACTAGAACTCATACAGCAATTCAGTAACGTGGCAGGATACAAAGTCAATGGACAGAAATCAGTGGTTTTCTTATACACTAACAATGAATTTATAGAAAGGGAAATTAGAGAATCGATTCCATTTACTATAGCACCAAGAAACATAAGATACCTGGGAATAAACCTAACCAAAGAGGTAAAGGACCTGTACTCGAGGAACTACAGAACACTCATGAAAGACATTGAAGAAGACACAAAAAGATGGAAGACCGTTCCATGCTCTTGGATTGGAAGAATAAACATTGTTAAAATGTCTATAGTGCCTAGAGCAATCTTTACTTTTAATGCCATTCCGATCAAAATTCCATCGGTATTTTTCAAAGAGCTGGAGCAAATAATCCTAAAATTTGTATGGAATCAGAAGAGACCCCGAATTGCTAAGGAAATGTTGAAAAACAAAAACAAACCTGGCGGCATCACGTTACCCGATTTCAAGCTTTACTACAAAGCTGTGATCACCAAGACAGCGTGGTACTGGCCTAAAAACAGACACATTGATCAGTGGAACAGAGTGGAGAGCCCAGATATGGACCCTCAACTCTATGGTCAAATAATCTTTGACAAAACAGGAAAAAATATACAATGGAAAAAAGACAGTCTTCTCAATAAATGGTGCTGGGAAAACTGGACAGCGATATGTAGATGAATGAAACTCGACCATTCTCTTACACCGTACACAAAGATAAACTCGAAATGGATAAAAGACCTCAACATGAGACAGGAATCCATCAGAATCCTAGAAGAGAACATAGGAAGTAACCTCTTCGGTATCAGCCACAGCAACTTCTTTCAAGATATGTCTCCAAAGGCAAAGGAAACAAAAAAAAAAAAAAAAAAATGAACTTTTGGGACTTCATCAAGATCAAAAGCTTCTGCACAGCAAAGGAAATAGTCAACAAAACAAAAAGGCAACCCACGGAATGGGAGAAGATATTTGCAAATGACAGTACAGACAAAAGTTGATATCCAGGATCTATAAAGAACTCCTCAAACTCAACACACACAAAACAGATAATCATATCAAAAAATGGGCAGAAGGGGCACCTGGGTGGCTCAGTGGTTTAGGCCACTGCCTTCGGCTCAGGTCATGATCTCAGGGTCCTGGGATCGAGTCCCACATCAGGCTCTCTACTCGGCGGGGAGCCTGCTTCCCTCTCACTCTCTCTGCTTGCCTCTCTGCCTACTTGTGATCTCTCTCTGTCAAATAAATAAATAAAATCTTTAAAAAAAATGGGCAGAAGATATGAACAGACGCTTCTCCAATGAAGACATACAAATGGCTATCAGACACATGAAAAAATGTTCATCATCACTAGCCATCAGGAGATTGAAATTAAAACTACATTGCGATACCACCTGACACCAGTTAGAATGCCCAAAATTAGCAAGACGAGAAACAATGTGTGTGGGAGAGGATGTGGAGAAGGGGGAACCCTCTTCCACTGTTGGTGGGAATGCAAGTTAGTGCAGCCACTTTGGAGAACAGTGTGGAGATTCCTCAAGAAATTAAGAATAGAGCTTCCCTATGACCCTGCAATTGCACTGCTGGGTATTTACCCCAAAGATACAGATGTAGTGAAAAGAAGAGCCATCTGTACCCCAATGTTTATAGCAGCAATGGCCACGGTCGCCAAACTGTGGAAAGAACCAAGATTCCCTTCAACGGACGAATGGATAAGGAAGGACGAATGGATAAGGAAGATGTGGTTCATATACATGATGAAGTATTATGCCTCCATCAGAAAGGATGAATACCCAACTTTTGTAGCAACATGGACGGGACTGGAAGTGATTATGCTGAGCGAAATAAGTCAAGCAGAGAGAATCAAGTATCCTATGGTCTCTCTTATTTGTGGAGCATAACAAAGAACACGGTGGACATGGGGAGATGGAGAGGAGGGGGAGTTGAGGGAAACTGGAAGGGGAGATGAACCATGAGATACTATGGACTCTGAAAAACAACCAGAGGATTTTGAAGGGGCAGGGGCCTGGGAGGTTGAGGAACCAGGTGGTGAGTAATAGGGAGGGCACATACTGCATGGAGCACTGGGTGTGGTGCAAAAACAATGAACACTGTTTCGCTGAAAATAAACAAAAAAAAAAAAAGTAAATAAAAAAATTATACAAGTTATGCCTCAATGAATTGGTTTAGTTCTTCATTTTTGTCATTTCAAGATTTTTCTTGTTTCCTATCTATTTCAGTCTTAATCTTATTTTCTCTTATTCCCTGCAACAGTACAACTTTAATCAATACTGTAGAGAATACACACATCACTTCCAGATCCTCTCAGTGAAATCTCATCCATGTCCCGCCCCAATACCAAAGTTGCCCTATGTGGTTTTGCTTACAAAGGTCAACCTCCTCTTTATTTTCTCCCCTGTAAATTGCTTTGTAAATGTATATATTCAGTTTATTCCTTCATCATAATGAGAAAAGTCCTCGAAATAATGTAACTTATACATAATTTGCATATTACCATTTTGAATTGATCTTAATATCATTTCATAAGCATTATTAATATTACAGGTATTCTTTTTCCTAGGTTTCCAATGTTCCTATTCAATTGCACATAAGACTTGAAAAACCTCTCACTTTATTGATTCACAAATTTACAGAATAAAGTGATTTTTCACATATAGGATCATTATCATAAAGATTAGAAGTGGATTCCATGTGATGAGAAGTAATTTAGTTAAAACTATATATGATCCATTGGCAAATCTAGAAGTGTGTTCTCTAGATACCAGACAATGTAGAATTTTATTCAGAAGCAAACGAATCTCAAAAAAAGTTCATTCAGAGCACTAAATAAGTCTGGTCACTATTTTGTCTGATTATTGCATAGTTGCAACAAGAATGCACATTTAACAGAAATTTTTATCATTTTCCTAAAATTTTATAAGAGATCTCAGACTAAACTTTAATAAGCATTTAAATGTAAAAAACAAAAATCACCAATTTTCATATAAATTTGGGTTGCTTCTTCTCTTTTCAAGAACTCTGTCATACTTTTTTGTGAACTTTACCAAAATAAACTTGTTTACCCACTTATAGGGGAAAAGTTCTCTAAAAGACCTAGCAGACATTTTCCCACAGGTCTACAATGAACCTATTGGCTGCACAAAGCCTACCTTGGGTCTTTGAAAAATTGTTCATACTTGTATCTGCATGCCCATAGATAATAATTATTTTTGCATTGCTATCCATTATCTAGATTTTATGGTATTATGAAATGACTTCCCTAGAATGTATCAGGTTGCCAAGAGGACAATCCTCTCGAGTCCAGGCAAGCATGGTTCCCTACAGTATCTCTGCAATGAGTCATACATGAAATTTTTCATGCCTACTAATGTTTCCACAACAGTTTCTATTAAAGAGGACAAAAAAATTACAGAGTTCAGAATGCTTTCATGACTTAGGAATTAAGGCTCATTTAAACTAGTTAACCAATGTGTATTTTTTGTTTTTTTAGATGGTTATAAAGCTTGTGATCCTAAGGATTTTATTGTACACAGATCTAAAATGTATAGTATTCATATGTGCATATATCCATGTGTTTCTGTATATACATCTTTATGAAATATCACATCAGAGAATGAGTACTAATAAATAGGTAAGTAGGTAAAGAGATATGGAGAGATATCTGATTTATCAGTATATACTTTGTCTTTAGATTCAGACTGAAGAGAAGTTTATTTTGCTTTATTGTAAAACATGCTGCAGATTTTAGGAGCTAATGTTAGATCTAATGCTAGCTGTCACTATAAATGTAAACTTGGATTAATGAATTCAACTCTTTGAGATTTTGACTCATCAGGAGAGCAGATCAGAATCATGAGATATGATCTCACACTTCTTGGAATGATTGTTATCAATAATGGAATACAATGGTATCTGTTGGAGAGAATGGGGAGAAAAAACAACACTTGATGGGAATATAAATTAGTATAGCCATTATGGAAAATAGTAAAGTTTTTCAAACATTTAAAAGTAAAACTATCATAAGTTCCAACATTCCCACTTCTGGATGAATACAGAAAGGAAATAAAATGATATGAAATAAAATTTGAAGCTATACTTTACTCTTGTAATCATTATTGCAGTGTGACTCACAATAGATAAAATGTGGAAATTAATTTTTTAAAAATATTTTATATATTTATTTGACAGAGAGAGATCACAAGCAGGCAGAGAGGCAGGCAGAGAGAGAGGAGGAAGCAGGCTCCCTGCCAAGCAGAGAGCCCGATGTGGGACTCGATCCCAGGACCCTGAGATCATGACCTGAGCCGAAGGCAGTGGCTTAACCCACTGAGCCACCCAGGCGCCCTGTGGAAATTAATTTGACATATTCATTGACGAATGGAAAAATGAAATAAAAGTAACATGGATGAACCTGGAGGGCATTGAGAGAAGTGAAATAAGCCAGACATAGAAAGACAAACACTTTATAATTACAATTGTAAATGAAATCTAGTAGTCAATCTTTAGAAGAGTAGAATGGCAATTGTCAGTGACTAAAGGCAGGGAAAATTGGGAAGATGTGGGTCAAATGCTAAGTTTCCAGTATACATGTTGAATAAGTTATATTTACAGCAATTTATATATAGTTAACAACACGGTATATTGGAAATTTCCTGTTACTGGAGATCTCACCAGTTTGTAGTATTTTTACACACACACACACACACACACAACATACAAAAGCTAAGTGAATTGGTGGGTATGCACTTTGTAGTGATTATTGGAAAGTGTAATTCTTAAATGAAACCGTGTACCATATATATATATATATATATATATAGTCAATTATAACTAAATCTGAATAAAAAGCAAAAAAAAATGACAAGACTAAATGGGATAGTTTATGCTGGATGTGTCGAATCTGAGTGGCATGAGTGACCCATGCACAGATGCTGTGATATTTTTTTTTACCATCTTCACCATTGCCACTAAAATCAGCATAGTAACCATCATACATTTTTATCCATACACATGTCATCCTTGCATTTCTCAGGGACTTTGTTCCCGAAAAGTCTCAATACACTCTTTGGTTTTAACAAAGTATCCAACTTTGCTCTATTAATATTGCTGTCACTATGACTGCACTGGAAAATTAGTGACAGGCAAAGAAAATTATATTTCATTTTCTTATTTTTACTTATTTTTTAAATTAACTTTTTAAAAAAATATATATTGTATTTGTTTCAGAGAAAGCACAAAGGGAGCAGGAGAGGGGTAATCAGGCACCACACCAACCAGGAAGCCAGATGCAGGGTTCACTATCAGGACCCTGGGATCATGAGCTGAGCCTAAGGCAGAAGTTTAACCAATTTAGCCACCCAGGAGCCCCAGAGTCATTTTTTTTAAAAATACTATACCTAAATACAGAAAGTAGTACAACTAGGTAAATTTTCTGTTAAATCATCCTATCACTTTGGGCACACCCATCTCCTTCATATATAGGCATGTCCATAGATTGACAAAGAAAGTTTATATTTTAGAACAAAGATGTAATGTAGGCAAATAAAAATTAATAATGATTCAAAATTTATAAACAAAAGAGAACCATGGCAGAGGAAGGTGTTTAAGGTCACTTGGACCTGTTGGAATGGGGTAAGGGAGTGTTTTAGGATGGGATCCGTGGGGAAGGAGGGGGAAACAAATTTGTCGCTTAAAAAAAAAAAAAGTCCTTGAAATCAATCCCTGATTGTAGACAAGTTCTCCAAAACCAGTGTCTGGCACCCCTGCAACAAACTTGAGAAAGTTCCTGGATTATCTCAACAATTGGGCCCTTTTCCTTGCTGCCTCCACCAGGGGGCTTCTGGACTGCACTTGGCTGGGCCTCCTCTGTGGGGGCTGTGCAGGCTGCCCAGGATTACCTGACTCTCCCCGCCTTTTGGGGCTGGGCCTCCTGTGGGTCGCCCCTGCGCCCCTCTTTCTGTGCAGCCCACTCCATGCCCAGCACCAACGCCAGCTCCCCCAGGCCAGGCCCATCTCTGAAGCAGATGGAGCAGCGCCTCTGGAGGTCAGGTCCACACCGTTCCCTCCCAGACCTGCTGCCACCTGCTTCCAGAGGCAGTACCCATCCCTGTGGAGGCTGGAGCGGTGCCCCTGGAGGTCCTCAGAGGCTCTGGCCTCACCGGTGGTTTTCCCCCCACCCGCTGCTTTTCCGCAGTCTCTCTGCTCTGCCTGGAGGAGAAGCTGCTCCCTTGGAAAGACTCCTGGAAGGAAAAGCGCTCCTTCCAATTTCTCGGGGTCTTACTGCTGGGTGAGCCCCAATCCATTCCACAGCCTTCTGGGGAGACTTCGAGGAGGCGGCTCAGGTGGCCTCCGCATCAGCGGCACAACCTAGCCCGTCTTGTTGGCCTCACCCTGGGGCATCACAATGCCTTCTTGTGATGTCACCACCATGCCCTGGTGAATCACCCAGGCACTCACAAATTGGTCTCATTCAGGTGGCCAGTCACCACGTAGCTCAGCTGGCCAATGACCAAGGGCTTTTTCAGTGACCCTTCTGACATCATCGAATGGAAAACAGGTTAACTTATTTCAGGATGAAAAATTCATCTTTGGGATGTATTTATAGTGAAGTTCATGGTGAGGCTGAAAGACTCAACCAGTGTAAAGCTAAATGTATCACTCAGCATCACCATTCCCTGAAATGCTATCGCCAGTATTCATGAAGACACGGACCATTAAACCCCATGAACTGTCACATTTCATGGGTAAGTTCATAATATGACATTCAAGTAAATGCTACTTTCCACTCCTCCATTAAAGCTTAAATATAAATGTAGAAAATGGTAGCTATTATGTTTGCTACGTCTTCCCAAAATAAGCTTAAACCAAGAAAGGATGATGCTGTGTCCCAAGTCATTATCTTTTGCCAAAACAATATTCAGCTCTCATAGACGGGGGAGAACAAAATCCAGCCTGTCAGCAGGTTCACTGTCTTCATGTCTAGCTTCCAACACAAAGCAGTGGGAGGAGGACTTAAGTTTGTCTCCTCCCTCAAATACAAGTAAATATTTATCAGATCATTCAGAACACACAATAAATGAATCAGAGATCTGAGAAAACAATGCTGCAGGTCTACAAATAGAAAAGGACCCACCATTCGGAAGGGAGGTGGTGTTCAGATTTGAATCTGGTGTTAGATGGCTTAGGGGTGGAACCTGCCTGGGGAAGCTACCACAAAGTCTTCTTAGCAGCAGATCAGAAAATGGTAACATTTAGAAGTCTGCTACTGTGGGGGTGTCCCTGGCTTAAAAATGCTCAGGTAGGGAAGCCAGGTGGAATCCTGAGTGTGACAAGATTGGTCTCAGGATCCCTGGGGTGACATGAAAATGGGTGGTGCTGAGTATGGCAGAGTTCCCAGACTTCAGAAAGTTAAAAACAAACAAAACAAACAAAAACAAACAAACAAAAACTACCTTACCACCAAGCTTTAGGAGCAGGAAACCTGCCTGAGAACAGAGTGTCTAGATGCCAGTTTTCTGCTCTGTGTTGACATCAACTGCTTGCTACTGCATGGTTGTACGATTATTTTCCAGGGATAGGGAGGCAAAAGGCAGAAGCATAGAAGATCCGCTATGAGAGAAACCACACATTTCCATGCTGAACATTTGGACATCGGTGGTGAGAGTGGACAAACCTGGTGTTTTTGTCAGGGAAACATGTAGGGGAAAATCAGTCTTTCTCTGTTGAGGATTATATCTATTGTGGGTCTTTCCTATATGGTCTTTATTATGCTGAGTTATATTCCCTCTCTTTCTACATGGTAGAGAGTTTTTTTTCAAAGAAGATGCAGTATTTTGTGAAATGCTTTTTCTGCATCTACGGAGAATGTCATATGGTTCTCTCTCTTTTTTTGTGTGTGTCCTTTTTTTAATGTGATGTATCTCATTGATTGACTTGCTGAGGTTGAGTCACTTTTCAGTGCAGGAATAAATCCCTCATGGTCATATTGAATAATCCTTTAAATGTACCATTGGATCCTGTGGGCTAGTATCTTGGTGAGACTATATGCATCCTTGTTCATCAAGGATACTGGTCTGTAATTCTCCTTTTTAGGGGGCATCCTTCTGTGGTTTTGGCCTCAAGGCAATGCTGGTCTCATAGAAGGAGTTTACTGTTTTCCTTTTTTCTTTTTTTTTTGATACTTTAAGAAATATGTGCATTAATTCTTATTTTATTACTTGGCAGAATCCACCTGGAAAGCCATTTGTCTCTGGATACTTTTTGGGAAATTTTTGGTAACTAATTCAGTTTTTTCCCCTTTTTTGCTGGTTTGGGTCTGTTTAGGTTTTCTGTTTCTTCCTCATTGAATTTTGGTAGATTATGTTTCAAGGACTGTATCCATTTCTTTCAGCTTGCCCAGCTTTTTGGCATGTAATTGCTCAATATTTCCTTATGATTGTTTGCATTTATGGGGTGTTCACTGTGTTTTCTTCTCTCTTGTTTATGCTTTTATTTAGTTGAGTCCTTTCTCTTTTATTTTTGGTGAATCTGATTAGAGGTTTAACAATCTTATTAATTCTTTCAAAGAACCAGTTCATCATTACATTTCTCTGTTCTTTTCTTTAATTTCTGTTTCTTTGCTTTCTGCTCTAAATCTTTTAATTTTTTAAAAGATTTTATTTATTTATTAGACATACAGAGATCACAAGTAGGCAGAGAGGCAGGCAGAGAGAGAGGAAGGGAAGCAGACTCCTTGCTGAGCAGAGAACCTGATATAGGGCTCAATCCCAGGACCCTGGGATCATGACCTGAGCTGAAGGCAGAGGTAACGCACTGAGCCATCCAGGCACCCCTCTGCTCTAATTTTTATTATTTCTCATTTCCCACTGGATTTAGGGTTTATGCCCTTTTTATCTCCAGTATCTTTAGGTATAAGATTAGGTTGTGCATTTGATAGTTTTCTTGTCTCTTGAGAGGGGACCTGTATTGCTATATACTTACCTCTTAGAACTGCCATCGCTGCTTCCCAGTGGTTCACAACTGTTGTGTATTCAGTTTCATTTGCTTCCATGAATTTTTTTAAATTATTATCAATATTTTATTTTCATCATATAAACATAAAAAATCAAAATTCGAACCACCAGTGTCCACCACCTAGAGACCATTATTAACACATCCTTGATATTAAGATAACCACATCTATCCATATCTATATTTAATTTATTACATCCCATAAATTTTTATCTCTTTTACATACGACTTTTCTCAGATGTGCCATGAATATTCTACTACGTTGCTAAGGATAAATATGCATCCACATTTTCTTTTATTTGTTTATTTACAGCATAACAGTGTTCATTGTTTTGGCATCACACCCAGTGCTCCATGCAGTACTTGCCCTCCCTATTACCCACCACCTGGTTCCTCAACCTCCCACACCCCCGCCCCTTCAAAACCCTCTGGTTGTTTTTCAGAGTCCATAGTCTCTCATGGTTCATCTCCCCTTCCAGTTTCCCTCAACTCCCTCTCCTCTCCATCTCCCCATGTCCTCCATGTTCTTTGTTATGCTCCACAAATAAGTGAGACCATAGGATACTTGACTCTCTCTGCTTGACTTATTTCGCTCAGCATAATTTCTTCCAGTCCCGTCCATGTTGCTACAAAAGTTGGGTATTCATCCTTTCTGATGGAGGCATAATACTCCATTGTGTATATGGACCACATCTTCCTTATCCATTCATCCGTTGAAGGGCACCTTGGTTCTTTCCACAGTTTGGCGACCGTAGTCATTGCTGCAATAAACACTGGGGTAGAGATGGCCCTTCTTTTCACTACATCTGTATCTTTGGGGTAAATACCCAGCAGTGCAATTGCAGGGTCATAGGGAAGCTCTATTCTTAATTTCTTCAGGATTCTCCACACTGTTCTCCAAAGTGGCTGCACTAACTTGCATTCCCACCAACAGTGTAAGAGGGTTCCCCTTTCTCCACATCCTCTCCAACACACATTGTTTCCTGTCTTGCTAATTTTGGCCATTCTAACTGGTGTCAGGTGGTATCTCAATGTGGTTTTAATTTGAATCTCCCTGATGGCTAGTGATGATGAACATTTTTTCATGTGTCTGATATTTTTAAAACTCTTCTTTAATTTTCTGGTTGACCCATTCATTCTGAAATAGGATTCCTTTTAACCTCCATGCATTTGTGGCCCTTTTATGTTTTCATACGTTAGATTTCAAGTTTCAGATCATTGTGGTCTGAAAATATGTATGGCATGATCTCAATCTTTTTCAAAAAGTTGAGGTCTGATATATGATCCAGTATGTAATCTGTTCTGGAAAACTTTCCATGTGCACAGAAGAAGAATGTGATTTCTGTATGCTTTAGGATGAAATGCTCTGACTATATCTGTTAAGTCCAGCTGGTCCAGTGTGTCAAAGCCCTTGTTTCATTGGTTATCTTCTGCTTAGACAATTTGTCCATTGCTATGATTAGGGTGTTAAAGCCCACAACTATTATTGTAGTATTTTCAATGTCCTTAAGGTTTATTATTAATTAATTTATACATTTGACTACTCCTATGTTATGGGCATAAATATTTACATTTGTTAGATCTTCCTGTTGTATATACCCCTTTATAATCATATACTGTCCTTCTTCTCTTATTGTAATCTTTGGCCTAAAATCTATTTTCTCTGGCAAAAGGATGGTTACTTCGACTTTCTTTTGATTCCATTAGTATGATAAATCATTCTCTACACCATCACTTGAAATCTGGAGGTGTCTTTCTCTCTGAAATGAATCTCCTATAGGCAGTGTACTGATGAGTCTTTTTTTTTAATTTTTTAATCAATTATGTTATCCTTTGTCTTTTGATTGTAGCATTTTATCCAATTACATTTAGAGAATTATTAAAATATAAATTTAGTGCCATTTTATTACAGGTAAGGTTGCTGTATGTGCGGATTATCTCTGTTCCTTTATGGCTTTTGTTACTTTTGGGATCTCTTTTTGCTCTATGGGTCCCTTTAATATTTCTTGCAGGGCTGGGTTAGTGTTCATGAATTCCTTTATTTATTTATTTATTTGGTCTGAATGACAGCCTAGCTGGATATAGTGTTCTTGGCTACATATTTTTCTAACTTAGCACATTGAATATGCCAGTCTTTTCTGGCCTGCCAGATTTCTGTGGACAGGCCTGCTGCAAGCCTTATGTGCCTACATGTGTAGGTAAGTACATCTTGTCTCAGGTTGATTTTAGGATGTTCTCTTTATCTTTGAAATTTCACTTTGAATTTTCACTCTAGTATGTCATGGTGTTGACTTATTTCTGTTGATTTGGGGGGGAGTTCTCTGTGCCTCTTGTACCTGAATACCTGTTTCCTTTTTTGGTTTAGGTAAGTTCTCAACTATAATTTGTTCAACTAAACCTTCTGCTTCTTTTCTACTCTTCTTCTGAGACTCCTACAATACAGATATTCTTTCACTAGGAGAATGCTGAATTCCCTAAGTGTACCTTCATTATCTAAGAGTTGTCTATCTTTCCTCTGATCAGCTTCATTATTTTCCATAACTTCGTCTTCTGTATCACTAAATTCCTCTTCTATTTCATTCATCCTCATTTATATGGTCTCCACTTGGGACTGCATCTCAATGATAGCATTTTTAATTTCAGCATGTCTATATTGTAGTCCTTGTATGTCTATAGTGATGGATTTCCTAGTGCCTTCTATTTGTTTTTAAAACATAGCTAGTATCTTTATAATCTTTGCTTTAAATTCTAGTTCAGACTTCTTACTTGTAACTGTATGATTAAATCTGTGGCTATGAGAACCACTTCCTTACTCTTGTGATAAATTTCTCCAACTCATTGTTGTTGTTTTTTTTTCCAAGATGGCAAAAGAATAAAGAAGAAGAAAACACAAGAAAAAACAACAACCAAAACAAGAAACTAGATATCTTTGTGTCTTCATCTGCTTGTTTAGAGAAACTAGATCCCAACGTGTTAAAAAAATAAGAATTAAAATGTAATAAAAGCAAAAAATACATAAAATATATAAAAATTAAAATTAAAAAAAATTGTTCTGATTTTATGCTTCACTACTTCTAGTACTTTGCAATAGCATTTCTAGGAGGATTTCCTCCCATCCCCTCTATCATTAGCTGTATCACACCAGATTCAAGTCTCTGCACCTTCTACCTTCCAAAACGAGGTCACTTTCCTACCTGTAGCTCTGCAGCATTTCTTTTCTCAGATCTCTAGTTGATTTATGAGGTTTCAGAATCTAGCTCTATTCAAGAAATGAGAAAAACTTAGAATCCCTACTCCTCTGCCATCCTGACTCCTATTTATCCTTTTCTTGAAGAGAAAGTGTGTTCACTTTGGTTTCTTGTGAGGAAATTTTGAGAATTAATGGAATTAGTGGAATCTCAGAATGCAATTGCTGTAGTAAAACATTGCTTTATAATTGCCTGATATAAATGATTCTATAAGGTGGGGTGCCTGGGTGGCTCAGTGGGTTAAGCTGCTGCCTTCAACTCAGGTCAGGATCTCGGGGTCCTGGGATCAAGTCCTGCATCAGTCTCTCTGCTCAGCAGGCAGCCTGCTTTCCTCTCTCTCTGCCTGATTCTCTGCTTACTGGTAATCTCTCTCTGTCAAATAAATAAAAATAAAATCTTTAAAAAATAAAAAAATGAAAAATGATTCTATAAGGCAAAAATTGTATACTTGATTAAATAGCTTTAACTTGTTTACAAAGTGTTTAACCTATTATATTACATATATCTTCAAAGCAGAACCAAATAACAAATAGTTGCCACAAATACAAATCTGTACCCACAGAACACTTGGGATCTACGCTTTCTCTGGGTCCTAGATAAGTATCAGGATAATAATATTTGCTTACCACCATCACATTATCCAAAATTTCAGCAACACAAGTCAGTTACTTGTAAAACAACATATCTGTGTATAGAATTATTTAATAATTATATGTGTTTCATTTTAAAGATATAAAGTATGAATCACAAGCCATATCCCTCCAAAAATAATAACAATGCTCCCTCCAAAAATAATAACACATATTCAATAAAATAACATAAAAATTTTAATATATCAGTCCATGGAATACATACATGGACACCTCTAATTAATGCCTACTTTCCATAAAAACGATCATGTACTGAAAAAGAAAGTACTCCTGTGGGATATACAAATAATGTTTTTTTTCCCCCCTTTTTATTTATTTATTTTTTTTTCAGCGTAACAGTATTCATTCTTTTTGCACAACACCCAGTGCTCCATGCAAAACGTGCCCTCCCCATCACCCACCACCTGTTCCCCCAACCTCCCACCCCTGACCCTTCAAAACCCTCAGGTTGTTTTTCAGAGTCCATAGTCTCTTATGGTTCGCCTCCCCTCCCCAATGTCCATAGCCCGCTCCCCCTCTCCCAATCCCACCTCCCTCCAGCAACCCCCAGTTTGTTTTGTGAGATTAAGAGTCATTTATGGTTTGTCTCCCTCCCAATTCCATCTTGTTTCATTTATTCTTCTCCTATCCCCCTACCCCCCCATGTTGCTTCTCCATGTCCTCATATCAGGGAGATCATATGATAGTTGTCTTTCTCCGATTGACTTATTTCACTAAGCATGATACGCTCTAGTTCCATCCACGTCGTCGCAAATGGCAAGATTTCATTTCTTTTGATGGCTGCATAGTATTCCATTGTGTATATATACCACATCTTCTTTATCCATTCATCTCTTGATGGACATCTAGGTTCTTTCCATAGTCTGGCTATTGTAGACATTGCTGCTATAAACATTCGGGTACACGTGCCCCTTCGGATCACTATGTTTGTATCTTTAGGGTAAATACCCAGTAGTACAATTGCTGGGTCATAGGGTAGTTCTATTTTCAACATTTTGAGGAACCTCCATGCTGTTTCCCAGAGTGGTTGCACCAGCTTGCATTCCCACCAACAGTGGAGGAGGGTTCCCCTTTCTCCACATCCTCGCCAGCATCTGTCATTTCCTGACTTGTTAATTTTAGCCATTCTGACTGGTGTGAGGTGATATCTCATTGTGGTTTTGATTTGTATTTCCCTGATGCCGAGTGACGTGGAGCACTTTTTCATGTGTCTGTTGGCCATCTGGATGTCTTCTTTGCAGAAATGTCTGTTCATGTCCTCTGCCCATTTCTTGATTGGATTGTTTGTTCTTTGGGTGTTGAGTTTGCTAAGTTCCTTATAGATTTTGGATACTAGCCCTTTATCTGATATGTCGTTTGCAAATATCTTCTCCCATTCTGTCAGCTGTCTTTTGGTTTTGTTAACTGTTTCCTTTGCTGTGCAAAAGCTTTTGATCTTGATGAAATCCCAATAGTTCATTTTCGCCCTTGCTTCCCTTGCCTTTGCCGTTGTTCCTAGGAAGATGTTGCTGCGGCTGAGGTTGAAGAGGTTGCTGCCTGCGTTCTCCTCAAGGATTTTGATGGATTCCTTTCTCACATTGAGGTCCTTCATCCATTTGGAGTCTATTTTCGTGTGTGGTGTAAGGAAGTGGTCCAATTTCATTTTTCTGCATGTGGCTGTCCAATTTTCCCAGCACCATTTATTGAAGAAGCTGTCTTTTTTCCATTGGACATTCTTTCCTGCTTTGTCGAAGATTACTTGACCATAGAGTTGAGGGTCGATTTCTGGGCTCTCTATTCTGTTCCACTGGTCTATGTGTCTGTTTTTGTGCCAGTACCATGCTGTCTTGATGATGACAGCTTTGTAATAGAGCTTGAAGTCCGGAATTGTGATGCCACCAACTTTGGCTTTGTTCTTCAATATTCCTTTGGCTATTCGAGGTCTTTTCTGGTTCCATATAAATTTGAGGATTATTTGTTCCATTTCTTTGAAAAAAATGGATGGTATTTTGATAGGGATTGCATTAAATGTGTAGATTGCTTTAGGTAGCATAGACATTTTCACAATATTTATTCTTCCAATCCAGGAGCATGGAACATTTTTCCCTTTTTTGGTGTCTTCCTCAATTTCTTTCATGAGTACTTTATAATTTTCTGTGTATAGATTCTTAGTCTCTTTGGTTAGGTTTATTCCTATGTATCTTATAGTTTTGGGTACAATTGTGAATGGGATTGACTCCTTAATTTCTCTTTCTTCAGTCTTGTTGTTGGTGTACAGAAATGCAACTGATTTCTGTGCATTGATTTTATATCCTGACACTTTACTGAATTCCTGTACAAGTTCTAGCAGTTTTGGAGTGGAGTCTTTTGGGTTTTCCACATATAGTATCATATCATCTGCGAAGAGTGATAGTTTGACTTCTTCTTTACCAATTTGGATGCCTTTAATTTCTTTTTGTTGTCTGATTGCTGAGGCTAGGACTTCTAATACTATGTTGAATAGCAGTGGTGATAATGGACATCCCTGCCGTGTTCCTGACCTTAATGGAAAAGCTTTCAGTTTTTCTCCATTGAGAATGATATTTGCAGTGGGTTTTTCATAGATGGCTTTGATAATATTGAGGTATGTGCCCTCTATCCCTACACTTTGAAGAGTTTTGATCAGGAAGGGATGCTGCACTTTGTCAAATGCTTTTTCAGCATCTATTGAGAGTATCATATGGTTCTTGTTCTTTCTTTTATTAATGTGTTCTATCACATTGATTGATTTGCGGATGTTGAACCAACCCTGCAGCCCTGGAATAAATCCCCCTTGATCGTGGTGAATAATCCTTTTAATGTACTGTTGAATCCTATTGGCTAGTATTTTGGCGAGAATTTTTGCGTCTGTGTTCATCAAGGATATTGGTCTGTAGTTCTCTTTTTTGGTGGGATCCTTGTCTGGTTTTGGGATCAAGGTGATGCTGGCCTCATAGAATGAGTTTGGAAGTTTTCCTTCCATTTCTATTTTTTGGAACAGTTTCAGGAGAATAGGAATGAGTTCTTCTTTAAATGTTTGGTAGAATTCCCCTGGGAAGCCGTCTGGCCCTGGGCTTTTGTTTGTTTGGAGATTTTTGATGACTGTTTCAATCTCCTTACTGGTTATGGGCCTGTTCAGGTTTTCTATTTCTTCCTGGTTCAGTTGTGGTAGTTTATATGTCTCTAGGAATGCATCCATTTCTTCCAGATTGGCCAATTTGTTGGCGTAGAGTTGCTCATAGTATGTTCTTCTAATTGTCTGTATTTCTTTGGTGTTAGTTGTGATCTCTCCTCTTTCATTCATGATTTTATTTACTTGTGTCCCTTCTCTTTTCTTTTTGATGAGTCTGGCCAGGGGTTTATCAATCCTATTGATTCTTTCAAAGAACCAGCTCCTAGTTTCATTGATTTTTTCTATTGTTTTTTTGGTTTCTATTTCATTGATTTCTGCTCTCATCTTTATGATTTCTCTTCTCCTGCTGGGTTTAGGGTTTCTTTCTTGTTCTTTCTCCAGCTCCTTTACGCGTAGGGTTAGGTTGTGTACTTGAGACCTTTCTTGTTTCTTGAGAAAGGCTTGTACCGCTATATATTTTCCTCTCAGGACTGCCTTTGCTGTGTCCCACAGATTTTGAACTGTTGTGTTTTCATTATCATTTGTTTCCATGAATTTTTTCAATTCTTCTTTAATTTCCTGGTTGACCCATTCATTCTTTAGAAGGATGCTGTTTAGTCTCCATGTATTTGGGTTCTTTCCAGCTTTCGTCTTGTGATTGAGTTCTAGCTTCAGAGCATTGTGGTCTGAAAATATGCAGGGAATAATCCTAATCTTTTGATACCGGTTGAGACCTGATTTGTGACCCAGGATGTGATCTATTCTGGAGAAGGTTCCATGTGCACTAGAGAAGAATGTGTATTCTGTTGCTTTGGGATGAAATGTTCTGAATATATCTGTGATGTCCATCTGGTCCAGTGTGTCATTTAAGGCCTTTATTTCCTTGTTGATCTTTTGCTTGGATGATCTGTCCATTTCAGTGAGGGGAGTGTTCAAGTCCCCTACTATTATTGTATTATTATTGATGTGTTTCTTTGATTTTGTTATTAATTGGTTGATATAGTTGGCTGCTCCCACATTAGGGGCATAGTTATTTAAAATGGTTAGATCTTCTTGTTGGACAGACCCTTTGAGTAGGATATAGTGTCCTTCCTCATCTCTTATTATAGTCTTTGGCTTAAAATCTAATTGATCTGATATAAGGATTGCCACCCCAGCTTTCTTCTGATGCCCATTAGCATGGTAAATTGTTTTCCACCCCCTCACTTTAAATCTGGAGGTGTCTTCGCGTCTAAAATGAGTTTCTTGTAGGCAACATACTGATGGGTTTTGTTTTTTTATCCATTCTGATACCCTGTGTCTTTTGATTTGGGCATTTAGCGCATTAACATTCAGGGTAACTATTGAGAGATATGAATTTAGTGCCATTAGTAGCCTGTAAGGTGACTGTTACTGTATATTGTCTCTGTACCTTTCTGATCTACTACTTTTAGGCTCTCTCTTTGCTTAGAGGACCCCTTTCAATATTTCCTGGAGAGCTGGTTTGGTGTTTGCAAATTCTTTCAGTTTTTGTTTGTCCTGGAAGCTTTTGATCTCTCCTTCTATTTTCAATGATAGCCTAGCTGGATAGAGTATTCTTGGCTGCATGTTTTTCTCGTTGAGTGCTCTGAATATATCATGCCAGCTCTTTCTGGCCTGCCAGGTCTCTGTGGATAAGTCTGCCGCCAATCTAATATTTTTACCATTGTATGTTACTGATTTCTTTTCTCGGACTGCTTTCAGGATTTTCTCTTTGTCACTAAGACTTGTAAATTTTACTATTAGGTGACGGGGTGTGGACCTATTCTTGTTGACTTTGAGGGGGGTTCTCTGCATCTCCTGGATTTTAATGCTTGTTCCCTTTGCCATATTAGGGAAATTCTCTCCAATGATTCTCTCCAATAGACCCTCTGCTCCCCTCTCTGTTTCTTCTTCTTCTGGAATCCCAATTATTCTAATGTTGTTTCGTCTTATGGTGTCACTTATCTCTCGAATTCTCCCCTCATGGTCCAGTAGCTGTTTGTCCCTCTTTTGCTCGGCTTCCTTATTCTCTGTCATTTGGTCTTCTATATCACTAATTCTTTCTTCTGCCTCATTGATCCTAGCAGTGAGAGCCTCCATTTTTGATTGCACCTCATTAATAGCTTCTTTGATTTCAACTTGGTTAGACTTTAGTTCTTTAATTTCTCCAGAAAGGGCTTTAATATCTCCAGAGAGGGTTTCTCTAATATCTTCCATGCCTTTTTCGAGCCCGGCTAGAATGTTCAGAATCGTCATTCTGAACTCTTGATCTGACATAGTACCAATGTCTGTGTTGATTAGGTCCCTAGCCTTCGGTACTGTCTCTTGTTCTTTTGTTTGTGGTGATTTTTTCCGCCTTGTCATTTTGTCCAGATAAGAGGATATGAAGGAGCAAATAAACTACTAATAGGGTGGCAAATACCCCGGAAAATGCGCTGTAACCAAATCAGAAGAGACCCCAAATTGTGGGGGGGGGGGGGGGGAAGGGGATAAAAAACAGGTTCTGAAAAAAAAAAGAAAAAAAAATTAAAAAATAAAACAAATAAAAAAATATAAAAAAGAAAGAAAAAATATATATATTTAGATGAACTAGTCAAAAAACGTTAAAAAAGAAAAGGGTAAAAGTTTTTAAAAAAATTTAGCAGAAGAAGAAAAAAGAAAAAAGAAAAAAAAATTGAAAAAAGAAAAAAAAATAAAAAATTGAAAAAAGAAAAAAAAATTGAAGTAGCGGCAAGACTAAAGAATCATGGGGAGAAAGCCATGAGTTCCGTGCTTTGCTTTCTCCTCCTCTGGAATTGCTCTGCTGTCTTAGGAATTGAATCTGCTTTCTCCTTGATAGATGAACTTCGTCCTGGCTGGATATTTTTTGATCTTCTGGGGGAGGGGCCTGTTGTAGTGACTCTCAAGTGTCTTTGCCCGAGGCGGGATTGCACCGCCCTTACCGGCGGCCGGACTAAGTAATTGGCTCGGGTTCGCTTTTGGGAGCTTCTGTTCCCTGAACGCTTTCCGTAGAGTTCCGGAGGACGGGAATGAAAATGGCGGCCTCCCAGTCTCTGGCCCGGAGGAGCCGAGAGCCTGGGGCCCCACTCCTCAGTGCGCCCCCAGAGGACAGCACCCAATCACTCCCGTATCCCCAGCCTCTAGCCGCGCTCCGAGCTCACCCAGCCCGCGACCAGTTCAAGGTAACCCCGAGCTGAGAGTTCAGTCCTCGGCTCTGTCTTTGCAGCCGGTTTCTCCGTTCTAATACCTGCGAGCTCTCCGACACTCTGACACCCCCGATCCTTCTGTGACCTTGCGGGGCCTGGGGCCATGCTGGCCCCGCGTGGGCTTCACCCCGGTTTAGCCCCTGGAGCAATGTCCCTCAGTGGAACAGACTTTTAAAAGTCCTGATTTTGTGCTCCGTTCCTCCGCCACTTGCCGGGAGCCGGCCCCTCCCCCCGCGGTCTATCTTCCCGTCGTTTTAGATTCACTTCTCCGCCAGTCCTACCTTTCAGAAAGTGGTTGATTTTCTGTTTCTAGAGTTGCTGTTCTTCTTCTCTTCGCTCTCCCGTTGGATTTGTAGGTGTTTGCTATGTTTAGATAAGCTATCGAGCTGATCTCCTGTTACCTGATGTAGTCTCAGGCTGCTACTTCTCCGCCATCTTGACTCCTCCCCTCCGTTTGTTTTGTTTTGACTGTTGCTAAGGTGGATGACTTTTACATATTTGTGTTGTCTGGTTGTTGTGCCAAGACTTCCAGTAGTATGTTAACCAACAGCTGTGGGTTGCATCCCTGTGTTGCACTTGACCTTAGAGGAAGCGCCCTCAGTGTTTCCTTTTGAGGATGATATTAATTCTGGGGTTGACATATATGGATGTTATTGAGGTTTCTTCCCTCTAAAATTACTTTATTGAGGCTTTTTCCCATAACTGGATGCTGTCCTTTTTCCAAATATATTGTTTTCATCTAATGAAAGGATCATACAGTTCTTATCCTTTCTTTTATTATGTGGTGTATCAAATTGATTGATTTGTGAATACTTAACAATCATTACAACACAGGAATAAAACCCACTTACTTATGGTAAGTGTTTTAAGGATTTTATTTATTTATTTGATAGAAAGACAGTGAGAAAGATCATGAGTAGCTGAAGAGGCAGATGGATAGGGAGAAGCAGACTTCCCTGTTAAGCAGGGAGCCTGATGCAGAGCTTGATCTAAGGTCTCTCAGATCACGGTCTTAGTTGAAGGAAGTTGATTAAATAATTGAGCCACCCAGGCACCCCAGGTAATTTTTTAATGTATTGTGGGATTTGGTTTGCTAGTATTATATTGAGAATTTTGCTTCTCTAGTCAGGGAAATTGGTGTGGTTTGTTTGTTTATTTATTTATTTATTTATTTATTTATTTATTTATATTATTTTTCTTTTTACTGTAACAGTATTCATTGTTTTTGCACCACACCCAGTGATCCATGCAATACATGCCCTCTCTATTACCCACCACCTGGTTCCCCCACCTACCACCCCCCATCCCTTCAAAACGCTCAGGTTGTTTTTCAGAGTTCATAGTTTCTCATGGTTCATCTCCCCTTCCAATTTCCCTCAACTCCTTTCTCCTCTCCATCTCCCCATGTCCTCCATGTTCTTTGTTATGCTCCACAAATAAGTGAAACCATATGATATTGACTCTCTCTGCTTGACTTATTTCGCTCAGCATAATCTCTTCCAGTCCCATCCATGTTGCTACAAAAGTTGGGTATTCATCCTTTCTGATGGAGGCATAATACTCCCTTGTGTATATGGACCACATCTTCCTTATCCATTCATGCGTCGAAGGGCATCATGGTTCTTTCCACGGTTAGGCGACCGTGGCCATTGCTGCTATAAACATTGGGGTACAGGTGGCCCTTCTTTTCACTACATCTGTATCTTTGGTTAAGTACCCAGCAGTGCAATTGCAGGAAAGCTCTATTTTTAATTTCTTGAAGAATCTCCACACTGTTCTCCAAAGTGACTGCACCAACTTGCTTTCCCACCAACAGTGGAAGAGGGTTCCCCTTTCTACACATCCTCTCCAACAGATGTTGTTTCCTGTCTTGCTAATTTTGGCCATTCTAACTGGTGTGAGGTGGTATCTCAATGTGGTTTTAATTTGAATCTCCCTGATGGCTAGTGATGATGAGCATTTTTTCATGTGTCTGATAGCCATTTGTATGTCTTCATTGGAGAAGTGTCTGTTCAGTATCTTCAAAAAATGGTGCTGGGAAAACTGGACAGCTATATGTAGAAGAATTAAACCCACCATTCTCTTACACCTTACACAAAGATAAACTCGAAATGGATAAAGTCCCTCAATGTGAGACAGGAATCCATCAGAATCCTAGAGGAGAACATAGGCAGTATCCTCTTCGAGATCAGCCACAGCAACTTCTTTCAAGATATGTCTCCAATAGCAAAGGAAACAAAATTGAAAGTAAACTTTTGGGACTTCATCAATATCAAAAGCTTCTGTACAGCAAAGGAAACAGTCAACAAAACAAAGAGGCATCCCATGGAATGGGAGAAGATATTTGCAAATGACAATACAGACAAAAGGTTGATATCCTGATTCTATAAAGAACTTTTCAAACTCAACACACACAAAACAGATAATCATATCAAAAAAAAAATGGGCAGAAGATATGAACAGACACTTCTCCAATGAAGACATACAAATGGCTATAAAACACATGAAAAAATGCTCATCATCACTAGCCATCAGGGAGATTCAAATTTAAACCACATTGAGATATCACCTCACACCAGTTAGAATGGCCAAAATTAGCAAGACAGGAAACAACATCTGTTGGAGAGGATGTGTAGAAAGGGGAACCCTCTTCCACTGTTGGTGGGAAAGCAAGTTGGTGCAGTCACTTTGGAGAACAGTGTGGAGATTCCCAAAGATATTAAGAATAGAGCTTCCCTATGACCCTGCAATTGCACTGCTGGGTATTTACCCCAAAGATACAGATGTAGTGAAAAGAAGAGCCATCTGTACCCCAATGTTTATTGCAGCAATGGCCAGGGTCGCCAAATTGTGGACAGAACAAAGATGCCTTCAATGGATGAATGGTTAAGGAAGATGTGGTTCATATACACAAGGGAGTATTAAGCCTCCATCAGAAAGGCTGAATACACAACTTTTGTAGCAACATGGATGGGACTGGAAGAGATTATGCTGAGTGAAATAAGTCAAGCAGAGAGAGTCAATATCATATGGTTTCACTTATTTGTGGAGCATAACAAAGAACATGGAGGACATGGGGCGATGGAGAGATGAAGGTAGTTGAGGGAATTTGGAAGGGGAGGTGAACCATGAGAGACTATGGACTCTGAAAAACAATCTGAAGGTTTTGATGGGGAAGGGGGTGGGGGGCTGGGGGAGCCAGGTGGTGGATGTTGAGGGCACATATTGCATGGAGCACTGGGTGTGGTGCAAAAACAACGAATACTGTTACACTGAAAAGAAATTAAAAAAAACATTTTTTTTTATTTCCCTCTTTTTTTTTTCCATTTTATTTATTTTTTCAGCGTAACAGTATTCATTCTTTTTGCACAACACCCAGTGCTCCATGCAAAACGTGCCCTCCCCATTACCCACCACCTGTTCCCCCAACCTCCCACCCCTGACCCTTCAAAACCCTCAGGTTGTTTTTCAGAGTCCATAGTCTCTTATGGTTCGCCTCCCCTCCCCAATGTCCATAGCCCGCTCCCCCTCTCCCAATCCCACCTCCCCCCAGCAACCCCCAGTTTGTTTTGTGAGATTAAGAGTCATTTATGGTTTGTCTCCCTCCCAATCCCATCTTGTTTCATTTATTCTTCTCCTATCCCCCTACCCCCCCATGTTGCTTCTCCATGTCCTCATATCAGGGAGATCATATGATAGTTGTCTTTCTCCGATTGACTTATTTCACTAAGCATGATACGCTCTAGTTCCATCCACGTCGTCGCAAATGGCAAGATTTCATTTCTTTTGATGGCTGCATGGTATTCTGGTTTCTCTTCAGATCGCATAAATCTTTCGCCTTTTACTAAAAAAAACATTTTATGTTGGAAATTTTCTGTTACTCTTGATCTCACCAGTTGTTGGTATTCTTATACAGACACACACACACACACACACACACACTCACACACACACACACATGAATTGTTTTATATGCACTTTGTAGTGATTATTGTAAAGTGTAAGTATCTTAAATGAAGCTGTGCACCTTAAAATTATAAAAATTTTGTGAATTATACCTAAATCAATCTGAAGAAAAAAAATATGACAAGTCTGATTGGCATAGTTTATATAGATATGTCAAATCTGAGTAAATTAGTGAGCCATCCACAGAAGCTGTGTCATTTTTACCATCTTCACCATTGCCACGGAAATTAACATAGTTACCATCACATATTTTTGTCCATACACATATCATCCTTGGAATTCTCAGGGACATTGTTCTTAAAAAGTTTAAAACACTTATTGATTTTCACAAATCTTCATACTTTGATTTCACAAAGCATCCTACTTTGCTATCACAGATGTAATGAATACTGCAATGGAAAGTTAGTAATAGGCAAAGAGAAGTTTATTTTATATATACCATATATATATAAAATATATATCAATACATATATAAATATATTTATATTTATATATGATTATATATAATATATATATTTAAGTATATTTATATATTAAATTATAAATTATAATTTATATATAATAAGTTATATATAAATTATAAATCATAAATTAATTTATAAATAATAAATTTATAAATAATAATTTTATAAATTTATAAATTATAAATTAAATATATTAAGTATATTTAATACATATATAATACATATATAAATATATACAAATATATTTAAGTATATTTAATAATTATTATTTAATATAATTAATATAATATAATGTAAATATATTTAAATATATATTTTTATAGTATTTATATATTTTATATTATATATTTTATTTAATTTTAAAATAATTCTATTTTATTTTTAAATTTCATTTTATTTTATTTTTTCAGTGTTCTAAAATTCATTGTTTATGCATCACACCTAGTGCTCCATGCAATAATTGCCCTCCTTAATACCCACCAGCAGGGCCAACCAGCCCCACTTCCCTCCCTTCCAAAATCCTCAGTATCTCAGCGTCCACAGTCTCAAAGAAAGTTACATTTCGAGTGAAGTTATAATGTATGTAAAAAATAATAATACTAATGCAAAAAATTTAAAGAAGGAGAACCAAAGTAGAGGAAGGTGTTTAAGTTTCTTTTAACCTGCTAGAATGGTGGTAACAGAATAATTTGAGATGGGATCTGTGGGGAAGGAGGGGGAACCAAATTTGCTCTTAAAAAAGAAAATCAATAAAATAAAAAAAAAAGAAAATCAATAAAATAAAATAAAATAAAATAAGACATCTTTACAATCAATCGCTGGTGGTAGACAAGTTCTGCAAAACCAGTACCTGGCACCCCTGCAATGAACAAACATGGAGAATAGCTACTGGATTATTTCAACAATCTGGTCCTTTACCTCTGCTGCCTCCCCTGGGGACGCTTCTGGACTGTGCTAAGCTGGGCCTCCTTGCTGGGGCTGTGTAGCTCACCAGACTGACCCTGTCCCCCTATTCCTGGGGTTGGGCCTCCTGCTGTTTGCGCCCCTAGCCCCTTCCTCCCCTGCCATCACTCCTGCCCTGCTGCCCCCTACACACTGGGCACACTGTGTGCTCCCCAGGGGCCTTGGATGATTCTGGGACTGTGCGGGGCTGGAGTGGTGCTCCTGAAGGTGTAATAGAATTCACATCTTCATTTCTCTTTCTCCATTCACATGGTTAGTGTATAGAAAAGCAAGTGATTTCTGTGCTTTGATTTTGGAATCCTGCATGTTGCTGAATTGCTGTGTGAGTGCAGGTAATTTATGGGTGGAGTGTTTTGGGTTTTCCACACAAAGTATATTGTCATATGCAAAGAGAGACAATTTGACCTCTTCTATTTTGAAGGGCTTGGACCCCTTTTATTTGTTATTGTTGTCCAAATGCTGAGGCTAGGACTTCTAATGCTATGTTCAATAAAGTTGGAAAGAGTGGGCATCTCTGTCATGTCCTTGACCTGAAGATAAACGCTGTCAGTTTTTCTCCATGAAGAATGATATTTGCTGTGGGCTCTTCATAGATGGTTTCCATAACATGAGATATGTTCCCTCTATCCCTATATATCCTGAGGAGTTTTAATCATGAGAGGATGTTGTATTTTGCCAAATGCTTTTTCTGCATCAAATGAGAGGATGACATGGTCCTTGTCTTTTTGTTTGTTTGTTTGTTTATATGACCTATCACAGCAATTGATTTGTGAATGTTGAACCACCCTTCCATCCCAGGAATAAACATCAATTGGTGGTGGTGAATAACCCTTTTAATGTACCGTGGAATCCTACTGGCTCGTATCTTGTTGAATATTTTGGTATTCATGTTCACCAGGCTTATTCATCTGTTCTTCTCCTTTTTCATGGGGTCTTTCTTTGTTTTTGGGACCAAAGTATTGCTGGTCTCATAAAATGAGTTTGGAAGCTTACTTCCAGTTCTAATTTTTAGAAACAGCTTCAGTAGCATATATTATGACTTATTCTTAAAATATTTGGTAGAATTCCCCTGGGAAGGTATCTGGCCTTGGACTCTTGTTTTTTGGGAGATTTTGGTTACTGATTCAATTTCCATGCTGGCTGGTTATAGGTCTCTTCAGATTGTTTATTTCTTGCATTGGGGTCTCTGACTCTTCAGGTTTTATTATTAATATTATTCTTTATTTTTTAATAGTTGGCTGCTACCATACTGGGAGCATATTTACAGTTGCTAGATTTTGTTATTGGATAGATCCTTAAAGTATGATATTTTATCCCTCTATACCTCTTACTACAGTCTTTGCTTTAAAATCTAACTTGTCTGATATGAGAATTGCTACCCCAGGTTTTTGATGTCCTTTGGAATGAAGAGTAGTTCTCCATCCCCTTACTTTCAGTCTGGAGATGATTTTAGGTTCACAATGAGTGTCTTATATACAACATATGGATGGGCCCTGTATTTTTCTTCCAATCAGATACCCTATGACATTTCATGGGAGCATGTAGCCTGCTCACGTTTTCAGCAAGTATTAAAAGATATACTTTATGGTCATCATGTTGCCTGTGAAGTCCCTGTTTCTACAGATTATCTCTAGAATTTTCTGGTCTATATTACTCTTGTCATTCTTCTTTCATAGAATTCCCCTTAATATTTCTTGCAGGGATGGCTTAGTGGTCACATATCCTTTCAGTTTCTATGAGTCATGGAAGGTCCTTGTCTCTTCGTCCATTCTGAATGGTAGCCTTACTGGATAACATATTTTTGGCTGCATGTATTTCTCAGATAGCACCATGAATATGCCTTGCCAGACCTTTATGGAATGTCAGGTCTCTGTGGACAGGTCTAATGTTATTCTAATATTTCCCCCACTGTACATACTAAATCTCTTCTCTATAGAAGCTATCAAGTAGTTTTGTGGTTTTAAGATTTTCAAGTTTCACTATTATATGCCAGGACATTGGTGTATATTTATTGACCTTCTTGGGGGTCCTCTCTGCCTCATGGACAGGAATTCTTTTTTCCTTCCCCAACATAGAGCACTTCTCTGCTCGGATTTGCTCCAATATATATCTTCTAGTCTCTCTCAACATTCCCCCAGGGATCCCAATATTTCTGAAACTTAACCATTTTGTGGCATCATTGTTCTCTCTAAGTCTGTTCTCATGAGCTTCTAGCTATTTGTCCCTGTCCTCCTAAAACTTCCTTGCTGTCTATCAGCTTATCTTCTAGCTCACTACTTCATTCTTCTGCGTCTTTTACCCTGGCTGTCTGAGTTTCCAGTTTAGAATGCATCTCATTCATAGCATTTTTAATATCATACTGATTAGATCTCATGTCTGCCCATCTATATTGTATGTTTTCTCTAATGTTTTTTTCTCAAGCCTAGCCATTGACTTCGTGATTGTTACCTTGAAGTCTATCTCTGATATCTTGCTTATATCCATACCCATTAGATCTGTGACAGGGACCACTGTCTCTGGTGTTCAATTCTTAGTTAGGTGTTCTTTCCCCATGTCATTCTGTTGAGGGCTGGTTGAGGGAATATAAGAGTCCAAAATATCAAGGACAACGCGAGCAAAATACACCCATGAAAAAAATCCAATGTTGTCCCAACCTACCACCAATACACCACCAAAGCCAACACGATCCAAACAATAAAAAATAAAGAATAAAGGAACAAGACAAAAGAGAGAGAGAGAGAGAGAGAGAGAGATGAGATGGAGCAACAAGAGAAATTATAATCTCTGAGGTTGGGAACAGCAGGGTGATCTGCCAATTCATGCTTTATTTTTAGTGTTAGAAGTCACTGTATCCCAAAATTGCAAAGAAGTCAGAAGTTAGATATATAGCAAGATAAAGTTGAGTAGAGTGAAAAATGGACTGCTATGGGGCAAAGCTCTATAACACATATACATCAAAAAGGAGATAATAGTTAAAGATGGAGGAGTTAGTGTGATACAGTGAGTGCTGTGAAGTGTGTAAACCTGGTGATTCACAGACCTGTAACCCTGGGGCTAATAATGCATTATATGTTAATTGAAAATGAAAATAAAAGTAGGGAGGGGCTAGATGGCAGAGAATACGAGACCCTTTTCCAACTTGTCCCCTGAGGTGAGCTAAATATTTAACAGAACATTCTGAACACCCATGAAATCAGCCTGAAATGTAAGATTATACACTTTTGGATCTCTCCAGGGGCACGAGATCCTCAATGGAGAGGGACAATGGAGTGAGAGCAGTCAGATTGATACTGGAAGGGATACCAGAAGGGGAAGGCAGCCACCAGAAGTGACCCACTGGAAAGTAATACTCCAATATGAAAGCACACTGTGCTCGAGGACCAACATTTACTTAGAGTCTAGTTAAAAGCACTCAAAAAGAACAAATGTTCTTAAGGGGCATTAGGTGGAATTGGGCAGCCATAAGCATGGGCCTAAGACCATGGCCCAGGGTAATCATGACCAGCACCCACCATACCTGAGAGTGACCATCAGGTGTTCCTGTCAGTGGCTCCTCAGGATGCAGCATTTTGCTGTTTGCACCTATGTGAGGGCTGCACACACCCCTGCCCGTACCTAAGAATTATTGGCATCCCTTAGGGGGTGGAGAAGGAGAGGAAGACTAGAAGATATAGTTAAACAAATTCTGGATGAAATTTCCCCCAATCTGGGGAATGGAACAAGTGTTCATGTCCTAGAGTCAGAAAGGAGAACCCCCCGCCAAGGTAAGTGAATCTAGAAAGTCCTCCAGACACTTAATTGTGAAATTTGTTAATCATCATTTTAGACAGGAGGTCTTAAGGGAAGCTAGGGGGTAGAGATTCTCTATGACTTATAGGAAGGACCATCAGAATAATGTCAGACCTGTCCATGGAAACCTGGCAAGCCAGAAAGGCCTGGTGAGACATAACTCAGGGCACTCAATGAGAAGAACATGAGTCCAAGAATACTTTATCCAGCAAGACTGACATTTAGAATGGGTGGAGAGATAAAGAGCTTTCAAGACTGGCAAGGTTTAAAAGACTATATGGCCACCAAGCCAACACTGCAGGAAATATAAAGGGGGGTTCTTTAAAAGAAAAAATAATGCAAGACTGACATAGAACAGAAATTTACAGATACAATCTATAGAAACAAGGACTTCACAGGCAACAGGATGTCAATAAATCTTATCCTTCAATAATTACTCTCAATGTGAATGGCCTAAAGGCTCTCATAAAACTGCACAGGGTACAGACTGTATAAAACAATAGGACCTGTCCATATGCTATCTACAAGGGACACATTTGGAACCTAAGGATGCATCCATACTGCAAGTGAAGGGATGGAGAGCCATCTTCCATAACAAGAGGACTCAAAAGAAAGCTTGGGTAGTGATTCTCATATCAGATAAATTAGATCTTAAGCTAAAAACTGCAGTCAGAGATACAGAAAGACACTACATCATTCTGAAACGGTCTATCCTCCAAGATCTAACAATTGTAAATATTTATGACCCCAACATGGCAGAACCAACTACATAAGCCAATTCTTTTTTAAAAAAAAATATTTTATTTATTTATTTGCCAGACAGAGATCACAAGTAGGTAGAGAGGCAGGCCGAGGGGGAGGGGAACAGAGCCCCTGCTGTGCAGAGAGCTCAATGTGGGGCACAATCCCTGGACCCTGGGATCATGACAAGAGCTGAAGGCAGGGGCTTTAACCCTCTGAGCCACCCAGGTGCCCACATAAGCCAATTCTTAACCAAAATAAGGAGTCATTTTCTCTGAGGAACTAACTGAGGGTAATGGAAAGGAGGGTTATGGGAGGTAGGGTAAGCCTGGCGGTGGGTACTGTGGAGGGCATGTATTGAATGGACCACTGGGTTTCATGCTTAAACAATGAATTCTGGAATACTGAAAAGAAATTTAAAAAATAAATAAAAATCTTAAAAATAAATAAAGAGTCACAGTGATAAAATATGTTAATTATATGGGATCTTAACACACAACTATCAGCAATGGACACATTATCTAAGGAGAAAACCAACACAGAAACAAGAGCTTTGAGTGATACACAAGGCTAGATGGACATCATAGATATATGCAGGACCTTCCACCCAAAAACAAGATACACTTATTGAGCACACATGGAACTTTTCCAGAACAGATCACATACTAGGTCACAAGATAGGGCTCAACAGATATCAAAAGACTGAGATCATCCATGCATATTCTCAGACATCATTTTTTTTTTTGAAACTTGAACTCAAATAGAAGAAAAAGTTTGGAAAGAATTCAAACGCTTGGAAACTAAGGACCATCCTTCTCAAGAATGTCCAGATCAACCAGGAAATCAAAGAAGAACTTAAAACAATTTATGGAAACCAGTGCGAATGAAAACACGTTGGTCTAAAATCTGTGGGATCCAGCAAAGGCAGTCCTTAGTCCTAAATCCTAAGGGGGAAATAGGTATCTGTCCAAGCCTCACTGAAAAGAATTGAAAAACCTTGAATACAGCAACTTCCTTTACACATTGAAGAACTAGAAAATAATAATAAAAAAAAAATAAGCCAAAGGCACAGAAAGAATCAAGATAAAAGCAGAGAACAATGAGTTAGAAACTAAAGATACAGTAGAACACATCAATCGAAATAGAAGATGGTTCATTGAAAGAAATCAATTACATTGATAAACCACTGGCCAAACTATTCCAAAAGAGAAGATAAAGGTTCCAAATCAATAAAATTATGAAAAGGGAGAATTCATGACTAATACCAAGGAGATAGAAACGATTATCAGAAATTATTATCAACGACTATATGCCAGTAAGTTAAGCAACCAGGAAGAAATGGAAAATTACTCAGCCATAAAAAAGGATGAGATTCTTTGTCCTTTTAAACATGGATGGACTCAGAGGGCATACACTAAAGTGAAATAGGTAAGATATGAAAGACAAACACTAGAGGATTTCACTCATGTCTGGATTCTGAAAAGCAAAACAAGCGAATAAACAAACAAACACAAAGCAGAATCAGAATGTAAATATAGATAACAAAAAGATGTTTCTATGAAGGGAGGTGAGAGGTCAAGGAAGAAATAGGTGAAGGGGTGTAGGAGACACTGTCTTCCCATTGTGGTTTGAGTAAGTCACAGGAATGAAAGGCACAGCATAGGGAATATGATCAATTGCATTGGAATAGTGTCTCTGGTGATGGATGGTGTCTACACTTCCGGTCATTATAAGGCAAAAACTTGTCCAGTCATTATAATGTTCAACTGACATTAATAAAATATTTCAGGTCAACTATACTTCAAAAAATAATGAGTCAGAAAGTATACATATATAACAGGAATGGGTTTGTCTGAGAGTGACTGAAACCTAAAGGCAATCCAGCTGGGATTATCCTCACTCCACCACTCTAGGGGCAAAAAGTAACTGTTCTCTTGGGGAGACCCCACTCTTCACTTCTGAGGGAATTTACTTCTAGTTCACATCTTTGCAGATTTCTGTTTCAGCACCTGTTGCCAGTTTTTTCCTGTGTGCCCCTTTGGTTCGTGTTCAGTCCCATGCCACAGGCTCTGCTTCTCTTCATGGTCCACATGGGGAAGCCCATCTGCTCCCGTATTTTGAGAGTCCTTCTCTGTTCATATTCTTCTCTCCCCTGAGCTCTAGAGCTTGTGTATCTGCACAAGAATGAGATGGCTCCATCTGAAATCTCACTCGTTCAACAAGTACTTTATGGAAACTTCCTATGTGCAGGTGGAGAAGAGCAATGAAACGCCCCTGAAAACATGCTTTTTTGTTTGTTTGTTTTTAAGTTTCAGGGTGCAATTTAGTGATGCATCAGTCGCATATAATATCTAGTGCTCATTTCATCAAATGACATCTGTAGTTCCCACCACCCAGTTACCCCATGTCCCAGGTACCTCCTTTAGAGCAGCCCTCAGTTTGTCCCTGGACGTTGAGTCTCTGATGGTTTGCCTCCCTCTCTATATTCATCTTGTTTTATTTTTTCTCCCCTTCCCCTATGTTCATTGATTTTGTTTCTTATACTATGCTTATGATAGAAAACATAAGGCATTTGGCATTCTGTGACTGACTTCTTTCCCTTAGAATTATACCCTCTGGTTCCATCCTCATCCTTACAAATGACAAGATGTCAGTTTTTGGGGGGCTGATTAATATTCCATTATATCTATGTACCACCTCTTCTTTATCCAGACTTTAAAAAGTTCTGCTTTTGCATCCAACTGTTTATAATACTTTGTGGTGTCTTCCTGAAGCAGACTCACTCCCGTCCATGGTATCGTCTGCTTTACCACACCAGATTCAAGTTTCCATCCTCCTTCCTTCCCAATGGTGGTAATTTTTCTACTTGTAGCCTTGCAGCATTTATATGATAACACCTTTGATTGATTTCTAGAGTGTTCAGAATGATCTGGTAAGTATGTACTTGTATTTGAGAGAGGAGAACAATGCAATTCTCCCCCTGCCCCAGAATTTCCAGATTGGTTGCTCGACATGAACACTATGAACTTGGTGACAGGATGGATTTTGTTGTTTCCCTTCTATGAGAGCTGAATACCACTATGATATTGGCAAGCATTTAGTTACTGGTGACACTGCTTCATCCCTTCCAGGCTGACGTTTATTGTGGGAAGATGTATTAAACATAATGCCTATCATTTTCTCCACTTATTATAAAAGCTTGGATGGATGAGCTGAGAGGAGCATTTATTTCTACGGCCATGTTGTTTGATTTACATACAACTGTGATCTTTCATGGGGTCTAAGGCACCATGATTTCATTAATATCCATGTCAGTGTTCTAATTTATGGTGCCTCTGTGTGGCACATTTATCTTTGCAGTGTTTGAGTCTTTCAGCCTCTCTATGACCATCAGTATAAATATTTAAAAATATTAACTTTTCTTCTTGAAGGACTGTTACCGCTTTTCCTTTAAAAGATGGTTTCCAGGTGATGATATCAGTAAGGTTGTCACTGAGAAAGCCATAAGTAATTGGCCAGCTGATCTGCCTGGTCACTAGTATGAGCCCAATCTGAGAAAACCCTGGTGATTGGCCAGCACATAGTGGTGATCACAGTTGTATGTAAGTCAAACATGAAGAAGGTGTTGTGATGTCCCAGGGCAGTTATAAAAGATGGCAACAGCCCAGGCTGCAGAGAGGAGACAGATGGCGGTTCACTCACAGCTCTTCCTGCTCTTCCTCGACTTCTATGTCCTGTTCCCTGTCCCTGCCCATGGCAATCTCCCTGCCCACTCCTCTTGCCCTGGGCCTCTCTCCAATATGCAACATACCACCTTCATGTTAGCACCTAAGTTTGTGCCCCTCTGTGTTCCGGAGTGTCCTCAAACCCCTCCACAGTGACTCCTAGGCCCATTTCATACAAGGAGAATGACCCAGGTCCTCAGGGAGGCATTCTCACTCTCATTCTCATTCTAAGTCTAATTTGGTAGTGGGACACTGGCTACCAGAGTACCATGGATTCTCAGCCAGCTGGGCCCCACACCTCTTGGGTCACAGGCGTGTTCAGTACAGGAAAGCTGGGCCCACATCCTGATGGAACAACTACTCTGAAGACCATATCCTGGCTCAGCACAGGGCACATGAATGCTATGAATATCCAGCCTTCCCAGATGTTCACAGTGTGGGGAATGTCTGAAGACACCAGGCAGAGAGGGAATTGTATGAAATAAGTAGGTACTGGGAAAAGGAATCACCACATCTCTGTATACAGTGTTAGTCACTGCAACACTGGCCCTCAGTCAATGGACTGTCTGAAACAGCTCAGCAGTGGACGAAATAATTCCCCAGAAATCTTGCTAACTCCGAGATCACAGACCATCAATCCTCAAACACAGACTAACAAAGAGAAATTCAGACCTCAGACAGAGCACCTGCCAGGAACCCAAAGACTGGGAGGCTTCTGATCCCATTTGACACTGAGCAGATTAGTCACACAGATACTTGGTGGACAAGGAGCCTCCATACCTCAAGTTGGCCAGCCCAGTGCAGCACAAGGCAAGTAGCCCCGAGAAGAGCCTTGCCAAGTGCCCAAAACCCATGAGTCATGCATCTCAGCACTGTACTGGGAAAATGTTTCAACTCAACAGAAGCATTACCATGGGCCTTTATTTCCAGTGTACAAGAACTCAGTTCTCCCCTAGGACAAGCAGGCACCTGGACAGCTGGCCCATTATGTGCCTGTGGACCTGGAGACCAATAAAGGAACTCTGGCTAGGCCAAGCAGACACCGAGACAGGTGGCTCACAATGTGCCCTTGGGCCTCAAGACATACAACTCAGCTCTAAAGCTTGGCCAAGGGCACACACTGACAGTAGGCTCATCATGGGCCCATGTACCTGGAGACCAGAATCTGAGCTGTATGCTAGGTTAAGCTGTCCCCTTGGCATTGGGATAAGGATGTGCTCTTGGACCTGTAGACCAACAACACAGCTCTATGACAAGCGAAGCAGGAAACTTCACAGCTGGTTCAACATGTGCCCATGGACCTGGAAGCCACAAAATCAGGTCTCTCCTCAGCCAATCAGGCACCTGGCCAGCATGGTCCCCATGTGACCTTTGACCTCGAGACCAACCACTTAACTCTCTCTTAGGTCCAACAGACATTTGGAGAGCAGGCTTACCATGAGACCTTGGACCTAACAACCATAAAGCGACTCTTGGTTAGGCCAAGCACTTACCTTGAGAGTGGGATCACCATGTACCCTTGGACTTGGAAACTAACAACAGAGGACTCTGCTAGGCCAAGAGGTCACCTGGATAGGAGGCTCACCATGTGTTCTTTAACAGCAATAAGAAACACACAGTTCTGCACCAGGCCAAGCAGACAAATAGTGGGCTCACCATGTGCCCTTGGACCAGGAGAAAAACTGAGCTGTCTGGTAGGCCAAGCAGACACCTAGGCAGCAGGCTCATCATGTGCCCTTGGACCTGGGGTCAAACTCAGCTGTCTGATTTGCCAAGTAGGCTCCCGGTAGACAGGGGCACCATGGGCCCTTGGGCCTCAAAACCAACAACTGAGCTCTGTGCTCAAGCAACTAGGAATGTTGATAGCAAGCTTACAATGGAAACTTGAACCAGGAGATCAAAAAATAAGCTGAGTGCTAGGCCAAGTTGACATGATGAAAGTGGATTCACATTATACCCTTTGGTCTGGAGACCAAGAAGTGAGCTGTCTGATAGGCCTAGCAGGCACCTGGACAGCAGTCTCACTGTGTTCTCATGGACCTGGAGACCAACAATGTAGCTCTGCACTAGGCCAAGAAGGCAGCTGGACAGTGAGTTCAGCATGTTGTCTTGGACACAGATCCTTCCTTCTCCCCAGAGTACAGGGCTCTCAAACAATGGGCTTTCCAGCTGGCATCAGATTAGGAGACCTGCAAACCTGCTCAGCATTGCACCAATTTGTCCAATGCAGTCATGGAGACCTGGAAGCCTCCAAACCATGAGCCCTCCATCCAAGGATAGCACGGGACTAAGAAGACACTGGAACACCAGGTTGATCCAAAAATCTATGACTGCATGCTTTTCACCTCTGCAGAAAAGTGAGCATTCAGTCTCTTCTCACTTTCGATGTCCTTCCACCTGAGGTCCTTGTGGCCTGCTATCTTCGCATTATTCATTTTGTGGGGATGTCTCCTCCTGAGAAGAAAACTACACCATACCTTAGGAGATGAAACTGGCTAGTAGTATGAACACTTTGTTTTCAAATTCATGGCAGGAAATGAAGAGGGGCAATGGTAGGAAGGAGTGCAGGAGACCCAGGGTCTGAACTATGTGGAGTCCTTGGAAGAAATCCTCCAGTTGAAGGAGTAGTGTTCCAACCTGAAGGGAGAGTTGGGGGCCTTAAAGCAAGAAGCCAAGCAGTGCATTGAGGGGTAGGCTCAGCTCCATGATGTGGAGAGTTTCTTCATTCAAATGAAGGTCTTCCTAAATATGTCTGCCTTAGACGAGTGCCCAAGGGTCAATGTTTGTGCACCCACCCAGGCATTGAAGGCATTGAAGGGGAGTTGGGAAATAAGTTTTCATCTCCCTGATTGATTGTATGTTATGAATTTAAATATTAGGCAAATAAGCTATTTAAAATAAAGAAGATTAAAAATAAACTACACAATTGATTATTTCTAAATAACTGATTTACAAAAAACAAACCCTGTGTGATTATAAAGGGCAGCCTGTCTTAGAGTCACTATTATCCCTTAAGATTCATTGCATTCTTTTGAGGTTGGGGTGTCCATGGCTCTGAGAATATGTCGATAAAGTATGCAGAGTTGAAATTGAGTATAAACTGCCTGACCTCATCACCACTTTCAGATGTACTGATACTAGAAGCAAAGCAGAAGACCTAAGTTCAGCAGCACTCTGATTGGAAGGAATAAAGAATCTGTGTGTCTCTTCACAGGTATTTCTGCCTAAAGTATTGGGAAAGACAAATTTCTCAGATTTTGGTAAGTTGGAGGTTGGCCCCTGATGTTATGGCTTCAGATTTTGGCCAGGAAAACAGCTGTTGGTCCAGGAGAGATTCATCTGTGATGCAGTCCTTAGAAGAACAAATGTGACAAGACCAAGCAAGAAGGATGGAGTGACTCCAGAGGTGGGGGATGATTCCCTGTCTCTGGGTGGGTAGGTATGGGGTCAGAGCAGGAGGCAGAATGGTATGAGTGGCCAGGCTGGTGGGCAGCATTCTGACCAAAGAGGCACTGCAGGAATTGGGGAGAAAAGTGGGATTCACATTGGGTGCTTTAGGTGCATTGGGGTTTGCACAAATTAAGGCACAGTGGGAAAAGAAGCCCTTTGGAGACTTTAGGGTCTGCTTGGTTATGAAGAATGGGCCCACTTCCAAGAGTCAGTGCTGCCCTTCTGATAAGTTGGACATGGGGAGAGGGGGTCAGAATGGAGTTGAAAGGTGAGATTCCTGGCTGACCGCTCCTGGGCTATGCTCCCTCTTGGCTCCAGGATGTGGAGTGGGAATGCAGGTGGGGTGCAAATACCAGTAATCTGGCATCTACATTTGACTCCAACTGAGATTGTAGGGGAAGTGCCTAGAGCTGTGGCTCCTGGGCTGAGCTCACTAATGACAGTGTGCTCATAATACCTGGGCATACCCAGATGGGAACCATGAGGAAGTTTCCTCTGGGTGTCGAAATGAACTTCAAGGAAACTTGGAAAGTGGGAGACGTGCAACCATAAGATGGATGATGTCTGGGCTGATTGGAGGAGGCTGCTTCCAGGAGCCTGTGTGGAGGCTGGTAGAGTCCAGGACACTTAAATGTAAGGGGGATATGGGTTGCTTATGTGATGCTAGCACTCAGAAACTCCTGTGATTAGCTGCTCAGATCATGCTCACCATACCAACGGTTCCACAAACATCAGGCCCCTGGGTGGGCTGTCACCCCAGAGCTGCTCACCTCATGAAGGAACAGGGACTGAAAGGTCCCTGTTCCTTCATGTCGAAAACGAGGGCAACTTTCGTAGGAGGTGATTGTGTGAGCAGGAGGCAGGAGAAGGCAGGTTTGGGGAGGGGATCTACAAGTGCAGGGAGAAATGCAGTCTAGAGCAGGGAGGGAAAGGGGGACAGTAGACTGTGTGGCAAGTCCTTGTCCCGGCCTTTTCACCCCAAAGGCAAAATATCAGCTTTGGGAAGGCAGTGTGTGAGATGGCGCTGTCCCATACCAAGCCTTCACTGCCCCTTTGGACTATATGGCATTACAGGAAAGCATCTGCCATGTCACAGACCAGCACCAGACCCATCCTGCCTCCTTCAGTATTGCTTGACACCCATACCTTAAGGTTCTGGGGACTTTAGGGACATTTCCAACTCTGGTGAGCCAGGGTGGGACTACTAGCCTTAGGGGTGTGCTGACAGGTAGAGCACTACTATAGCTAGGAAGGCGGGGGTAGAGTGGTAGATTTCAAGATTCCCAGAAGCTGTAGGTATTTCAGGAGTTCCCTTCACGGAGGCAATCTTCACCCATTTTGGCTGCTTCCATTCTTTTCAACAGTTACAAATGAATCTGTAATGAAAAATTGCTCACCGGGTTTCACGGCATCTCAAATTTTCATTCTGTGAGTTCAGGAAAGTGCTTGCTAGGTTACCGGGTTTAGGTTTTGTTTCTGTAGAGCCCATCACATGGTCTTACCAGATATGCTCTTCCATTGACCTTTCCATCTTCAATGTAGGAGAGCTGGCTCTTTTCAACATTTGATATTTGTACTGTGTTTTATATTAACCAGCTATCCTAAAAGGTGGGTAGTACTGACAACACAGTCAGGATATCATTTGCATTTTTCTCATGGCTAGGTAGTATTTTTTCTGCTATGCACATTGGGGTACAGATGTGCCTAGCACATTCTTTTCTCTACATCTGTAGAGATGTAAATACCCTGTAGTGCAGGGTACTTACAGTACAGGGTAAATACCCTGTAGTGCAATGGCATGCTCATAGGATAGCTCTATTTTTAATTTTTTAAAAGATTTTATTTATTTATTTGATAGACAGAGATCAGAAGTAGGCAGAGAGGCACACACAGAGAGAGAGGATGGGAAGCAGGCTCCCTGCTGAGCAGAGAGCCCGATGCGGGGCTCGATCCCAGGACCCTGGGATCATGACCTGAGCCGAAGGCAGTGGCTTTAACCCACTGAGCCACCCAAGCACCCCTATTTTTAATTTTTTGGAGGAATCTCCATGCTGTTTGCCAATGTGGCAGCACAAACTTGCATCCTACCAAAAATGTAAGAGTGTTCCTCATTCTCCACATCCCCTCCATCCCTTGTTTCCTGTCCTATTGCTATTGACCATTCTTCCTGTTTTAAGGTAGTATCTCATTTTTTAAAATATTTTATTTATTAATTTATTTGACACGTGCACACACACACACACACACAGAGAAAGATAGAGAGACAGAGACAGAGACACATAGAGAGAGATCTCAATTAGGCATGGAGAAAGGCAGAGAGAGAGGGAGATGCAAGCTCCATGCCAAGCAGAGAGGCAATGCAGGGTCCATCTCAGGGTCCAGTGATCAGCACCTGAGCTGAAGGCAGAGGCTCAACCCACTGAGCCACTCAGGTGCCACTCAATGTGTTTTTGATTTGAACTTTCCCAATGGCTAGTGACAATGAACATTTTTTTTTCATATGTTTCTTAGCCATGTGAAGGTCTTCTTTGGGGAAGTGCCTGTTTGTGATGTGTTTCCATTTTTGATATGATTATCTGTTTATTGGGTGTTGAGTTTTGGAGTTCCTTATAGGTCTAGGAAGTCACCCTTTTTCTGAAGAGTCATTTGCAAATATTTTCTATCATTCTGTGTCTTGCCTCTTTGTTTTTTGTTTTTGTTTGTTTGTTTGTTTGTTTGTTTTTGTTTTTGTCCCTTTCTTTTGCTGTGCAGAAGCTTTTGATATTGACTAAGTACCCAAAGTTCATTTTTGCTTTTGTTTTCTTTGCCAAGAATCATCAGATACCTTGGAATATCCCTAATGAAAGGGTCTGTACTCAAGGAACTACAGAACATTCATGAAAGAAATTGGAAAAGACACAAAAATTGATAAAACCTTCCATGCTCATGGATCAGAAGAATAAACATTGTTAAAATGTCTATACTATCCGGAGCAATCTAGACTTTCAATGCCATCCCAATCAAAAATCCAGTTGCATTCTTCAAAGTGCTGGAAAAAACAATCCTAATATTTGTTTGGAACCAGGAAAGATGCCAAATTACTAAGGAAATATTCAATTAGAAAACTAAAGCTGGATGCATCACATTGCCTGATTTCAAGCTTTACTATAAAGCTGTGATCACCAAGACAGCATTGTACTGGAGAAAAACAGACTCATAGACCAGTGGAACAGAGTAGAGAGCCCAGATATGGACCCACAACTCTATGGTCAAATCATCATTGACAAAGCAGGAAAAAATAACCAGTGGAGAAAAGAGTCTCTTCAATAAATGGTGCTGGGACAATTGGATAGCTACGTATAGAAGAATGACTCTAGACCATTCTCTCACACGATACACAAAGATAAACTTGAAATGGATGAAATACCTCCATGTAAGATAGGAATCTATCAAAATCCTAGAGGAGAACATGGGCATTAACCTCTTCGACAACAGCCGGGGCAACTTCTTTCAAGACATGTCTCCAAAGGCAAAAGAAACCAGTGTGAAAACATACTTTTGGGACTTTATCATTTTTTAATTTAAATTGAAATTAGTTTGCATATTGTGTATTATAGTTTCAGGAGTAGACTTTAATGATTCATCGGTTACATATGATCCAAACATCTGTCAACGGACAACTGGGACTTGTCCATATTTTGGCAACTGTGGACATTTCTGCTATAAACTTTGGGGTGTAGGTGCCTACTGGAATAAGTAGACTGTATCCATTGGATAGGCAATTGGGAAACCCCTCAGTTGTAAGGTGGTTCTGTTTTTAAATTTTGTGGATCCTCTACTCTATTTTCCACTGTGGCTGCACCCGTTTGCATTCCCACCATTCGGTGAGAGGACTTCCCTTTCTCTGAACCATTGCCAACATCTGTTGTTTCCTTACTTGTTAATTTTAGCCACTCTGACATGTGTGAGTTGATATCTCACTCTGGTTTTTATTGGGATTTCCCTCATAATACACGATGTTGAGCATTTTTTCATCTGTCTGTAGGCCATTTGTACCTCTTCCCTGGGGAAATGTCTCTTCTTGTCTTCTGACCATTTCATGAGTTGATTATGATTATTATAGTTGTTGCTGTTGCTGTTGTTGTTGTTGTTGAGCTTGAGAAGTTCTTTATAGGTTTTGGATACTAGCCCTTTATCTGAGAAGTTATTTGCAATTATCTTCTCCCTTGTCATAGCTTTTCTTTTAGTCTTGTTGACTGTTCCCTTGGCTGTGCAAAATCTTTTAATTTTGAGGAAGTCTCAATAGTTCATTATTGGTTGTCTTTCCCTTGCTCCAAATATTTATCTATGAAGGAGTTTCTGCAGGTGAGCCCAAAGTAGTTGCTGCCTACGTACTGCTCTTGGATTTTGATGTAGTCGTGTCTCAAATTTAGGTATATCATCCATTTAGTGTTTAACTTGTGTATATCCTAGAAAAATGTTGCAGTTTCATTCCTCTGAATGGTTCTGTCCAATTTTTCCAACACCACCTGTTGAAGAGTATGTCTTTCTTTTTTCCATTGGCAATTCCTCCTTAGTTGACGATTGGTTGACCATCAAGTTGAGGGTCCATTTCTGGGCTTTCCATTCAGTTCCATGGATCTTTGCATCTATTTTTGTGCACATAACATATTGTCATGCTGGCTACAGCTTTGTAATGCACCTTGAAGTCAGGCATTGTGACGCCCCAGGTTTGGTTTCATGTCCCTCTAGCCCTTCATGGTCTTTTCTAATTGCATAAAATTTGAGGATTATTTCTCCAGCTCTGTGAAAAATTCTGACAGTATTTTGAAAGTGTCCCTCTAGTCCTTCAGGGTCTTTTCTAATTCCATAAAATTTGAGGATTATTTCTCCAGATCTGTGAAAAATGCTGACAGTATTTTGAAAGAGATTACACTAAATGTCTAGAATGTTTGGGGAATATAGATATTTTAACAAAATTTATCTTCCAATCCATGAGCATGGAATGTTTTCCCCCATGTATGCGTCTTCTTCCATTTCTTTCAAAAGTGTCCTATAGTTTTCAGAGTCCATCTCATGACTGCTTTGTTAGGTTTATGCCTCAGTATCTTTGAGGTTTTTATGTAATTGTCAGTTGGATCAATTTCTTGATATCTCTTTCTGCTGCTTCATTGTTAGTGTATAGAAATATACTACAGTATAATTACAAGTACAGTACAATGTACATTGATGTCATATTCCGTGGCTTTGCTGGATTCCTCTGTCATTTCTTGTCATATTTGGTTGAACCTTTTTGATGTTCTACACCCAGCATCATGTCTTCTCATGAGCACAGTAGAGTGAAAATGTCAATTCCTTCATTGCTGATTTGGTCGCCTTTTATTTCCTTTTGTTGTCTGATTGTTGACGCTAGGACTTCCAGTACAACGTGGAACAACAGTGGTGATAGAGGACATTCCCATTATGTTTCTGACCTTCAGGGAAAATCTCTTAGTGTTTTCTCATGGAAAATGGTATTACCTCTCATCCTTTCCTCTGTGACTTAGGATATTGAGGTGTTTTCCCTCTATTCCAACTCACAGTGGGAACTTTTCAAGAAAGATGCTGTGTTTTTTCATGTGCCATTTCACCATCTATGGAGAGGATCACATGGTTATTGTTCATTCTTATATTAATGTGTATCACACGGATGGGTTAGCAGATATTGAAGCATTCCTGCAGACCAGGACTGAATCCATCTTGGTCGTGTTGAATAATCCTTCTAATGTACTCTTGGATCTTCTTGGCTAGTATGTTTGTGAGCTGTTCTACACCCATATTCATCAGGGATATTGGCCTATAATGCTCCTTTCTGGTGGAGTATTCATCTGCTTTGGGGATCCAGGTTATGCTGGCCTCTTAGAATGACTTTGGAAGGTTTGTTGGTACAAAATTGGTCATCATATTCTCTTACAATTGTTTCTATTTCTATGGGGTTAGTTTTGATCTCTCCTCTTCCATTCCTTATTTTGTGTGCTTTCTCTCTTTTTGATAAGTCTGACTAGGGGTTTCTCAATTTGTTAATTCTTTCAAAGAACCAGCTCTTTGTTTCAACGATATATATAATTTTAACATCTATATATTGTGTAGTGCTTTAATCTCTATCATTTCTCTCTATCTGTTGGATTTTGGCTTTCTTTGCTGTCATTTTCCAGCTCCTTGATGTTACATTGTGGATTTCAGACTTGTTTTGTTTCTAAAAGAAGGCCTGTACTGCTGGCTGTACACTTCCCTCTTAGGACAGACTTTGCTGCACCCTGAAGCTTTAGCACTGTCGTGGTTTTACTTTTCATTCCCTTCCAAGTATTTCAAATAGTTTTCTTAATTTCCTGGTTGTCCCTTTCATTCTTTCATATGATGTTCTTTGGCTTCCAAGTATTTGTGGCCCTTCTATGTGTTTCCTTTTTTTTGACTTCAGGTATCTATGCCATGTGGTCTGAGAAATACATGGGTATGATCTCAAACTTTGTGAACCAGAGGAGAACTGATTTTTTACTTGGTACGTGATCTATTCTGGAGAATGTTCCCTGTGCACTTGAGATGGAGGTATACTCCGTTGCTTCAGGGTGAAACGCTCTGAAGATCGCTGTGAAGTTCATCTGGCCCTTAGTGTTATTTAAAGTCCTTTTTTCCTTTGGGATCTGCTTAGACAACATGTCCCTTGCTGTGACTGGGGCGTTAAAGTACCACACTCTTCTTGTATTTTTACAAAGTGTGTATTTAATTTAGATATTACTGAGTTTATATTTTGGTCTGTTCTCAAGATACAGGCATCAACAATTGCAGTTGATAGATCTGCTTATTTCATAGGCACCTTTATTAATATAGAATCTTCCTTTACCTCTTATTTCATTTTTCTGTTTTCAATTTCTATATCTGACATATGGGTGGGTACTCCAATGCTCTTTTAATGTAAACTACCATTATAAATGGTTCTCCAGGAGTCAAGATGGCGGGGAAGTAGGAGGGGGCACCATTTCAACCTGTACCCTAAAGTGAGCTGATTACCTACCAAAGAACTCCGACCACCCATGAAATCAGCCTGAGATCAGAATTATACACGTCTGGATCTCTACTGGAGCAAAAGACGCCAGTGGCGGGTAAAGCAGACTGGGAGCGTTGGACTGATATCGGAAGATAAACAAAAGGGGGAGGGAGCCACCAGAGGTGACCGATGGGAAAGTAACACCCCAACACGAGAGTGCTCTGCGTCTGGGGACCAGCATTAACTTGGAGTCTGGTTGAAAGCACTCAAAAAACAAAGAGCAAAGGATCACGGGGGGTAATAGTGGGAACCTGGGCGGTTAGGGTCAGGGACCTAAGTCCCCGGACCCAGGACAGCCTCCCCTGGCACGGAGCCAGAGAGAGGGCGGCAGAGAAATCAGGTCTCCGTCCTTGAGCCTCCAGTGCGCCTGAATGCCAGCGCGCCCAAGAACGAGTGGGGTCTGGCTCCCGTGAGGGGCTAGGAGCCTGGCCAGACGGCAATCCTGAAACGCGAGCGTCCCACACCCTCCCTTGGGATAGGTGCTCATAGGCGCTAGCCTGGAGCTCTGGCATCTGGAAAAAACAGACATTCCCAGCCCGGGACAGCGGGAAAATCTCAGTGTGCAATCTCTGCTCCGAACCTCTCTGGCGGTCTGGAGCTGCCTAGACAGCCACCGCTGCCCTGGTTTTGGGTACAATGAGGAGCTCCTGCATCCCCAGGGACAGTGACTCAGAACCGAATCTGGCAGCAGCTTTTGCAAAACAGTCTGAGGCTTCTCTCTGAGAGGGAGGTTGGGGTGCTCTTTGCTCTCCTCTAAACCTCCAAAAACCATCAAAAGCTATCAAGGCGAGAGAAAGCAGATGAAAGAACATAAAAACCCCCAGAGAACAAAAGGCTGAAAAAAACAGTTTCCTGAAAAAAAAGAGCTCACCCCCTTGAGGGGAGCGGGAGGACCTAACTCAGGGAACATCACTGTCTGAAAACCCACGTGGCAGGCCCCTCCCCCAGAAAACCAACCAGGAAGGAAAAAAAAAAAAGACTACAAGAGAACAACCACCACTACTTCATAAATACAACTTTTATTATTAACTCTTTACCAATATTCTGGTTCTTTTTTTACATACATACAGATAATTTTTTAACCTATTTACCATCACACTGAGATGTCCAGCACATCAAATTCTTTAATAACCTTCTAACCTGAACTTTTTGATACATACACCCGTGTTTTTCTTTTGCTTTTCTATTTTTTTAGTTCTTTTTTAATTTTAACTTAGTTTAGTCTAGTTTATTCTTTTTTAATTTTTATTTTCTACTATACATATAGAGTTAAACTTCAAGATAATCCCCTTTCCCCAATCAATGCTACCCCTATAGGCAAACCAGTTTCTAATCCCCCTGTAACTTAGGAAAGTTGAGTCCCTTAACAAAAACATCAAGATACCTTCAGGAAGAATCAAAATAACCTTCCTCACCCACACTGAGAATCTATAACCACTCTCCCAATTTTTCCTTCTGTCAGTGTTTCTGTGAATTTGGGTTTGTGATGATAATATATAAATCTTATACTTGGGGTTCTTTCTGATGAGGTTCTTCCCTTTTTCTTGCTTATATATACATATTTTTTTCTCTTGTCATATACTTTTATCAGTCTTTTTGTTTGTCTGTTTTTGTTTGTATACTCCACAAATCTTACCTTGTGGCCCATTTGGGCTGAGCCTTCTCTTTTATCTTCCCTTTTTTTCCTATCTCTCTCTCTCTTTTTTTTCCTTTTTTCTTTCCCCTTTTTTTTCTTTCTTCTTCTCTATTTCTTTTTCTTTTCTTTTTTTTTCTCATTTGGGTGGGGAATCCTGATTGCACAGAAGCGTTCCAGGGTGCACATTGACTGCACCACAATCGATAAGTCCAGCTGCATCTGTTTAGTCATCTCTTACCAAAATGACTAGGAGGAGGAATACCCAACAGAAGAAAAATACAGAGGATGGGCCTTCTGCAACAGAGCTAATGGCTATCGACATAGACAATATGTCAGAAAAGGAATTCAGAATAACAATTATCCAGGCAATAGCTAGGTTGGAGAAAGCCATGGATGACCAAACAGAATTGATTAGGGCAGAACTGAAAGCCACCAGGGATGATGTTCACAATGTTAGGGCAGAACTGAAAGCCACCAGGGATGATGTTCAAAATGCTCTCAATGAGTTCCAATCCAATCTAAATTCTCTAATAGCTAGGGTAACTGAGACAGAAGATAGAATTAGTGATCTGGAGGACAAACAGATAGAGAGAAAGGATCAGGAGGAAGCCTGGAACAAACAGCTCAGAAGCCACGAAAACAGAATCAGGGAAATAAACGATGCCATGTAACGTTCCAACATCAGAATTATCGGAATCCCTGAAGGGGAAGAAAAAGAAAGAAGTCTAGAAGATATAGTGGAAGAAGTTGTCTATGAAAATTTTCCCAATCTCACGAATGGAAACAACGTTCATGTACTAGAGGCAGAAAGATTTCCTCCCAAGATTTTAGATTCTCGAAAGTCCTCACGGCACCTTATAGTTAGAATGGGGAATTATGTTTCAAGAGAGACCCTCTTAAAAGCAGCTAGGACAAAGAAGCTACTTACATACAGAGGAAAGCCCATTAGAATAACGTCAGACCTTTCCAAAGAGACCTGGCAAGCCAGGAAAGGCTGGCAGAATATATTGAGTACTAAATGAGAAGAACATGCAGCCAAGAATACTCTATTCAGCAAGACTGACATTTAAAATGGATGGAGAGATAAAGAGTTTCCAAGACCGGCAAGGCTTAAAAGACTATGCAACCAATAGCCAGACTATGGAAAGAACCTAGATGTCCATCAACAGATGAATGGATCAAGAAGATGTGGTATATATACACAATGGAATACTATGCAGCCATCAAAAGAAATGAAATCTTGCCATTTGCGACGACGTGGATGGAACTAGAGCGTATCATGCTTAGTGAAATAAGTCAATCGGAGAAAGACAACTGTCATATGATCTCCCTGATATGAGGACATGGAGAAGCAACATGGGGGGGTAGGGGGATAGGAGAAGAATAAATGAAACAAGATGGAATTGGGAGGGAGACAAACCATAAATGACTCTTAATCTCACAAAACAAACTGGGGGTTGCTGGGGGGAGGTGGGATTGGGAGAGGGGGAGCGGGCTATGGACATTGGGGAGGGGAGGCGAACCATAAGAGACTATGGACTCTGAAAAACAACCTGAGGGTTTTGAAGGGTCAGGGGTGGGAGGTTGGGGGAACAGGTGGTGGGTGATGGGGAGGGCACGTTTTGCATGGAGCACTGGGTGTTGTGCAAAAAGAATGAATACTGTTACGCTGAAAAAATAAATAAAAAGGGGAAAAAAAAAAAGACTATGCAACCACCAAGCCGACACTGCAGGAAATATTAAGGGGGGTCCTATAAAAGAGAAAAAATCCTAAGAATATAATTGAACGGAAATATAGAAACAATCTACAGACAGAAAGACTTCAAGGGCAACACGATGTCAATAAAAACCTACCTCTCAATAATCACTCTCAATGTGAATGGCCTAAATGCGCCCATAAAATGACACAGGGTTGCAGATTGGATAAAACGACAGGACCCATCCATATGTTGTCTACAAGAGACCCATTTTGAACCTAAGGATACACCCAGACTGAAAGTGAAGGGATGGAGAAGCATCTTTCATGCCAATGGGCCTCAAAAGAAGGGCAGGGTAGCGATTCTCATATCAGATAAATTAGATTTTAAACTAAAGACTGTAGTCAGAGATACAGAAGGACACTACATAATTCTTAAAGGGACTATCCGACAAGACGATCTAACAATTGTGAATATCTATGCCCCCAATATGGGAGCACCGAATTACATAAGAAAACTATTAATCAAGATAAAGAGTCATATTGATATGAATACAGTTATAGTAGGAGACCTTAATACTCCTCTCTCAGTAATACACAGATCATGAAGCAGAAGATTAATAAAGAAATAAGAGCATTGAATGAAACATTGGACCAGATGGACCTCATAGACATACAGAACATTCCACCCTAAAACAACAGAGTACTCATTCTTCTCAAGTGCACATGGAACCTTCTCCAGAATAGACCACATACTGGGTCACAAAGCAGGACTCAACCGATACCAAAAGACTGACATTATTCCCTGCATATTCTCCGATCACAATGCTTTGAAACTGGAGCTCAATCACAAGGTAAAGTTCAGAAGGAACTCAAACACCTGGAAGCTAAAGACCACCTTGCTTAAGAATGCTTGGATCAACCAGGTGATCAAAGAGGAACTTAAACAATTCATGGAAACCAATGAGAATGAAGACACCTCGGTCCAAAACCTATGGGATACAGCAAAGGCGGTTCTAAGGGGGAAATACATAGCCATCCAAGCCTCCCTCAAAAACATTGAAAAATCCAGAATACACCAGCTGTCTCTACACTTTAAAGAACTGGAGAATCAACAACAAATGAAACCAACTCCACATGCAAGAAGAGAAATAATCAAGATTAGAGCAGAGATCAATGAGGTAGAAATGAGAGATACAGTAGAACGTATCAATGAAACTAGAAGCTGATTTTTTGAAAGAATCAATAAGATCGATAAACCATTGGCCACACTAATCCAAAAGAAAAGAGAGAAAGCCCAAATTAATAAAATTATGAATGAAAAGGGAGAGATCACAACGAGCACCAAGGAAATAGAAACAATCATCAGAAATTATTACCAACAGTTATATGCCAATAAGCTAAGCAACCTAGATGAAATGGATGCATTCCTGGAAAGCTACAAACTCCCAAAATTGAACCAGGAAGAAATTGACAACCTGAATAGACCGATATCTAGTAATGAGATTGAAGCAGTGATCAAAAACCTCCCAAAAAACAAGAGCCCAGGACCTGACGGATTCCCTGGGGAATTCTACCAAACTTTCAAAGAAGAAATCACACCAATTCTCCTGAAGCTGTTCCAAAAAATGGAAGCAGAAGGAAAACTTCCAGACTCTTTTTATGAAGCCAGCATTACCCTGATCCCCAAACCAGGCAAAGACCCTACCAAAAAGGAGAATTTCAGACCCATATCACTGATGACTATGGATGCAAAGATTCTCAACAAGATCCTAGCAAACAGGATCCAGCAGCACATTAAAAACATTATCCACCATGACCAGGTGGGATTCATCCCTGGGTTGCAAGGTTGGTTCAACATTCGCAAATCAATCAGTGTGATAGAACACATCAATAAGAGAAGAGAGAAGAACCACATGGTCCTCTCAATTGATGCAGAAAAAGCATTTGACAAAATCCAGCATCCGTTCCTGATGAAAACGCTTCAAAGTATAGGGATAGGGGGAACATTCCTGAACTTCATAAAATCTATCTATGAAAGACCCACAGCAAATATCATCCTCAATGGGAAAAAGCTTGCAGGCTTCCCGTTCAGATCAGGAGCACGACAAGGATGCCCACTCTCACCACACTTGTTCAACATAGTATTAGAAGTTCTAGCAATGGCAATCAGACAACAAAGAGAAATAAAAGTATCCAAATTGGCAAGGAAGATGTCAAACTCTCTCTCTTCGCAGATGACATGATTCTTTATATGGAAAACCCAAAGACTCCACCCCAAAACTACTAGAACTCATACAGCAATTCAGTAACGTGGCAGGATACAAAGTCAATGTACAGAAATCAGTGGCTTTCTTATACACTAACAATGAAAATACAGAAAGGGAAATTAGAGAATCGATTCCATTTTCTATAGCACCAAGAACCATAAGATACCTGGGCATAAACCTAACCAAAGAAGTAAAGGACCTGTACTCGAGGAACTACAGAACACTCATGAAAGAAATTGAAGAAGACACAAAAAGATGGAAGACTGTTCCATGCTCTTGGATTGGAAGAATAAACATTGTTAAAATGTCTATACTGCCTAGAGCAATCTATACTTTTAATGCCATTCCGAGCAAAATTCCACCGATATTTTTCAAAGAGCTAGAGCAAATAATCCTAAAATTTGTATGGAGTCAGAAGAGACCCCGAATTGCTAAGGAAATGTTGAAAAACAAAAACAAACCTGGCGGCATCACGTTACCCGATTTCAAGCTTTACTACAAAGCTGTGATCACCAAGACAGCATGGTACTGGCATAAAAACAGACACATAGACCAGTGGAACAGAGTGGAGAGCCCAGATATGGACCCTCAACTCTATGGTCAAATAATCTTCGACAAAACAGGAAAAAATATTCAATGGAAAAAAGACAGTCTCTTCAATAAATGGTGCTGGGAAAACTGGACAGCGATATGTAGAAGAATGAAACTCGACCATTCTCTTACACCGTACACAAAGATAAACTCGAAATGGATAAAAGACCTCAACGTGAGACAGGAATCTATCAGAATCCTAGAGGAGAACATAGGCAGGAACCTCTTCGATATCAGCCACAGCAACTTCTTTCAAGATATGTCTCCAAAGGCCAAGGAAACAAAAGCAAAAATGAACTTTTGGGACCTCATCAAGATCAAAAGCTTCTGCACAGCAAAGGAAACAGTCAACAAAACAAAGAGGCAACCCACGGAATGGGAGAAGATATTTGCAAATGACAGTACAGACAAAAGGTTGATATCCAGGATCTATAAAGAACTTCTCAAACTCAACACACACACAACAGATAATCATATCAAAAAATGGGCAGAAGATATGAACAGACACTTCTCCAATGAAAACATACAAATGGCTATCAGACACATGAAAAAATGTTCATCATCACTAGCCATCAGGGAGATTCAAATTAAAACCACATTGAGATACTTCCTGACACCAGTTAGAATGGCCAAAATTAGCAAGACAGGAAACCACGTGTGTTGGACAGGATGTGGAGAAAGGGGAACCCTCTTACACTGTTGGTGGGAATGGAAGTTAGTGCAGCCACTTTGGAGAACAGTGTGGAGATTCCTCAAGAAATTAAAAATGGAGCTTCCCTATGACCCTGCAATTGCACTGCTGGGTATTTACCCCAAAGATACAGATGTAGTGAAAAAAGGGCCATTTGTACCCCAATATTTATTGCAGCAATGGCTACGGTCGCCAAACTGTGGAAAGAACCAAGATGCCCTTCAATGGATGAATGGATAAGGAAGATGTGGTCCATATACACGATGGAGTATTATGCCTCTATCAGAAAGGACGAATACCCAACTTTTGTAGCAATATGGACGGGACTGGAAGAAATTATGCTGAGTGAAATAAGTCAAGCAGAGAGAGTCAAGTATCATATGGTCTCACTTATTTGTGGAGCATAACAAATAACATGGAGGACATGGGGAGATGGAGAGTAGAGGGAGTTGAGGGAAACTGGAAGGGGAGATGAACCGTGAGAGACTATGGACTCTGAAAAACAACCAGAGGGTTATGAAGGGGCAGCAGGGGGGTGGGGTGGGGTGGGAGGTTGAGGAACCAGGTGGTGGGTAATAGGGACGGCACGTACTGCATGGAGCACTGGGTGTGATGCCAAAACAATGAACACTGTTATGCTGTAAATAAACAAATAAAAATAAATAAATAAAAAGAATAAATGGTTCTCCAACCCTCATGTTGAATATGGAAGAGTATTTTTTCTAAAATTAGTCTCTTGTACAGACCACATTGAAGGGTCTTCTTGTTTCCTTTTGGTTTGTTTCATTCCATTCTGATACCCTATGCTTCTGGTAGAAGCATTTTGTCTTTTTACCTTCTGAATAATTATTGAAAGCTATTATGTTAGTGCCATTTAGAACGTGAAATGTCACTGTTTCTTTACCTCATCTGTGTACTCTTTTTACTTTTCTTTCTTTCCTTTTTTTTTTTTTTGAATTTGGGCTCCCTCTCTCTCTACTCAAAGGATCCCCTTTAATATTTCTTGCAGGGAGAGTTTATTGTTCAGAAATTCCTTTCTTTTTTTGTTTGTCCTAGACACTCTCTACCTCTCCCTTCACTCCGAATGATAGCCTTGGGGTATACACTATTTGTGACTGCATATTCTTTATCCTCATATAGCACATTGAGTATATCCTACCTGTCCTTCCTGCCCTGATAAGTCTCTGTGGACCGGTCTGCTGCCAGCCTCATGTACCTACCCTTGGAGGTGAAGGACGTCTTGTTCCAAGCTTCTTTGAGGATTTTCTATTTGTCTTTGATTTTCAAACTTCAGGATTATATTTCTATGTGTTGACTAATTTTTACTGATTTTGAGGGGTATTCTCTGTGCCTCCTCGACTTGAATGCCAGTATCCTTCCCCAGATTAGGGAATTTCTCAGATATCTATAATTTGTTGAATTAAACCTTCTACCCCTTTCTCCTGGCCCTCAGCTTCTGGGATCCCTCTAATACGGATATCATTTCCTTTCATGGAATTCCCAAGCACTCAAAGTCTCCCTTCATGATCCAATAGCTTTGTTTCTCTCATTTTTTCAGCATTTTAATTTTTCCATCCTTTAATCTTCTATGTCACTGATACATACTTCTCCCTCATTCATCGCCTTTGGATAGCCTCCACTTGAATTATATCTCAGTAATAGCACTTTCAAAATGGACCTGAGTATTCGTTCTTTTATGTCTATAGTAAGGGATGCTCTAGGGCCTAGTATGCTTGTATCCAGCCCAGTTACTATCTTTATAATCATTGTTTTCAATTCTAGTGCAGAGACTTTATATATATTCATATTGTTTCAATCCCTGTGAGTGAGTTCATTATTTTGAGGTGAATTCTCCATCTCCTCATTTTGCCCAGAAAGTAATTATGAAAGCAAAAGCATCCTTAAAGATGGAAGGGAGCAGAAAAATCAAGAATAAAAAAAAATGGAAACAAAAACAAACAACAAAAGAATACAAAAAACAAGACTCAGTATGTGTTTGGAACTGTTCATTAAAAGAACCAAGATGCCAAAATAAAGAGAAAAGAAAAAAAAAAAGAAGGAAGAAAAAAAAATCTTACAAATATAAAACAATTTAATGAAAAGGGGTAGAAAAAATATACATGTACATAACTTATTGGTAAAAATAAACATGAAAAATATTAAAAAGTTTAAATATAAAAAAAGCACTAAAGAATGCCAATAGATCTTGTGAGATGAACTTACTGCATCAGTTGACAGGACCTTGTGATTCTTTGCTCTTCTCTTAATGATTTGTCTATAATATTGATTTATTTGAAAATGTGGAACTGCCCTTGTGTCCCAGGGTTAAATCCCAAGGGGTCATGGTGGATAATGTTGTTTTTGTTTTTGTTTTTATTTATTTTATTTATTTTCTTTTATTTTGTTTCAGCGTAACAGTATTCATTGTTTTAGTACCACACCCAGTGCTCCATGCAATACGTGCTCTCCTTAATACCCACCTCTTTGTTCACCCAACCTCCCGCCCCCTTCAAGACCCTCAGGTTGTTTTTCAGAGTCCATAGTCTCTCATGGATCATCTCCCCTTCCAATTTCCCTCAGCTCCCTTCTCCTCTCCATCTCCCCATGGCCTCCATGTTATTTGTTATGCTCCACAAATAAGTGAAACCATATGATACTTGACTCTCTCTGCTTGACTTATTTCACTCAGCATAATCTCTTCCAGTCCCACCCATGTTGCTACAAAAGTTGGGTATTCATCCTTTCTGAGGGAGGCATAATACTCCATCGTGTATATGGACCACATCTTCCTTATCCATTCGTCCATTGATGGGCATCTATGTTCTTTCAACAGTTTGGCGATTGTGACCATTGCTGCTATAAATATTGGGGTACAAATGGCCCTTCTTTTCACTACATCTGTATCTTTGGGTAAATACCCAGCAGTGCAATGGCAGGGTCATAGGGAAGCTCCATTTTTAATTTCTTGAGGAATCTCCACACTGTTCTCCAAAGTGGCTGCACCAACTTGCATTCCCACCCACAGTGGAAGAGGGTTCCCCTTTCTCCACATCCTCTCCAACACATGTTATTTCCTGTCTTGCTAATTTGGGCCATTCTAACTGGTATAAGGTGGTGTCTCAAAGTGATTTTAATTTGAATCTCCCTGAGGGCTAATGATGATGAACATTTTTTCATGTGTCTGATAGCCATCTGTATGTCTTCATTGGAGAAGTATCTGTTCATATCATCTTCCCATTATCTGATACGATTATCTGTTTCATGCGTGCTGAGATTGAGGAGCTCTTTATAGATCCTGGATATGAATCTTTTCTCTGTACTGTCATTTTCAAATATCTTCTCCCATTCCGTGGGCTGCATCTTTGTTTTCTTCACTGTTTCCTTTGATGAGCAGAAGCTTTTGATCTTGAGGAAGTCCCAAAAGTTCATTTTCACTTTTGTTTCCTTTGCCTTTGGAGACATATCTTGAAAGAAGTTGCTGTGGCTGATATCAAAAAGGTTACTTCCTATGTTCTCCTCTAAGATTCTGATGGATTCCTGTCTCACGTGGAGGTCTTTTATCCATTTCGAGTTTATCTCTCTGTATGGTGGAAGAGAATGGTCGAGTATCATTCTTCTACATGTAGCTGTCCAGTTTTCCCAGCACCACTGATTGAAGATACTGTCTTTTTTCCACTGTATATTTTTTCCTGTTTTGTCGAAGATTATTTGACCATAGAGTTGAGGGTCCATATCTGGGCTCTCTACTGAGTCCCACTGGTTTATGTGTCTGTTTTTATGCCAGTACCATGCTGTCTTGGTGATCACAACTTTGTAGTAAAGCTTAAAATCAGGTAGCATGATGCCGCCAGTTTTATTTTTGTTTTTCAACATTCCCTTAGTTGATTCAGGGTCTCTTCTGATTCCATACAAATTTTAGGATTAATTGCTCCAGCTCTTTGAAAAAGACCAGAGTAATTTTGATTGGAATGGCATTAAAAGTGTAGATTGTTCTAAGCAGTATAGACATTTTAACAATGTTTACTCTTCTGATCCAAGAGCATGGAACAGTCTTCCATCTTTTTGTGTCTTCTTCAATTCTTTTCATGAGTGTTCTGTAGTTCCTCGAGTACAGATCCTTTACCTCGTTCGTTAGGTTTATTCCCATGTATCTTATGGTTCTTGGTGATAGAGTAAATGGAATCGATTCTCTAATGTCCCTTTCTGTATTTTCATTGTTAGTGTATAAGAAAGACACTGATTTATGTACATTGACTTTGTATCCTGCCATGTTACTGAATTAGTTCTAGTAGTTTTGGGGTCGAGTTTTTTGTGTGTTCCATATAAAGAATGATTTCATCTGTGAAGAGAGAGAGTTTGACTTCTTCATTGCCAATTTGGATACTTTTATTTCTCTTTGTTGTCTGATTGCAGTTGCTAGGACTTTTAATACTATGTTGAACAAGGGTGTTGAGTGTGGGCATCCTTATCATAGTCGTGATCTCAACGGGAAGGCTGTGATCCTTTTCCCAATGAGGATGATATTTGCTGTGGGTCTTTCATAGATAGGTTTTATGAAGTTCAGGAATGTTCCCTCTATCCCTATACTTTGAGAAGTTTTTATCAGGAATGGACGCTGGATTTTGTCAAGTGCTTTATCTGCATCAATTGAGAAGACCATGTGGTTCCTCTTTCTTCTCTTATTGATTTGTTCTATCACATTGATTGATATGCGAATGTTGAACCATCCTTGTAACACAGGGATGAATCCCACCTGGTCATGGTGGATAATCTTTTTAATGTGCTGCTGGATCCTGTTTGCTTGGATCTTGTTGAGAATCTTAGCATCCACATTCATCAGTGATATAGGTCTGAAATTCTCCTTTTTGGTAGGGTCTTTGCCTGGTTTGGGGATCAGGGTAATGCTGGCTTCATAAAAAGAGTCTGGAAGTTTCCCTTCTGCTTCAATTTTTTTGGAACAGCTTCAGGAGAATTGGTGTTATTTCTTCTTTGCAAGTTTGATAGAATACCCCAGGGAATCCATCAAGTACTGGGCTATTCTGTTTTGGGAGATTTTTGATCGCTGCTTCAATCTTGTTACTAGATATCGGTCTACTCAGGTTGTCAGTTTCATCCTGGTTCGATTTTGGGAGTTTATAGTTTTCCAGGAATGCATCCATTTCATCTAGGTTGCTTAGCTTATTGGCATATAACTGTTGATAATAACTTCTGATGATTGTTTCTACTTCCTTGGTGTTAGTTGTGATCTGTCCCTTTTCATTCGTAATTTTATTAATTTGTGCTTTCTCTCTTTTGGATTAGTGTGGCCAATTGTTTATCAATCTTATTGATTCTTTCCGAAAACCAGCTTCTAGTTTCATAGATATGGTCTATTACATCTCTAGTTCCTACCTCATTGATCTCTGCTCTAATCTTTTTTTTTTTCTTTCGTTTCTTTTTTTTTTCCATTTTATTTATTTTTTCAGCGTAACAGTATTCATTCTTTTTGCACAACACCCAGTGCTCCATGCAAAACGTGCCCTCCCCATTACCCACCACCTGTTCCCCCAACCTCCCACCCCTGACCCTTCAAAACCCTCAGGTTGTTTTTCAGAGTCCATAGTCTCTTATGGTTCGCCTCCCGTCCCCAATGTCCATAGCCCGCTCCCCCTCTCCCAATCCCACCTCCCCCCAGCAACCCCCAGTTTGTTTTGTGAGATTAAGAGTCATTTATGGTTTGTCTCCCTCCCAATCCCATCTTGTTTCATTTATTCTTGATTACTTCCCTTCATGTGTTTGGAGTTGGTTTGATTTGTTGTTGATTCTCCAGTACTTTAAGTTGTAGAGACAGCTGGTGTATTCTGGATTTTTCAATTTTTTGAGGGAGGCTAAAATGGCTATGTATTTCCCCCTTAGAACTGCCTTTGCTGTATCCCATAGGTTTTGGACCGAGGTGTCTTCATTCTCATTGGTTGCCATGAATGTTTAAGTTCATCTTTGATCTCCTGGTTGATCCAGAGACACCACAGCCCCGTGCCCCTCCCCGATCTCCTGGTTGATCCAAGCATTCTTAAGCAAAGTTTCATTCAATTCTCTTATTTCTTTATTGATTTTCTGCTTCAATGATCTGTCTACTACTGAGAGAGGCATGTTAAGATCTCCTACTATTAATGTATTCATATCAATATGACTCTTTTTCTTGATTAATAGTTTTCTTATCTAATTGGATGCTCCCATATTGTAGGTATAGGTATTTACAATTGTTAGATCAACTTGGTGGATATTCCCTTTAAGAATGATGTAGTGTCCTTCTGTATCTCTGACTACAGTCTTTAGTTTAAAATCTAATTTATCTGATATGAGAATCGCTACCATAGCCTTCTTTTGAGGCCCATTGGCATGAAAGATGCTTCTCCTTCTCTTCACTTTCAGTCTGGGTGTATCTTTAGGTTCAAAATGGGTTTCTTGTAGACAACATATGGATGGGTCCTGCGTTTTATCCAATCTGCAAACTTGTGTCATTTTATGGGGTGCATTTAGGCCATTCACATTGAGAGTGATTATTGATAGATAAGTTTCTATTGACATTGTGTTACCTTTGAAATCTTTCTGTCTGTAGATTGTCTCTATATTTCTGTTCAATGATATTCTTAGGATTTTTTTCTCTTTTATAGGACCCCCCCTTAGTATTTCCTGCAGTGTCGCCTTGGTGGTTACATAGTCTTTAAGCCTTGCAGGTCTTGGAAACTCTTTATCTCTTCATCCATTTTGAATGACAGTTTTGCTGGATAAAGTGTTCTTGGCTGCATGTTATTCTCATTTAGTGCTCTGAATATATTTTGCCAGCCCTTCCTGGCTTGCCAGGTCTCTGTGGACAGGTCTGACATTAATCTGATGGGCTTTCCTCTGTATGTAAGGAGCTTCTTTGTCCTAGCTGCTTTCAAGAGGGTCTGCCTAGAGTTATAATTCTTCATTCTAAAGGGTCGTGAGGACTTTCCAGAATCTAAAATCTTGGGGGGAAACCGTTCTGCCTCTAGTACATGAATGCTCTTTCCATTCATGAGATTGGGAAAAATTTCATAGACAAATTCTTCCACTACATCTTCTAGACTTCTTTCTTTCTCCTCCCCTTCAGGGATTCCAATAATTCTGACATTAGAACATTTCATGGCATCATTTATTCCCCTGATTCTGTTTTTGTGGCTTCTGAGCTGTTTGTTCCAGGCTTCCTCCTGATCCTTTCTCTCTATTTGTTTGTCCTCCAGATCACTATTTTTATCTTCTGTCTTGGTTACCCTAGCTTTCAGAGAATTTAGATTGGATTGGAACTCATTGAGAGCATTTTGAACATCATCCTTGGTGGCTTTCAGTTCTGCCCTAACTTTGTGAACATCATCCCTGGTGGCTTGGAGTTCTGCCCTAATCAATTCCGTTTGGTCATCCATGTATTTCTCCAACTGAGCTATTGCCTGGAGAATTGTTAGTCTGAATTCCTTTTCTGACATATTGTCTATGTCGATAGCCATTAGCTCTGTTGCAGAAGATCCATCCTCTGTATTTTTCTTCTGTTGGGCATTCCTCCTCCTAGTCATTTTGGTGAGAGATGACTGAACATATGTCGCTGGATGTATCAAATGTGGTGCAGTCAAGGTTCACCCTGAAATGCTTCTGAGCAATCAGGATTCCCCACCCAATCGATATAAAAAAGAAAGGAGAAAAAAAATGAAGGTAGAGAGAGAGTGAGAGAGAGAGACAGCAAAAAAAGGAAGATAAAAGAGAAGACTCAGCCCAAATGGGCCCCAAGGTAAAATTTATGAAGTATACAAACAAAAGTAGAAAAACAAAAAGACTGAAAAAAGTATAGTACAAGAGAGGGGAGTAGTCAATATGGCGGACAAGTAGCAGGCTGAGACTACATCAGGTAGCAGGAGATCAGCTCGATAGCTTATCTAAACATTGCAAACACCTACAAATCCAATGGGAGATCAAAGAGAAGAAGAACAGCAATTCTAGAAACAGAAAATCAACCACTTTTGGAAAGGTAGGACTGGCGGAGAAGTGAATCTAAAATGACGGGAAGATAGACCACGGGGGGAGGGGCCGGCTCCCGACAAGCAGCAGAGCAATGGAGCACAAAATCAGGACTTTTAAAAGTCTGTTGCACTGAGGGACTTTGCTCCAGAGGCTAAACCGGGGTGAAGCCCACGTGGGGTCAGCATGGCCCCAGATCCTGCAGGGTCACAGAAGGATCGGGGGTGTCGGAGTGTCGCAGAGCTTGCAGGTGTTAGAACAGAGAAGCCGGCTACAGAGACAGAGCCTAGGACTGAACTCTCAGCTCGGGGTTACCTTGAACTGGTCACGGGCTGGGTGAGCTCGGAGCGCGGCTGGAGGCTGGGGATACGGGAGTGATTGGGCGCTGTCCTCTGGGGGCTCACCGAGGAGTGGGGCCCCGGGCTCTTGGCTCCTCCGGGCCAGAGACTAGGAGGACACCATTTTTATTCCCATCCTCTGGAACTCGACGGAAAACATTCAGGGAACAGAAGCTCCAAAAAGCGAACCCGAGCCGATTACTTAGTCCGGCCCCGGTAAGGGTGGTACAATTCCGCCTTGGGCAAAGACACTTGAGAGTCACTACAACAGGCCCCTCCCCCAGATGATCAACAAAATATCCAGCCAGGTCGAAGTTCATCTATCAAGGAAAGCAGGTTCAATACCTAAGACAGCAGTGGAATTCCAGAGGAGGAGAAAGCAAAGCAGGGAACTCATGGCTTTCTCCCCATGATTCTTTAGTCTTGTGGTTAATTCAATTGTTTTTTCAATTTTTTTCTTTCTTTTTTCTTCTTCTGCTAAATTTTTTAAAACTTTTACCCTTTTCTTTTTTAACATTTTTTGACTAGTTTATCTAAAAAATATATTTTTTCTTTCCTTTTTTATATTTTTTCTTGATTTGTTTTATTTTTTTAATTTTTTTCTTTTTTTTCTGAACCTCTTTTTATTCCCCCTCCCCACAATTTGGGGTCTCTTCTGATTTGGTTAAGTGCATTTTTCTGGGGTCGTTGCCACCCTTTTAGTATTTTATTTGATCCTTCATATCCTCTTATCTGGACAAAATGACAAGGCGGAAAAAATCACCACAAATGAAAGAACAAGAGACAGTACCGAAGGCTAGGGATCTAATCAACACAGACATTGGTAATATGTTAGATCAAGAGTTCAGAATGATGATTCTGAAGGTCTAGCCAGGCTCGAAAAAGGCATGGAAGTTATTAGAGAAACCATCTCTGGAGAGATAAAAGCCCTTTCTGGAGAAATTAAAGAACTAAAATCTAACCAACTTGAAATCAAAAAAGCTATTAATGAGGTGCAATAAAAAATGGAGGCTCTCACTGCTAGGATAAATGAGGCAGAAGAAAGAATTAGTGATCTAGAAGACCAAATGACAGAGAATAAATAAGCCAAACAAAAGAGGGACAGACAGCTACTGGACCATGAGGGGAGAATTTGAGAGATAAGTGACACCATAAGACAAAAAAACATTAAATAATTGGGATTCCAGAAGAAGAAGAAAGAGAGAGGGGAGCAGAAAGTCTATTGGAGATAATTATTGTAGAGAATTTTCCTTATATGGCAAAGGGAACAAGCATCAAAATCCAGGAGGGGCAGAGAACCCCTCTCAAAGTCAGCAAGAATAGGTCCACACCCCGTCACCTAATAGTAAAATTTAAAAGTCTTAGTGACAAAGAGAAAAACCTGAAAGCAGCCCGGGAAAAGAAGTCTGTAACATAAAATGGTAAAAATACTAGATTGGCAGCAGACTTATCCACAGAGACCTGGCAGGCCAGAAAGAGCTGGCATGATATATTCAGAGCACTAAACGAGAAAAACATGCAGCCAAGAATACCCTGTCCAGCTAGGCTATCACTGAAAATAGAAGGAGGGATAAAAAGATTCCAGGGTAAACAAAAACTGAAAGAATTTGCAAACACCAAACCAGCTCTGCAGGAAATATTGAAAGCGGTCCTCTAAGCAAAGAGAGAGCCTAAAAATAGTAGATCAGAAAGATACAGAGACAATATACAGTAACAGTCACCTTACAGGCTAATAATGGCACTAAATTCATATCTCTCAATAGTTACCCTGAATGTTAATGGGCTAAATGCCCCAATCAAAAGACACAGGGTATCAGAATGGATTAAAAAAAAAAAAAACATCAATATGTTGCCTACAAGAAACTCATTTTAGATGCGAAGACACCTCCAGATTTAAAGTGAGGGGGTGGAAAACAATTTACCATGCTAATGGGCATCAGAAGAAAGCTGGGGTGGCAATCCTTATATCAAATCAATTAGATTTTAAGCCAAAGACTATAATAAGAGAAGAGGAAGGACACTATATCATACTCAAAGGGTCTGTCCAACAAGAAGATCTAACAATTTTAAATATCTATGCCCCTAACGTGGGAGCAGCCAACTATATCAATCAATTAATAACAAAATCAAAGAAACACATCAATAATAAATACAATAATAGTAGGGGACTTGAACACTCCCCTCACTGAAATGGACAGATCATCCAAGCAAAAGTTCAACAAGGAAATAAAGGCCTTAAATGACACACTGGACCAGATGGACATCACAAATATATTCAGAACATTTCATCCCAAAGCAACAGAATACACATTCTTCTCTAGTGCACATGGAACCTTCTCTAGAATAGATCACATCCTGGGTCACAAATCAGGTCTCAACCGGTATCAAAATATTAGGATCATTCCCTGCATATTTTCAGACCACAATGCTCTGAAGCTAGAACTCAATCACAAGAGGAAAGCTGGAAAGAACCCAAATACATGGAGACTAAACAGCATCCTTCTAAAGAATGAATGGGTCAACCAGGAAATTAAAGATGAATTGAAAAAATTCATGGAAACAAATGATAATGAAAACACAACGGTTCAAAATCTGTGGGACACAGCAAAGGCAGTCCTGAGAGGAAAATATATAGCGGTACAAGCCTTTCTCAAGAAAAAAGAAAGGTCTCAATTACATAACCTAACCCTACACTTAAAGAAGCTGGAGAAAGAACAAGAAAGAAACTGTAAACCCAGCCGAAGAGAAATCATAAAGATCAGAGAAGAAATCAATGAAATAGAAACCAAAAAAAAAAAAATAGAAAAAATCAATGAAACTAGGAGCTGGTTTTTGGAAAGAATCAATAAGATTGATAAACCCCTGGCCAGACTCATCAAAAAGAAAAGAGAAAGGACCCAAATAAATAAAACCATGAATGAAAGAGGAGAGATCACAACTAACACCAAAGAAATACAGACAATTATAAGAATATACTATGAGCAATTCTACGCCAACAAATTTGGCAATCTGGAAGAAATGGAGGCATTCCTAGAGACATATAAACTACCACAACTGACCCATGAAGAAATAGAAAACCTGAACAGGCCCATAACCAGTAAGGAGTTTGAAACAGTCTTCAAAAATCTCCAGAAAAAAAGCCCAGGGCCAGATGGCTTCTCAGGGGAATTCTACCAAACATTTAAAGACAGCCTCTTCAATAAATGGTGCTGGGAAAATTGGACAGCCACATGCAGAAAAATGAAATTGGACCATTTCCTTACACCACACACGAAAATAGACTCAAAATGGATGAAGGACCTCAATGTGAGAAAGGAATCCATCAAAATCCTTGAGGAGAATGCAGGCAGCAACCTCTTCAACCTCAGCCGCAGCAACATCTTCCTAGGAACATCGGCAAAGGCAAGGGAAGCAAGGGCAAAATGAACTATTGGGATTTCATCAAGATCAAAAGCTTTTGCACAGCAAAGGAAACAGTTAACAAAACCAAAAGTCAACTGACAAAATGGGAGAAGATATTTGCAAACGACATATCAGATAAAGGGCTAGTATCCAAAATCTATAAGGAACTTAGCAAACTCAACACCCAAAGAACAAATAATCCAATCAAGAAATGGGCAGAGGACATGAACAGATATTTCTGCAAAGAAGACACCCAGATGGCCAACAGACACATGAAAAAGTGCTCCACATCACTCGGCATCAGGGAAATACAAATCACAACCACAATGAGATATCACCTCACACCAGTCAGAATGGCTAAAATGAACAAGTCAGGAAATGACAGATCCTGGCGAGGATGTGGAGAAAGGGGAACCCTCCTCCACTGTTGGTGGGAATGCAAGCTGGTGCAACCACTCTGGAAAACAGCATGGAGTTTCCTCAGAATGTTGAAAATAGAACTACCCTATGACCCAGCAATTGCACTACTGGGTATTTACCCTAAAGATACAAACATAGTGATCCGAAGGGGCACATGTACCTGAATGTTTATAGCAGCAATATCTACAATAGCCAAACTATGGAAAGAACCTAGATGTCCATCAACAGATGAATGGATAAAGAAGATGTGGTATATATATACAATGGAATATTATGCAGTCATCAAAAGAAATGAAATTTTGCCATTTGCAATTACGTGGATGGAACTAGAGGGTATCATGCTTAGTGAAATAAGTCAATCTGAGAAAGACAACCATCATATGATCTCCCTGATATGAGGACATGGAGATGCAACATGGGGTTTAGGAGGATAGGAGAAGAATAAATGAAACAAGATGGGATTGGGAGCGAGACAAACCTAAATGACTCTTAATCTCACAAAACAAACTGGGTGTTGCTGGAGGGAGGTGGGGTTGGGAGAGTGGGAGGGGGTTATGGACATTTTGGAGGGTATGTGCTATGGTGAGTGCTGTGAAGTGTGTAAACCTGGTGATACACCGACCTGTACCCCTGGGGATAAAAATATGTTATATGTTTATAAAAGAAAAGAAAAGAATGGATGAATACCCAACTTTTGTTGCAACATGGACGGGACTGGATGTGATTATGCTGAGTGAAACAAGTCAAGCAGAGAGAGTCAAGTATCACAAGGTTTCACTTATTTGTGGAGCATAACACATGACATGAAGGACATTGGGAGATGGAGAGGAGAAGGAAGTTGAGGGAAATTGGAAGGGGATGTGAACCATAAGAGACTATGGACTCTGAAAAACAACCTGAGGGTTTTGAAGGGGCGGGGTGGGAGGTTGGGGAAACCAGGTGGTGGGTAATAGGGAGGGCACGTATTGCATGAAGCACTGGGTGTTGTGCAAAAACAATGAATACTGTTATGCTGAAAAATAAATAAATTTAAAAAAAAGAAAAAAATATATGACAACAGAAAAAAAAATATATGAAAGCAAAAAAAGGAAGAACCTCGTCAAAAAGAACCTCAAGTATAAGATTTATATACTATCAGGATAAACACAAATACACAGAAACACTGGCGGAAAGAAAAGTTGGGAGAGTGGTTATAAATTCTCAGTGTAGGCAAGGAACATTATTTTGATTCTTCCTGGATGTATCTTGATGTCTTTGTGAAAGGACTCAACTTTCCTAAGATAAAGAGGGATTAAAAATTGTTTTACCTATGGGGTAGCATTCGTTGGGGAAAGGGGATTACCTTGAAGTTAGCGCCATATGTATATTAGAAAATAAAGATTAAAAAAGAATAAACTAGACTAAACTAAACTAAAATTAAAAAATAAAAAAATAGAAAAGCAAAAGAAAAACACGGGTGTATATATCAAAAAGTTCAGGTTAGATGGTTATTAAGGAATTTGATGTACTGGACATCTCACTGTGATGGGAAATATGTTAAAAATTATCTATATGTATAAAAAAAGAACAAGAATAATGGTAATGAGCTAAAAATAAAAGTTGTATTTATGAAGTAGTAGTGGTTTTTTTCTCTCTCTCTCTTTTTTTTTTCTTTTCTGTTTGGTTTTCTGGGGGAGGGACCTGCCACGTGGGTTTTCAGTCAATGATGTTCCCTGAGTTAAGTCCTCACCCTTTCACCTCACCACCACCTTCAAGGGGGTGGGCTCTGAAGAAACTGTTTTTTTTTTTCAGGCTTTTGTTCTCTGGAGGTTTTTATGTTTGTTCATCTGTTTTCTCTCTCCTTGACAGCTTTTGATGGTTTTTAGAGGTTTAGAGGAGAGCAAACTGCACCACAACCTCCCTCTCAGAAAGAAGCCTCAGAAAGCTCTGCAGAGCTCCTGGCAGAGTAGGTTCTGAGTCACAGTCCTTGGGCATGCAGGATCTCCTCCTTGTACCCCAAACCACAGCCGCGGTGGATGTCTGGGAAGCTCCAGACATCCAGACATCCAGAGATGTTCCAAGCAGCGATTGCACACTTGGATTTTCCCACTGGCCCGGGCTGGGAGTGCCTGGTTTTTCCGGGTCCAAGTGCTCCTGGCTAACGCCTCTGAGCACCTCTCCCAAGGGAGGGTGTGGGGCATGCGTGTCTCAGGAATGCCATCTGGTCAGGCTCCCAGCCCCTCACGGGAGCCAGACCCCACGTGTTATCGGGTGTGCTGGTAGCTCAGGCATACTGGCGGCTCAGGGACCAAGACCTGGTTTCTCTGCCGCACTCTCTCTGGCTCAGCACCAGGGGAGGCTGTCCTGGGTCTGGTGACTTAAGCCCCTGTCCCTAACCGCCCCAATTCCCACAATTTCCCCCATGATCCTTTGCTCTTTTTTGAGTGCTTTCAACCAGACTCCAAGTTAATGCTGGTCCCCAGATGCAGGGCATTCTCGTATTGGGGTATTGCTTTCCAATTGGTCACCTCTGGTGGTTCCCTCCCCCTTTTGTTTATCTTCCGATATCAGTCCAAATTTCCCACTCCGCTTTACCTGTCCACTGGAGTCTTCTGCTCTTGTAGAGATCCAGACGTGTATAATTCTGATCTCAGGCTGATTTCATGGGTGATCGGAGTTCTTTGGTAGCGAGTCAGCTCACTTTAGGGTACAGGTTGAAACGGCGCCTCCTCCTACTTCCCGGCCATCTTGACCTCTCTATATCTAAATTTTAAGTGGGATTTTGCAGTTTGAAATCATATGTGCAGAAATTTGCATCTTTTTAAAGACTGATTTATTTATTTGAGAGAAACAGTAGGGTGGAGAGGGGCATTGGGAAAGAGACATCTAAGCAGTATAGAGTCTGCTGCTGGGCTCATCATACAACTGCAAAACCAGGACCTAAGCCAAAACCTAAGATTAGGACAACCAACCCACTGCAACACCCAGGTGCCCCAGAAATATCAATTCTTATACCTACTTACTTTCCAGATAATTAATGGTCTGTTCACAAATCCTAGGAAACCAAACAAATGTACTCATCATTCCCTGAACCGGGTCACAACATGAATGTTTAAGCTGAATAAATAGAAAGGCCTTTATTTTTTATATTTATTTTTCCAACATACAAATGCTTATTAATACGAATGAGGATTTAAAGACAGGCAAAGTGAAAATAGTTATAGAAAGACCTTTGAAGATTTTATTTATTTATTTGACACAGAGATAGAGATCACAGGTAGGCAGAGAGGCAGGCAGAAAGAGAGGGGAAGCAGTCTCCCCACTGTTCAGACAGCAAGATACATGGCTTGACCCCATGAACCTGAGTTCATGGTCTGAGTTGAAGGCAAAGGCTTAACCCACTGAGTCACCCAGGCACCCCTAGAAAGACCTTTAAATAAAGAATATCTTCTGTGTACATTTGTTTTCATATGGCACCAGAAAATAAACCCTAAAGAAATTAATTTAAACCTGATCCTGTGTAAACATGAGAATTTTATTCTTTTCCAATCATTGCATCCTTCTTAATCATCTCCAGTGGGATTTTCATTATGGAGAAATGAGTCAGGCAGTGGGACTGCGTAATTGGATAGAACTGTGAAATATTTTTAAGTCCTTCAAAATTCTTATGTTCCCAAGGGGAAGAAGACAAATGAAAGAAGTTTAATATGATTTGGTTAAAACATGAGACAATGGAATATATTTACAAATATCAAGACAGTTATTTGCAAATGCTTTTAGATACCAACTGGAGCTTTTTTTTTTTTTTTAAGAAATGAAGTTGGAATAAATAACCTTAAGTAAAGTTCAAATAGTGCTTTGCTTTATAGTACAATTAGGTGAATGGAAACTCTGTAAAAATGTTACCAAAAAATCATTTAGTTGGATCATTTCAACGACACTGATTAAAAGTCAGCAAAGGTAACTTTAAATACTGTGCCAACTATGATTCACCCATAATATTAGGGTGTTTAATTAAAATGTAATAAATAATAATTGAAGGGATAATTTAAATCTATCCACTTTTCCTTGTTTATTATCAGTAAGACAAATAATTGTCCCTGATATTCCATAATTTGTTTACTTAAAGAGAATAAATATTGGATATATATAATATTATAGAGGTATATTTAAACTTATGAGTATAAAAACAAGTAATATATATTTGGAGAGTTTTTCAAAAGTAAAAGCCTGTTATTCATAGGACACATCTATGATATCTGTTTGATCTACTGTCATACCCTATAAAATAAATCAACACTTTAAGTATTCTTAAATAAGAATTCTATTGAATACAAATGTGTTGGAATGGGTGTATATAATTACCACCACTAGCAGCGTAGCATATAATCTCACTATTATAAACTCAATTAAAATTTCCTTCTTTTATAAATAATTAAAAAACAATTCAGATTTATATAATGATTAGAGTCTAATTTCAGATGTACAAGACATAGAATATATGCAGTGGATTAATAAATATAATTAATTAAATTTCTTTTTTTCTCTCTGCTTTTATTAACATCAGTTTCATTGTACATATAGTTCTTATGGCTGGAAAAATAGGAAAACAGCATCATCAGGATTCATATATATAATTCACATGTGTCTACAATATGCTACTCATATAGCTGTCAGAATAGTAAGGAAAATCCTTTATCAAAAGCATCCCTCAATTAACTCCTGACAAAATTGATATTTTGTAGCATCCATGTTCCTGAAATAATCATGAAGAATGGGCTTGCTATTATTCATTTGATGGTTGGTACACATCCCTAGGACTGACTTTGAAGCCTATATTAGTTTATAACTTTCGACTGTCAATGGTTCTCAATGCAGGACACCAATTTTTATTGATATGACTTTTTGTCTGTGAATCAAATGCAGCTCAGGTCCATGTCTTTATTCCTGTTTTCTGTGTTGAATTCTCACTCATTCCTATTATGCCACAACTATTACAGCAACAAAATAAGAGCAATGGTGAGGCTATGTAACAGATCTTAAACCTTCTCTTTGGATCTCAAATGTTTCACTTTTATTCATATTTTATTTGTCAGAACAAGTCACACAGTGAAACTTACATTAAATTGAGAGGGAATATTCCATTTCTCTGGATGTGCTAATCCCCAAACAAATCCCCAAACTTGTTCCCAGGGGGTAGTGCTTGTATTGCTTTAATGGTATACTTTGATATGCTTAGCTTTCCATTTGACTTATTATGTTCCCATCACTAGTCAAGATTTTCCTTTGAAACCTATTATAATGCACAAAGGACAACTACAAAATCTCAGTGAGATAAAAAATAAAATAAGCATTTATTTCACACAACCTTACAGATTTGATGGCTGGTTTTTGAGTTCAGAATGGTTCCATGTGTCTCTTAATCCTCCCAAACCAGCTCAATGGACAGCAGCTACTCAGGGCATACTTCCCTTGTGGTGGAAGTTCAAGTTTTCAAGGGAAAGCTGCTTATAAAATAAGCAGACTCCAACTTTTATCCACATTTTTATTAACATATAATGTATTATTTATTTCAGGGATAGAAGCCTGTGATTCATCAGTCTTATATGATTCACAGAACTCACCATAGTACACATACCCTTCTCAATGTTTATCACCCAGCCACCGCATCCCACCTACCCCCTTCCCTTCCAGCAACCCTCAGCTTGTTTTCTGAGATTAAGAGTCTGTTATGGTTTGTCTCCCTTTCTGGTTTCATCTTTTTTCATTTTTCTCACCTTTCTACTATGATCCTCTGTCTTGATTCTCAAATTCATCATATTGGTGAGATTATATAATTGTCTTTCTCTGATTAACTTATTTGCATATCATAATACCCTCTAGTTCCATCCACATCATTGCAAAAGGAAAAAAATTCATTTTTGTTGGCCGCATAGTATTCTGTTGTATATATATATATATATAGCATATATTCTTTATCCATTCCTCTGAAGCTGGACATATAGGCTCCGTCCATAGTTTGGCTATTGTGGACATGGCTTTTATAAACATTCATGTGCATATGCCCCTTCAGATCACCACATTTGTTTCCTTACGGTAAATATCCAGTAGGGAAGTTGGTGGGTCATAGGGGGGCTCTGTTCCCTCCCCCTTTTATTTCACTCAGATGTCTTTTACCCCTTGTCTATAGAGAATTTATTTTAAATTTACTTAATTTTTTCAGTGTTCCAAGATTCGTTGTTTATGCACCACACCAGTGGTCCATGCAATACGTGCCTTCCTTAATACACACCACCAGGCTCACCTAACACCACAATTCCTCCCCCCAAAACTGTAACTTTGTTTCTCAGAGTACACAGTCTCTCATGCTTTATCTCCACCTCCAATTTCCCCAACTCCCCTCTCCTCTCCATCTCCCCATGTCCTCCATGTTATTCCTTATGCTCCCCAAGTAAGTGAAACAATATGACAATTGACTCTCTCTACTTGACTTATTTCACTCAGCATAAGCTCCTCCAGTCCCATTCATGTTGATATCAAAGTTGGGTATTAATGCATAATATTCCACTGTATATATGGACCATATCTTCTTTATCCATTCATCTCTTGAAGGGCATCTTGGCTCTTTTCACAGTTCATCAAATGTGGCCATTGATTCTATGAGCACTGGGGTATATACAGAGCTTCTTTTCACTACATCTGAATCTTTTGAGCAAATACCCAGTAGTGCAATTGCAGAGTCATGGTGTAGCTCTATTTTTAAATTTTTTTAAAGATTTTATTTATTTATTTGACAGAGATCACAAGCAGGCAGAGAGGCAGGCAGAGAGAGAGGAGGAAGCAGGCTCCCCGCGGAGCAGAGAGCCCAATGCGGGGCTCAATCCCAGGACCCTGAGATCATGACCTGAGCCAAAGGCAGCGGTTTAATCCACTGAGCCACCCAGGCACCCCGTAGCTCTATTTTTAATTCCTTAAGGAATCTCAACACTGTTTTCCAAAGTAGCTGCACCAACTTTCATTCCCATCAACAGTGTAAGAGGGTTGCCATTTCTCCACATCCTCTCCAACACTTGTTGTTTACTGTCTTGTTAATTTTGGTCATTCTAACTGATGCAAGGTGGAATCGCAATGTGGTTCTGATTTCAATCTTCCTAATGGCTAATACTGATGCACATTTTTCATGTTACTGTTAGCCACTTGTACGTCTTCTTTGGAAAAGTATCTGTTCATGTCTTCTGCCCATTTTTTTTTTTTTGCACGATTATCTGTTTTTTGAGTGTTGAGTTTGAAGAGTTCTTTATAGATCTTGGATATCAGCCCTTTGTCTGTACTGTCATTTGCGAATATCTTCTCCCATTCCTTGGATTGCCTCTTTGTTTTGTTGACTGTTTTCTTTGAAGGTCAGAAGCTTTAGATCTTGGTGAAGTCCCAAAAGTTCATTTTTGCTTCTGTTTCCTTTATGTTTGGAAACTTGTATTGAGAGAAGTTGCTGTGGCCGATGTGGAAGAGTTTACTGCCTTTGTTCTCCAAAGGGATTTTGATAGATTCCTGCCTACATTGAGGTTTTTGTTTTGTTTTTGTTTTTGTTTTTGTCCATTTTGAGTTTATCTTTGTGTATGGTATAAGAGATTGTCGTGTTTCCTTCTATATATAGCTGCCCAATTTTGCCAACACCATTTATTGAAGACACTATCTTTTTTCCACTTGGTATTTTTGCCACCTTGTCAAAGATTAGTTGATCATAGAGTTGTGGGTCCATATGCAGACTCTCTACTCTGTTCCACTGGTCTATCCTTCTGTTTTTGTGCCAGTACTATGCTGTCTTGGTGACCATAGCTTTATAATAATGCTTGAAATCAGACAACATGATGCGCCCATGTTTGCTTTTCTTTTTCAACATTTACTTAGCAATTAGGGGTCATTTTCAGGTCCATACAAATTTTAGGATTGTTTGGTTCAGCATTATGGAAAATACTAGTGGAAATTTGGCTGGGATGGCATTGAAAGTATAGATTGCTCTGGCCAGTATAGACATTTTAACAACATTTATTCTTCCAATCAAAGATCATGGAATGCTTTTCCATCTTTTTGTTTCTTCTTTAATTTCTTTCATAAGTGTTCTGTAGTTCGTTGAGTACAGATACTTTACCTCTTTGGTTAGGTTTATTCCCAGGTATCTTATGTTTCACAGTGCTGTAGTAAGTGGAATCAATTCTTTAATTTCCCTTTCTGTATTTTGATTATTAGTGTAAAAGAAAGAAACTGATTTCTGTGCATTGATTTTGTATCCTGCCACATTATGCAATTGCTGTATGAGTTCTAGTAGTTTGGAAATGGAGTCTTTTGAGTTTTCTGTGTAATGTATCATGTCATCTGCAAAGAGAGAGTTTGACTTCTTCTTTGCCAATCTGAATGACTTTTATTTTCTTTTAGGTGTCTGATTGCTGTTGCTATGACTCCTAGACTATGGTGAACAACAGAGGCAGGAGTCATCATTCTTGTGTTTTTGACCTCAAAATTAAGGATGTTAGCATTTCCCCTTTGAGAATGATATTCTCTGTGGGTTTTTCATAGAAAGATTTTATGAAGTTTTGGAATGTTCCTTTTAATCCTATCCTTTGAAGAGTTTTTTGTTGTTTTTGTTTTTGCTGTTTCAGGAAAGGATGTTGTATTTTGTCAAATGCTTTTTCTGCTTCAATTTAGAGGACCACGTGGTTCTTTGTTCTTCTCTTATTGATTTGTTCGATCACATTGGTTAATTTGGGAATGTTGAACCACACCTCCATCCCAGGGATAAATCCCACCTTGTCACAGTAGATAATATTTTTAATGCACAGTTGGATCCTGTTACCTAGGATCTCATTGAGAATCTTGACATGTACACTGATCATGGATATTGGTCTAAAACTCTCCCTTTTGATGGGGTCTTTGCCTTATTTGGGGATCAGGGTAATGCTGACTTCATAGAAAGAGTCTGGAAGTTTCCTTCTATTTCTATTTTTGGGAAAAGCTTCAGGAGAATGGGTATTTTTTCCTTCCTTGAATGTTTGGTTGAATTCCCTAGGGAATCCATCAGGTCCTTGGCTCTTGCTTTGTGGGAGGTTTTAGGTCACTGCTTTAATCTCCTTACTAGATATTGGTCAATTCAGGTTGTCAATTTCTTCCTATTTTAGTCTTTGAAGGTTATAGGTTTCCAATAATGCATTCATTTCTTCTAGGTTGCTAGATTTATAGGTGTATAGCTGTTGATAATAATTTCTGATGATTGTATCTATTTCCTTGTTGTTAGTCATGACCTCTCCCATTTCATTCATAATTTAATTAATCTGAGTATTCTCTCTTTTCTTTTGGATTGACTTGGCCAGTGATTTATTGATCTTATTAATTCTTTTAAAGAATCAGCTTCTAGTTTCCGTGATGTGTTCTACTGTATCTCTAGTTTCTAACTCATTGATCTCTGTTCAAATCTTGATTATTTCCCTTCTTGTGCATGGAGTTGGCTTAATTTGTTGTTGATTTTCAGTTCCTTAAGGCATAACAGAGCTGATGTATTTGGGATTTTTCAATTTTTTTGAGTGAGGCTTGGATGGCTATGTATTTCCCCCTTAGAACCACCTTTGATGTATCCTATAGGTTTTGGACCAATGTGTCTTCATTCTCATTGGTTTCCATGAATTTTTTAAGTTCTGCTTTGATTTCCTGGTTGATCCAAACATTCTTGAACAGGATGGTCTTTAGTTTCCAAGTGTTTGAATTCCTTCCAAGTTTTTTCTTATATTTGAGTTCCAGTTTCAAAGAATTGTGGTTTGAGGATATGCAGGAAATAATCTCAATCTTTTGTTATCCATTGAGCCCTGATTTGTGATCCAGTATGTGGTTTACTCTCAAAAAATTTCCATTTGCACTTGAGAAGAATGAGTAGTCTGCTGTTTTAGGGTGGAATGCTCTGTATATAATTTTGCGGCCCATCTGGTCAAAGGTGTCATTCAAAGCTCCTGTTTCCTTTTTATTTTAATATTTTATTTATTTATTTGACAGAGATCACAAGTAGGCAGAGAGGCAGACAGAGAGAGGAGGAAGAAGGCTTCCAGCTGAGCAGAGAGTCCGATGCGGGGCCAGATCCCAGGACCTGGGATCACGACTTGAGCCGGAGGCAGAGGCTTTAACCCACTGAGCCATGCAGGTGCCCAAAGCTCCTGTTTCTTTTTTTGATTTTTTAATTGTTTGATCTGTCTCTTACTGAGAATGGCGTGTTAAGATCCCCTGGAATTAATGTGTTCACATCAACATGACTTTATTTTAATTGACAGTTGGCTTATATAATTGGCTGCTCTCATAGTGGGAACATAAATATTTATGATTATTTGATCTTATTGGTGGATGGATCCTTTAAGAATGATGTAGTATCTTTCTGTCTCTCTGTATACAGTCTTCAGGTTAAAGTCTAATTTATCTGATATGAGAATCATTACCCCAGCTTTCCTTTGAGGCCTGCTGGCATGAATGATGCTTCTCCATCCCTTCATGTCAGTTTGGCTGTATCTTTAGGTTCCAAATGTGTCTCTTGTAGACAGTATATGGATGGCTCCTGTCTTCTCATCCAGTCTGCAACCCTTTTCTGTTTTATAGGAGCATTTAGGCTCTTCACATTGAGAGTAATTATGGAAAGATAAGTTTTTATTGACCTCATGTTGACTGTGAAGTCCTTGTTTCTATAGATTGCAAATGTCTTTCTATGTCACTTGGGTTCTTTCTTCTTTTATAGAACCCTTAATATTTCTTGTAGTGTTGGCTTGGTGATCATATACTCTTTTAAGCCTTATCAGTCTTGGAAGATCTTTATTTCTCTATCCATTCTGAATGTCAGCCTTGCTGGATAAAGTATTCTTGCCTGCATGTTCTTCTTATATATTGCCTTGAATATGTCTTGCCAGCCCTTTCTGGCTTGCCAGGTTTCTGTGGACAGGTCTGACGTTATTCTGATGGGCCTTCCTCTGTATGTAAGGAATCTCTTTCAACTAGCTGTCCTTAGGAACTCATGTCTACAATTTTGATTCATGAATTTCACAATCAAGTGTCTGGTGGTTTTTCTAGATTTGTTGATCTTGGGAGGTGACCTTTCTGCCTCGAGGACCTGAACACTAGTTCCATTCCCCTGATTGGGAAAATTTTCATCCAGAATTTGTTCAAGTATATATTCTAGTCTTCTCTCTTCCTCCACCTCCCTCAGGCATCACAGTAATTCTAACATTGGGACGTTTCATGACGTCATTTCCCCCCAAACTAATTCTGCTTTCATGGCTTTTAAGCTGTTTGTTCCAGGCTTCCTCCTAGTCCTTCTTCTCTATCAATTTGTCCTCTCAATCACAAATTCCAACTTCTGAATTGATTAGCCTAGCTATTAGACTATTTAGATTATACTAGATCTCTTTGATACCCTTTTAAAATTCTGCTAGGTTGGTTTTCACTTCTGCCTTTAGAGATTCTATGTTGTCACTAATTGTTTTCTCCAACCTAGCGATTGATGGATAATCGTTACCCTGAATTCCCTTCCTGACATACTGTTTATGTCTATGTGCAATAGTTCTGTGGGAGAGGCACTATCTCTGGATTTTTCCTCTGTTGGATGTCCCTCCTCCTACTCATTTTGGTGAGAGGTGGTTGAGGGGATGTATAGCTGAATATATCAACCACGATCCAAGCCAACTGCACCCTGGAAAGTTTGGGGGCAATCAGAAGTCACCACCAAAAAGAAAGAACGAGAAAGAAAAAGAGAGAGATTGCGAGAGAGAAAGAGAGAGAAGAAAACCCAGCAAAAATGAGCCCCCAAAGTAAGATTTATGAGGTATATAAACAAGAAACAAACAAACAAAAAGATCAACAAAGTAAATGACTAGAATAAAAAAGAAGCCAGCCTAAATGAACCCCAAGACCAAGATTTATATAACAACTGAACAAAATCAAATACCTAGAAACACTGACAGGAAAATAAGATGGGAGAGTGGTTACAAATCCTCGATGTGGGAGAGAAAGCTTATTTCAGTTCTTCCTGGGTGCATCTTTATATCTTTGTTAAGGGACTCAACTTTCCAAAGATAAAGGGAAATTAAAACTGTTTTATATATAGGGGTAGTATCAAATAGGGAAAAAGGATTACCTTAAGGCTTATATCTATATGTCTATTAAAATATGAAAAAAAAAGAAAACGAAAGAAAAAGAAACACAGGTATATATATATGAAAAAAGTTCAAGTTAAACACTTATTATGAATTATGTTGTATTCAAACTTTAGTTGCAAAAATAAGTAGGTTAAAAAATTAACAGAACAGGGGAGCCTGGGTGGCTCAGTGGGTTAAGCCGCTGCCTTCAGCTCAGGTCATGATCCCAGGGTCCTGGGATCGAGCCCCGCATCTGGCTCTCTGCTCAGCGGGGAGCCTGCTTCCCTCTCTCTCTCTGCCTGCCTCTCTATCTACCTGTGATCTCTCTCTGTCAAATAAATAAATAAAAATCTTTAAAAAAAATTAACAGAACAATTATGAAAATGAATTAAAAACAAAACAAAGTTGTATCTATGAAATATATGGGTTGTTGGGTAATACCATGAGCTTAATATTTTGTATTCCACTGATGCTAGGGTTTTGCAGTTTGATGGGGACCCTGTGGTTGTCCTCTTGTTCTTTCGGCTTGCCTTTTGGAGGAGGGGCCTATTGAGTTATTCTACCTTCAATCTTGCTTGGGTTGAGTTGTCCTGCAGGTTATGAAGGCTCTGGGCTCTGTAGAAACTGGTTTTTCAGGGTTTTATTCTCTGTAGGTTTTTGTTCTTTGGAGGCTTTTTGTGGCTTTTAAAGGGTCAGAGCAAAGAAAATATCTGTCTGCACCCAGAACTTCGCCTGAGAGAGAAGTCTCAGGCTTTTCCCCTCTGGGTAGACCAGAACACAGACTCCCCCTCTGCAAAACTCTGCTGAACAGTGCAACTTCCCACAGGCGGTGTGCATTGCCAGCCACCCTCCCAGTGGTCAGCTGAGCCCTCCACTTGTCTCTGCACCCCCCATGACACTAAAATTGGGAGCGATTTTGGTCCAGGGAGGCTGCTTCTGGTAACTGCCCTGCCGGGACTGCTGTGTAGAGTCCAGGCCCACGCAAAAGTGCTCTGACCCAGTGGTTGTGGAGGTGAAGGAAGGCAGTACCATACTGTCTTGATGGTTACAGCTTTGTAATAGAGCTTGAAGTCGGAATTGTGATGCCATCAACTTTGGCTTTCTTTTTCAACATTCCTCTTGCTATTCAGGGTCTTTTCTTGTTCCATATAAATTTTAAGATTATTTGATCCACTTCTTTGAAAAAAAGTAGTGGTATTCTGATATGGATTTCATTAAACTGCTGATTTCTCTAAATAGCATAGACATTTTCACAATATTTGTTCTTCCAATCCGTGAGCATGGAACATTTTTTTTTTCTCATTTCTTTGTGTCTTCCTCAATTTCTTTCATGAATGCTCTATAGTTTTCTGAGTGCAAATTCTTTGCCTCTTTGGTTAGATTTATTCCTCTGTATCTTATGGTTTGGGGAATAATTGTAAATGGGTTCAACTCTTTAATTTCTATTTCTTCTGTCTTGTTGTATAGAAATACAACTGATTTCCATGCATTGGCTTTATATCTTGATATTTCACTGAATTTCTATACGAGGTCTAGCAGTTTTGGAGTGGAGTCCTTTGGGTTTTCCACATAAAGTGTCATATCGTCTACAACGAGTGAGAGTTTTACTTCTTATTTGCTAATTAAGATGCCTTGTATTTGTTTTGGTGATCTGATTGTTGAGGATAGGACATCAGTACTATGTTGAATGGCAATGGCGACAGTGGACAGCTCTTCTATGGTTCTGTCCTTAGGGGAAAAGCTCTCAGTTTTTCCAAATTGAGAATGATATTTGTTGTGGGTTTTTCATACATGGCCTTGAATATATTGAGGTATGAACCCTCTATCCCTATGCTTTGAAGAGTTTTTATCAAGAAAGGATTCTGGTTTTTTTTTTGTGAAATGCTCTTTCAGCATCTATTGAGAGTTTCATATGGTTCTTAATCTTTCTTTTATTACTGTGTTGTATCACATTTATTGATTTGCTGATGTTGAACCAACCTTGCAGCCCAGAAATAAGTCGCACTTGGTCATGGTAAATAATAATTTTAGTGTACTGTTGGATCCTATTGGTTAGTATTTTGGTGAGAATTTTTATGTCCATGTTCATCAGGGACATTGGTCTGTAATTCTCCTTTTAGATGGGTCTTTGCTTGGTTTTAAGATTAAGGTAATGCTGACCTCATGAAGTGAATTTGAAAGTTTTCCTTCCATTTCTGTTTTTTGGATTAGTTTCAAGAGAATGAGTATTAATTATTCTTTTTTCTGTTTTGTTTTTAGAGCATTTTTTTATTTGTTTATTTTCAGCATAACAGTGTTCATTGTTTTTGCAACACACCCAGTGCTCCATGAAGTACGTGCCCTCCCTATTACCCACCACCTGGTTCCTCAACCTCCCACCCCCCCCGCCCCTTCAAAACCCTCTGGTTGTTTTTCAGAGTCCATAGTCTCTCATGGTTCATCTCCCCTTCCAGTTTCCCTCAACTCCCTCTTCTCTCCAACTCCCCATGTCCTCCGTGATCTTTGTTATGCTCCACAAATAAGTGAGACCAAATGATATTTGACTCTCTCTGCTTGACTTATTTCGCTCAGCATAATCTCTTCCATTCCCGTCCATGTTCTACAAAAGTTGGGTATTCATCCTTTCTGATGGAGGCATAATATTCCATTATGGGTATGTACCACATCTTCCTTATCCATTCATCCGTTGAAGGGCATCTTGGTTCTTTCCACAGTTGGGCGACCGTGGCCATTGCTGCTATAAACATTGGGGTACAGATGACTGTTCTTTTCACTACATCTGTATCCTTGGGGTAAATACCCAGCAGTGCAATTGCAGGGTCATAGGGAAGCTCTATTCTTAATTTCTTGAGGAATCTCCACACTGTTCTCCAAAGTGGCTGCACCAAATTGCATTCCCACCAACAGTGTAAGAGGGTTCCCCTTTCTCCACATCCTGTCCATAACACGTGGTTTCTTGTCTTGCTAATTTTGGGCATTCTAACTGGTGTCAGGTGGTATCTCAATGTAGTTTTAATTTGAATCTCCCTGATGGCTAGTGATGATGAACATTTTTTCATGTGTCTGATAGCCATTTGTATGTCTTCTTTGGAGTGTCTGTTCATATCTTCTGCCCATTTTTTGATATGATTATCTGTTGTGTGTGTGTTGAGTTTGAGGAGTTCTTTATAGATCCTGGATATCAACTTTTGTCTGTACTGTCATTTGCAAATATCTTCTCCCATTCCGTGGGTTGCCTTTTTGTTTTGTTGACTGTTTCCTTTGCTGTGCTGAAGATTTTGATTTTGATGAATTCCCAGAAGTTCATTTTTGCTTTTGTTTCCTTGGCCTTTGGAGACATATCTTGAAAGAATTTGCTGTGGCTGATACCGAAGAGGTTACTTCCTATGTTCTCCTCTAGGATTCTGATGGATTCCTGTCTCACAATGAGGTCTTTTATCCATTTCAAGTTTATCTTGTGTACAGTGTAAGAGAATGGTCAAGTTTCATTCTTCTCCATATTGCTGTCCAGTTTTCCCAGCACAATTTATTGAAGAGACTGTCTTTTTTCCATTGAATATTTTTTCCTGTTTTGTCGAAGATTATTTCACCATAGAGTTGAGAGTCCATATCTGGGCTCTCCACTCTGTTCCACTGCTCAGTGTGTCTGTTTTTATGCCAGTACCATGCTGTCTTGGTGATCACAGCTCTGTAGGAAAGCTTGAAATCGGGTAACGTGATGCCGCCAGTTTTGTTTTGTTTTTCAACATTTCCTTAGAAATTTGGGGTCTTTTCTTTTTTTTTTTTTAAAGATTTTATTTATTTCTTTGACAGATAGAGATCACAAGTAGGGAGAGAGGCAGGCAGAGAGAGAGAGAGAGGAGGAAGCAGGCTCCCTGCCAAGCAGAGAGCCCGATGCGGGGCTCGATCCCAGGACCCTGGGATCATGACCTGAGCCGAAGGCAGAGGCTTTAACCCATTGAGCCACCCAGGCGCCCCTGGGGTCTTTTCTGATTCTGTACAAATTTTAGGATTCTTTGCTCCAGCTCTTTGAAAAATACCGGTGGAATTTTGATCAGAATGGCATTAAAAGTAAAGATTGCTCTAGGCACTATAGACTTTTTAACAATGTTTATTCTTCCAATCCAAGAGCATGGAATGGTCTTCCATTTTTTGTGTCCTCTTTAATTTCTTTCATGAGTGTTCTCTAGTTCCTCAAGTACAGATCCTTTACCTCTTTGGTTAGGTTTATTCCCAGGTATCTTATGATTCTTGGTGCTATAGTAAATGGAATTGATTCTCTAATTTCCCTTTCTGTATTTTCATTGTTAGTGTATAAGAAAGCCACTGATTTCTGTACATTGACATTGTATCCTGCCACGTTACTGAATTGCTGTATGAGTTCTAGTAGTTTGGGGGTGGAGTCTTTGGGGTTTTCCATATAAAGAATGATGTCATCAGTGAAAAGAGAGAGTTTGATTCTTCCTTGCCAATTTGCATACCTTTTATTTCTCTTTGTTGTCTGATTGCCATTGCTAGGAATTCTAATACTATGTTGAACAAGAGTGGTGAGAGTGGGCACCCTTGTCGTGTTCCTGATCTCCACGGGAAGGCTGCAAGCTTTTTCCCATTGAGGATGATATTTGCTGTGGGTCTTTCATAGATAGATTATATGAAGTTCATGAATGTTCCCTCTATCCCTATACTTTGAAGCGTTTTAATCAGGATCGGATGCTGGATTTTGTCAAATGCTATTTCTGCATCAATTGAGAGGACCATGTGGTTCTTCTCTCCTCTCTTATTGATTTGTTCTATCACACTGATTGATTTGCGAATGTTGAACCAACCTTGTAACACAGGGATGAATCCCACCTGGTCATGGTGGATAATCTTTTTAATGTGCTGCTGGATCCTGTTTGCTTGGATCTTGTTGAGAATCTTAGCATCCACATTCATCAGTGATATAGGTCTGAAATTCTCCTTTTTGGTAGGGTCTTTGCCTGGTTTGGGGATCAGGGTAATGCTGGCTTCATAAAAAGAGTCTGGAAGTTTCCCTTCTGCTTCAATTTTTTGGAACAGCTTCAGGAGAATTGGTGTTATTTCTTCTTTGAAAGTTTGGTAGAATTCACCAGGGAATCTGTCATGGCCTGGGCTCTTGTTTTTTGGGGAGTTTTTTGATCATTGCTTCAATCTTGTTACTAGCCATTGGTATATTCAGGTTGTCAATGAAGTGTCTTAATTCTCATTGATTTCCATGAATTTTTTAAGTTCTTCTTTGATCTCCTGGTTGATCCAAGCATTCTTAAGCAAGGTGGTCTTTAGCTTCCATGTGTTTGAGTTCCTTCTGAACTTTCCCTTGTGATTGAGTTCCAGTTTCAAAGCATTGTTATCTGAGAATATGCAGGGAATAATGTCAGTCTTTTGGTATTGGTTGAGTCCTGCTTTGTGACCCAGTATGTGGTCTATTCTGGAGAAGGTTCCATGTGCACTTGGGAAGAATGAGTATTCTGTTGTTTTAGGGTGGAATGTTCTGTATATGTCTATGAGGTCCATCTGGTCCAAAGATTCATTCAATGCTCTTATTTCTTTATTGATTTTCTGCTTCAATGATCTGTCTATTTCTGATAGAGGCGTATTACGATCTCCTGCTATCAATGTATTCATATCAATATGACTATCTTGATTAATAGTTTTCTTATGTAATTGGGTGCTCCCATATTGGGGGCGTAGATATTTATAATTGTTAGATCATCTTGGTCCCTTTAAGAATGATGTAGTGTCCTTCTGTATCTCTGAGTACAGTCTTTAGTTTAAAATCTAATTTATCTGATTTGAGAATCGCTAACCCAGCCGTCTTTTGAGGCCCATTGGCATGAAAGGTGCTTCTCCATCCCTTCACTTTCAGTCTGGGTGTATCCTTATGTTCAAAATGGGTCTCTTGTTGACAACATATGGATGAGTCCTGTCGTTTTATCTAATCTGCAACCCTGTGTCATTTTATGGGCGCATTTAGGCCATTCACATTGAGAGTGATTATTGAGATATAGGTTTTTATTGACATCGTGTTACCTTTGAAGTCTTTCTGTCTGTAGATTGTTTCTATTTTTCTGTTCAATGATATACTTAGGATTTTTTCTCTTTAAAATAACCTCCCTTAATATTTCCTGCAGTGTCAGCTTGGTGGTTGCATAATTTTTTAAGCCTTGGCTTTCTTGGAAACTCTTTATCTCTCCATTCATTTTAAATGTCAGTCTTGCTGGATAGAGTATTATTGGCTGCATGTTCTTCTCATTTAGTACTCTGAATATATTTTGCCAGTCCTTCTTGGCTTGCCAGGTCTCTGTGGAGAGGTCTGATATTATTCTAATGGGCTTTCCTATGTATGTAAGGAGCTTCTTTGTCCTAGCTGCTTTTAAGAGGGTCTGTCTTGAAACATAATTCCTCATTTTAAATATAAGGTGTTGTGAGAACCTTTAAGAATCTAAAATCTTGGGGGGAAATCTCTCTGCCAATAGTTCATGAACGTTGTTTCCATTCGTGAGACTGGGAATTTTCATAGACATCTTCTTCCACTATATCTTCTAGAATTCTTTCTTTAACCTCCCCTTCAGGGACTCCAATAATTCTGATGTTGGAACGTTTCATGGCATCATTTATTTCCCTGATTCTGTTTTCGTGGCTTCTGAGCTGTTTGTTCCAGGCTTCCTCCTGACCCTTTCTCTCTGTTTGTCCTCCAGATCACTAATTCTATCTTCTGTCTCAGTTACCCTAGCTTTTAGAGAATTTAGATTAGATTGGAACTCATTGAGAGTATTTTGAACATCATCCCTGGTGACTTTCAGTTCTGCCCTAATCAATTCTGTTTGGTCATCCATGGCTTTCTCCAACCTAGCTTTTGCCTGGAGAATTGTTAGTCTGAATTCCCTTTCTGACTTATTGTCTATGTTGGTAGCCATTAGCTCTGTTGGAGAAGGTCCATCCTCTGTATTTTTCTTCTGTTGGGTATTCCTCCTCCTATTCATTTTGCTAAGAGTTTACTGAACAGATGCAGCTGGATTTATCGATTGTGGTGCAGTCAAGATGCACCCTGGAATGCTTCTGTGCAATCAGGATTCCCCATCCAAATGAGAGAAAAACAGAAAAGAAAAAGAAATAGAGTAGAAGAAAGAAAAAAAAAAGGAAATGAAAAAAGGAAAAAAAAAAGAGAGAGAGAGAGAGGGAGACAGGGAAAAAATAGAAGATAAAAGAGAAGGCTCAGCCCAAATGGGCCCCAAGGTAAGATTCATGAAATATCTAAACAAAAACAGACAAACAAAGAGCCTGATAAAAGTATATGACAAGATATATATGCAAAAAAAGGGAAGAACCTCATCAGAAAGAACCCCAAGTATAAGATTTATATATTATCAGGACAAACACAAATTCACAGAAACACTGGCAGAAGGAAAAATTGGGAGAGTGGTTATAAATTCTCAGTGTGGGCGAGGAAGTTTTTTTGATTCTTCCTGGATGTATGTTGATTTTTTTTTAAGGGACTCAACTTTCCTAAGTTACAGGGGGATTAGAAACTGGTTTGCCTATAGGTGTAGCATTGATTGGGGAAAGGGGATTACCTTGAAGTTTAACTCTATATGTATATTAGAAAATAAAAATTTAAAAAGAATAAACTAGACTAAGCTAAGTTAAAATTTTAAAAAAATTAATAAATAGAAAAGAAAAAGAAAAACACGGGTGTATGTATCAAAAAGTTCAGGTTAGAAGGTTATTAAGGAATTTGATGTACTGGACATCTCAGTGTGATGGCAAATAAGTTAAAAATTATCTGTATGTATTAAAAAAAAGAACCAGAATATTGGTAAAGAGATAAAAATAAAAGTTGTATTTATGAAGTAGTGGTGGTTGTTCTCTTGTAGTTTTCTTTCTTTCTTTTTTTTTTTTTTTCTTCTTTCCTGCTTGGTTTTCTGGGGGAGGGCCTGCCACGTGGAGCAAACTGCACCCCGACCTTCCTCTAAGAGAGAAGCCTCAGAATGCTCTGCAGAGCTGCTTGCAGAGTCGGTTCTGAGTCATGTTCCCTGGGGATGCAGGAGCTCCTCGTTGTACCCAATACCAGGGCAGTGGCGGCTGTCTGGGCAGCTTCAGACCACCAGAGAGATTCCAAGCAGAGATCGCACACTGAGATTTTCCCACTGTCCCGGGCTGGGAATGTCTGGTATTTCCGGATGTCAGAGCTCCAGGCTAGCACCTATGAGCACCTCTCCCAGGGGAGTGTGTGGGAGGCGAGCCTTTCAGGATTACCATCTGGCCAGGCTCCCAGCCCCTCACAGGAGCTGGAACCCACTTGTTCTCAGGCGTGCTGGCAGCTCAGGTGCGGTGGCAGCTCAGGGACCGTGACCCAATTTCTCCGCCGCACTCTCTCTGGCTCAGTGCCAGGGGAGGCTGTCCTGGGTCGGGGGGACTTAGGTCCCTGTCCCTAACCGCCCCCGATTCCCACTATTTCCCCCTGGGATCCTTTGCTCTTCTTGTTTTTTGAGTGCTTTCAACCAGACTCCAAGTTAATGACGGTCCCCAGATGCAGGGCACTCACGTATTGGGGTATTACTTTCCAATCGGTCACCTCTGGTGGCTCCCTCCCCCTTTTGTTTATCTTCCGATATCAGTCTGATGTCCCCACTCTGCTTTACCTGCCACTGGCGTCTTCTTCTCCTGTAGAGATCCAGACGTGTATAATTCTGATCTCAGGCTGATTTCATGGGTGGTCGGAGTTCTTTGGTAGGTAATCAGCTCACTTTAGGGTACAGGTTGAAACGGCGCCTCCTCCTACATCCCCGCCATCTTGACTCCCCCTTATTCTTTCAATGTTTGGTAGAATTCCCCTCTGAAACTGTCTGGATCTGGGCTCTTGTTTGTTGGGATATTTTGGTGACTGTTTCAATCTCCTTAGTAGTTATGGGTCTGTTCAGGTTTTCTATTTCTTCCTGGTTCAGTTGTGATAGCTTATATTTATATACATTCACTATATACATTTATATATACATTTATTTTTATATATTTTTATAAATTTAATATATTTTTATATATTATATATATACATATAAATATATATATTTATGTACATTCACTATATACATTCACTATACATTTATATACATATATATTTATATACATTCACTATGAATGTATCCATTTCTTCCAGAATGTCAAATTTGCTGGCGTAATTTACTCATAATATGTCCTTCTAATTATTTGCATTTCTTTGGATGTTTGATGTGATCTCTCCTCTTTCATTCATGATTTTATTATTTTAGGTCATTTCTCTTTTCTTTTTGATAAGTCTGGCCAGGTGTTTATCAATCTTATTAATTCTTCCAAAGAACAAGCTCCTAGTTGCCCTGATCTGTTCTTTTGGTTTTTATTTCATTGATTTCTGCTCTGATCTTTATTATTTCTCTTCTCCCACTGGGCTCAGGCTACATTTGTTGTTCTTTTTCCTACTCCTCCAGGTGTAGGTTTAGATTGTGTATTTGAGAACTTTCCTGTTTCTTGAGAAAATCTTGTAGTGCCATATACTTTCCTCTTAGGATGGCCTTGGCTGTGTCCCAAAGGTTTGGGATAGTTGTGTTTTCATTTTCACTTGTTTCAATGGATTTTCCTTATTTCTTCATTAATTTCCTGGTTGACACACTCATTCCTTAGTAGACTGTTCTTTAGCTTCTATGTATTTGAGTTCTTTCCAACTTTCCTCTTGTGCTTGAGCTCTAGTTTCAAAGCATTGTTGTCTGAAAAATTGCAGGGAATGATCCCTATATTTTGGTACCATTTGAAACCTGATTTATGACCTAGGATTTGATATATTCTGGGGAATGTTCCATGTGCACTAGCGAATGCTGTGCATTCTATTGTTTTGGGATGGAATGTTCTGAATATATCTGTGGTGTCCATCTGGTCCAATGTGTCATTTAAACCCTTTCTTTCCTTGTTGATCTTTTGCTTAGATGATCTGTCCATTTCAGTGAGGGATATGTCCAAGTCCCCTACCATTATTGTTTTATTCTGCATGTGTTTCTTTGGTTTTGTTATTAATTGATTTATATAGTTGCCTGCTCCCATGTTAGGGCATAGTTATTTAAAATTGTTAGATCTTTTTGTTAGACAGACCCTTTAAGTATGATATAAGTATCCACATTTTATCAGCTAAGTCACACAGCTATTGCTTGTGTGAGTAATCAAGAAAACATACTTATCCCATATATTTGGAAGAGGTGTGTGTTTGAGAGTGAGTTAATATTTCTTAACTAATAATTTAATCTATGCAAATTCTGTTCAGTTTTTCAATACATATTATATGGGATCAGCTATTTGTCAGATATAGAAGTCAGTTTTTAATGTATATTCATTTGAGTACAGAGAGGCAGAAACAGACACAAACACAGATAATGCCACTCTATGAGAGGAAAAAGTAAAGCAAAATCAAAAATTAAACAACAACAACAACAACAAAAAAACACAAAAACTCTAATAACCCAAAAGTACAACATGTAGAAAAATGTTGGTGTATTTAAATTGGAGGAACAGGGAGAGATTGTCTTTTATAGAGACCTCTCAGTACAGAACTAAGGAAATTAAAAGTGAATATGCATATGCCTGATAATAAAGTGTTCAAAGGAATTGAACTAATTTCCTAAAGCAGGAACCTTGTAAGAATGTCCAAAAAATGAAAATTAGGAAAATATTATGGAATATAATAAAATGTATATTTATTCTAGAATTTGCATGGGTAAGTAAAGGACCCAGAATAACCAACAATATATTAAAGGGAAGAACAAAGTTGGTCCGATAAAACAGAATAGCAAGAATTGTGATAAAGCTGCAGTAATCAAGGCAGTGTGATGTTGGCAAAATAGTAGACATGTAGATCATCAGAAAAGAATAGAACCCAGAGATAGACACACACTAATATAATAACTTGATCTTCGACAAATAAGCAAAAACAAAACAAATGGAGAAATGTAGTCTTTTCAATAAAGCTGCTGGAAGAACTGCTTGTACATAAGAATTAATTCTTCATTTCTCCATAATGAGGTAGGTGAATTTCATTAGAATTGAAAACTTTTGCCATGTGAAAGACTATGTCTAGAGCGTAAGGATGTAAGAAGCACATTTTGAGATCTTACTAACAAAACCACATCTGTTATCCAAAATATTCAAATAATTTTTTTTAAGATTTTATTTATTTATTTGACTGACAGAGATCACAAGTAGGCAGGAAGGCAGGCAGAATGAAAGAGGAAGGGAAGCAGACTCCCTGCTGAGCAGAGAATCTGAAGTGGTGCTCAATCCCAGGACCCTGGGATCATGACCTGAGCCAAAGGCAGGGACTTTAACCCACTGAACCACCCAGGATCCCCTACTCAAAGAATTCTTAAAGTCAACAATAAGGAAACACCTTGATTTAAAAAAAAAATGGACCAAATACCATAAGAGACACTATACCCCCCAAATTAAATAAAAATAAATAAATAAATATAGATGGAAAATAAGCATGTGATAAGATGCTTCACATATTATGTTGCATGAAAATACATTAACATACATTGCACATCTATCAGAGTATCCAAAATCCAGAACACTAACAACAACAAATGTGGACCAGGATGTGAAGCAACAGTGACTCTCATTCACTGCTGGTAGGAAAGCAAAATTCTACAGCCATTTTCAAAAATAGCTTGTCAGTTTCTCATTAAACTCAACAAACTCTCACCACACAATCTAGCAATTATCCAAAATAATTGAAAATTCATTGTTCACACAAAAACCTCATGTGGATATTATTCATAATTGATAAAACTCAGTAGCAACCCTCAAGTCCTCCAGTAAGTGAATGGTTAAGTAAACCATTGTGTATCCAGAAAATGAAATATTGTTCTACACTAAAAGTAAACAGCACTTATCAAGACATAAAAAGACATGGAAGAACCTTAAACACATACTAAGAAATGAAAGAACCCAAACTGAAAAGGCCACATAATGTATGATTCCAGCTATATAATATTTCTTGTCAAAAGGACAAAACCATGGAGACAGGGATTGGGGAGGGATAGGGGTTAAAAAGTGGAAAACAGAAGTTTTTTGGGATGATGAATCTATCCTCTATTATACTATAGTAATGAATCCAAGTCATTATACATTTGTTCAAACCTATAGAATGTATAATACCAGGCATAACTCTTAGGTTAGCCATGCTTTTTGGTAACTGAGATGAATCAGTGTGGGCTTATCAAATGTAACAAATGTAACACCATGGTGAGGGATGTTTATAATGAGTGAGACCAGGGATGTGTGGGGAAGAGGTATATGAAAATCTTTGTATCTTCCTTGCAATTTTGTTGTGAATCTGAAACTACTCTAAAAATAAAGTTTACAAAAATAAAAAGAATACAAGTGTATACATTTGGACAAATGTTACTCATAAATATAATTCATTATGATAAATAAAATACCAGAAAATTGAATCTATCAGTAGACAAGTGAATGCTATATTTAAACATACTTTAATAATTGCAGATTCCAAAGATGTACCAGTTTTAGGATTAATTCAATTTTTTTTTCATTGAAAATTATGTCATTCATGTTGTCAGCTCCTAATTTAGGTTTTACCATTAGAAGAGTAAACGACATCTTATTTTAATGTTCAGAAGCCTGCATTCTAATGAGGGACTGTGCCACGAATGCATATATAAATGTACAGATAATACAATTCAAACAATGGCAACAGTTATGTACTTAAAAACAGCAAGACAATGGATAGAATGTTATGACACACTCTGTCTGCCTGTGCTCACTCGTGCTGCTCTCTCCCTCTTTTTCTAAAAAAAAAAAAAAAAAGGAATGCTATGGCACTCTTAAGTTGTTTGGTCAACCGAAGTTCTTTAATCAGTAATATTTGAAAAATATCTGAATGTGCTGAGGGAGCTAACTGAAGGCCATTTATGCAGAAAAGAAGTTTTAAGAGAGGGAACAGCAGTGCAAAGACCTTGAGACCATGAGGAAAAACAAACAGGACAGCAGTACAAATCCAGTGAGGGAGGGGCATACTATGGGTAAGTTCTGAGATAAGCAATTTATGGAAGTTTATACGATTTGGTTTTATTTAAAATCTATTGGATAAATTTCAGTAGAGAAATGTGTCACCTGGCTAATTTTTCTAGAGAATACTTCTGGATGTGTCATGGAGATATCTTAGAAGAAAAAAAAAAAGATGAAAATCAGAAGAATGGTTAAAAGTTCTTCACGGTACCAAGGCAAGGGACAATGGTGTCTGAGTCTAAGAATCTGCAGGGGAGATGCTAAGAAGTGAATGTATGGAACCTGTTCTAAAGATGCAGTGAACAGCTATGCTGGCAAATTAGATATAAGGTAAGATGTGGGTCATATATACAGTGTATATATATATACAGTGTATATATATTACTCAGTAATATATGCCTCGGTACCAAGGCAAGGGACAATGGTGTCTGAGTCTAAGAATCTGCAGGGGAGATGCTAAGAAGTGAATGTATGGAACCTTTTCTAAAGATACAGTGAACAGCTATGCTGGCAAATTAGATATAAGGTAAGATGTGGGTCATATATACAGTGTATATATATATACAGTGTATATATATTACTCAGTCATCAGAAAGAATGAATTCCTACCATTGACATTGACGTGGATGAAATGAGAGTATTATACTAAGTGAAATAAGTTAACCAGAGAAAGAAAATTATTATACACTTTCACTCATATGTGGAATATAAGGTATAGTTCTGAAGACAATACAGGAAAGGAGGGAAAACTGAATGGACAAACCATGAAAAACTCTTGACTCTGGGAAACAAATCGAGATTTGGAGATAGAGGGGAAGGTAGGGGATTGGGTAATATTGTGATGGGCATTAATGCAGGCACATGGTGTGATAAGCCCTGGATGTCATTTGCAACTAATGAATCATTGAATATTATATCAAAACCTAATAATGTAGTGTATGTTGGCTAATTGAATTTAAATTAAAAAAAATATGTTAGAGAAAGAGAAGAGTCAATAATGTTTTTAAATTAGAGAAAAACTATGACATCACACAAATGGGGATAAAATTTTTGTTAAACAGGAATACAAATTCCCATAGAAAACTAAAAGCAGGGCGCCTGGGTGGCTCAGTGGGTTAAGCCGCTGCCTTCGGCTCAGGTCATGATCTCAGGGTCCTGGGATCGAGTCCAGCATCAGGCTCTCTGCTCAGCAGGGAGCCTGCTTCCCTGTCTCTCTCTCTGCCTGCCTCTCTGTCTACTTGTGACCTCTCTCTGTCAAATAAATAAATAAAATCTTAAAAAAAAGAAAACTAAAAACAACACACACACACACACACACACACACACACACATTTTTTGTATTGCAGTCCAAAAAGAGTCTATAGTATAGTAAAAGCCATAGTTATATTGTACGAAAAAATAAAACACTTAATAGTATCAGGGCATTAAATACCAGATAACATGCATTTTTAAAAAGATTTTATTTATTGATTAGACAGAGAGATAGAGAGCATAAGTAAACAGAGTGACAGGCAGAAGGAGAGGGAGAAGCAGGTCCTCCACTGAGCAGGGAGTCCAGTGCAGGCTCAATTCCAGGATCCTGGGATCATGACGTGAGCCAAAGGCAGCCGCCTAACTGAATAAGCCACCCAGAAGCCCAAAAGGTAACATGCATTTATCTCAACATTATCCTAGAAGCAGCGACCATGCATAGGGGTAGTAATTATCTCTGAAAACAAATGAACAAAAATATTAGCTTTTCCAAAACAAGCAAAATCAATCATTGTGTATGATATAAATTATCTAGAATATAGTTGGATTTTACTGGGAAACCGTAAGAATGATTAGAAAGTGTAGGAGACACCCAATTAATATAGAAAAATGACAGACCCTAGAGAGTTAGAAATTCTACTTTATGGTTACAAATGTACCAAAACTTACACGTCTTGAACATAAATTCGTCAAGAAATTTGTAGTATTTATATATGGTCAATTTTTCCCTGGAACTTTGTGAAGGAGGAGGTAAGTAAATGTATTATGTTTCTACAAGTTAAGGACGATTATAGAGTATAGGATAGAACATACAATTGTAACTCCATTCCAATGGACTCCATAAAAGTTGTGGAATTCTAATTCAAATTATAATTTTTCTAGGGTCCTTTTGGGGGTATTCATTTGAATTTGAAGTGCAGGGATATCATGATGAAGCTACATACACAAATAACACGTTTCCATGAATAATTATCATGTTCTAATATGCACCCTTAACCCACTACCCAGTGCACATTTTTAAAATCTGCTACATCACATCCTTGAATACCTGTCTCTAACAATATGAGTTTGCTTGCTTGCTTTCTCTCTTTCTTTCTTTTCTTCTTTCTTTAAAATGTAGGCCTCTTTCAATATGTGTATTATTCCATAATATAGTCTTAAACATTTAACGACAATTTCTTAATTTAATAAAATACTCAATGCTAAAAGTTCAATGATTCGTGTACATATATGTACAAATCATAATCCAGAAGAAATGCATCTAGTTAATTTAATACATTTTAAGTCTCTTTTAGTATATACATTATCCTCCTCACTTAAAAATAGTATTATCTGTTAAAGAAGCTGAGTTATTTATTCTATAGAATAACATTCACCCTAGATTTTTCTGGTTTAATATCCATATTGTTAAGGAGCAAGAACTTTGTTTATTGCTTGTGGATTATTCCAAGTAATATAAGAGAGAAATCAGCAACATGAACTTACTGTTAGTTAGCAGAATATATTGTAAAATGCTGTTATAAGTGAAGAGTATAGTTCTCATGTAATAAATAAACAAACAGTACAGAGGATCAGAATTCAAAGCCCTGAAGATAACACAAATGAATTTAACACAAAAGAAGGGAAGGCTACACAAAAAAATGATGATAACAGTGTGTTATTGAAAAGCATAACCAGGAAAATTGGTGAGTCAATCTGGAATAAAAAAAAATTCAGATTCTACAATTAACACCAAATTCCCAAATTAACTTCAAATAGGTTAAACTTCAAAATTTTCACTCTGAAATCATAAAAGTACTAGAAAAATATAGATATTTTTGTTTTATTATTTTCTGAAAAGGGGAGTCATCTTTTCTTAACATGACACATAAAAGAAACCCTACAAAATCTACTTAAAGTATTTTGAAATTTAAGAAATGAACTTTTAGTTCTGGGTGCAATTGTAAATGGGATTGACTCCTTAATTTCTCTTTCTTCTGTCTTTTTGTTGGTGTACAGAAATGCAACTGGTTTCTGTGCATTGATTTAATATCCTGACACTTTACTGAATTCCTGTACAAGTTCTAACAGCTATAAGATACCTAGGAATAAACCTAACCAAAGAGGCTAAGAATCTATATGCAGAAAACTATAAAGTACTCATGAAAGAAATTGAGGAAGACACAAAGAAATGGAAAAATGTTCCATGATCCTGGATTGGAAGAATAAATATTGTGAAAATGTCCATGCTACCTAAAGCAATCTGCACATTTAAGGCAATCCCTATCAAAATACCATCCATTTTTTCCAAAGAAATGGAACAAATAATCCTCAAATTTATATGGAACCAGAAAAGACCTCAAATAGCCAAAGGAATATTGAAAAAGAAAGCCAAAGTTGGTGGCATCACAATTCCGGACTTCAAGCTCTATTACAAAGCTGTCATCATCAAGACAGCATGGTACTGGCACAAAAACAGACATATAGATCAATGGAACAGAATAGAGAGCCCAGAAATCGACCCTCAACTCTAGGGTCAACTAATCTTCGACAAAGCAGGAAAGAATGTCCAATGGAAAAAAGACAGCCTCTTCAATAAATGGTGCTGGGAAAATTGGACAGCCACATGCAGAAAAATGAAATTGGACCATTTCCTTACACCACACACGAAAATAGACTCCAAATGGATGAAGGACCTCAATGTGAGAAAGGAATCCATCCAAATCCTTGAGGAGAATGCAGGCAGCAACCTCTTCGACCTCAGCCGCAGCAACATCTTCCTAGGAACAACGGCAAAGGCAAGGGAAGCAAGGGCAAAAATGAACTGTTGGGATTTCATCAAGATCAAAAGCTTTTGCACAGCAAAGGAAACAGTTAACAAAACCAAAGACAACTGACAGAATGGGAGAAGATATTTGCAAACGACATATCAGATAAAGGACTAGTATCCAAATTCTATAAGGAACTTAGTAAACTGAACACCCAAAGAACAAACAATCCAATCAAGAAATGGGCAGAGGACATGAACAGACATTTCTGCAAAGAAGACATCCAGATGGCCAATAGACACATGAAAAAGTGCTCCACATCACTCGGCATCAGGGAAATAGAAATCAAAACCACAATGAGATATCACCTCACACCAGTCAGAATGGCTAAAATGAACAAGTCAGGAAATGACAGATGCTGGCGAGGATGCGGAGAAAGGGGAACCCTCCTCCACTGTTGGTGGGAATGCAAGCTGGTGCAACCACTCTGGAAAACAGCATGGAGGTTCCTCAAAATATTGAAAATAGAACTACCCTATGACCCAGCAATTGCACTACTGGGTATTTACCCTAAAGATACAAACGTAGTGATCCGAAGGGGCACGTGCACCCGAATGTTTATAGCAGCAATGTCGATAATAGCTAAACTATGGAAAGAACCTAGATGTCCATCAACAGATGAATGGATAAAGAAGAGGTGGTATATATACACAATGGAATACTATGCAGTCATCAAAAGAAATGAAATTTTGCCATTTGCAATTACGTGGATGGAACTAGAGGGTATCATGCTTAGTGAAATGTCAATCAGAGAAAGACAACCATCATATGATCTCCCTGATATGAGGACATGGAGATGCAACATGGGGGGTTAGGGAGATAGGAGAAGAATAAATGGCACTCAATGGGATTGGGAGGGAGACAAATCATCAGTGACTCTTAATCTCACAAAACAAACTGAGGGTTTCTGGGGGGAGGGGGTGTTGGGATAGGGGGAGTGGGGTCATTGACATTGGGGAGGGTATGTTCTGTGGTGAGTGCTGTGAAGTGTGCAAACCTGGCGATCCACAGACCTGTACCCCTGGGGATAAAAATACATTATATGTTTATAAAAAATAAGAAATAAATAAAAAATTAAAAAAATTAATGACAATTGATATGTCTCATCATCTAGAAGAAAAGAATATTTTATGTGAATATCTTTTTCTTTAGTTTCATAGGCATGACTTGGTGAAAGAATTCTTCACAGTCTAAAACACACACTTCAAATGGTTGCTTAGTCTGCTGAGTCCTCTGAGGTCAAAAGAAATTATAGTGACTTCATGAGTTTAATTCAACTTACATTTAAAAAAGAAAACATGGGATTAGTCTCAAACATATTATTTAAGGAAATACATTTCATTTTGATGATTATGTAGATTGAATTCTCTTATGCTTCTGATTTGTGCATAACTCAGTTGGGACTATTTCAGAGATAGCTTTACAATTAATATATTTCTTTTTTTTAAAGATTTTATTTATTTATTTGACAGATAGAGATCACAAGTAGGGAGAGAGGCAGGCAGAGAGAGAGAGAGAGGAGGAAGCAGGCTCCCTGCCAAGCAGAGAGCCCAATGCGGGGCTCAATCCCAGGACCCTGGGATCATGACCTGAGTGAAAGGCAGAGGCTTTAACCCACTGAGCCACCCAGGTGCCCCACAATTAACATATTTCTTAAATGATCTATAAAAAGAGCATGGGTGTAAGTATTTGAGATTTTTTTGGTCATATTAAATTTGAATCATCACAGGTTTACAAGGACAATGGGTGTGGAAGTCATCTTGCCATAGTGTTATAGGATCTGAGTTTGATAGCAATATATACCTCCTTCTTAAAAAAGCATAACCTTGGAATAACCTTGTGTTCTTAATTGGGCTAGTGAACATGTATATTATTTCTTATTTAAATCTTAATATTTTACATTATGGTTATCACTAATTTTTACCCCAAAATATTTTTGAAATGATAAATGTGTGTAATATAGGTAAAGGATTTCAGAAAATAAAAATACATGGTGAGAATTTTATGCAGTTCTATTACAATAAAGTATTAAGTAAGTTGTATGGTTTCAAACAAGTCCTGGTTTTTATTAATAATATCATTCTGATATTTACTTTATCACTGCCTAGTATTATGAAGTAGGGAGCAGAGTTTCTATATGCTTGGCTTTAATTCTTACTCATTTCTTTAGTTTCTATCTGCTGACATGATTTATCTGAGAATTTTAATTAAACAAATGGACATTAAATATTTTAATAAAGTAGAATTTAATATTCAGGGAACATTGGAGAACGGTATGGAAATACATGTCAGGAGAGATAAAGATCAGAAGTTATAATGATATTAACTACAAATATGCTTCTATGTTTGATAAAGATGTTTAGTTATGAACTTTTAATTTTCCGTTTATGGATCTCATATTTCGTTCTCAAATATTTTATGATGTATCTAATATTAATATTGAAACTTTACACTTTCTAAAGGTTCTGATTTGGATCAAACACACTTTGTTTATTTATTTATTATTCATTAATGTATTCATTCCCCAGTGCCTTTGTCCTGATAGCTCTGGGATGATTCAAAGTCAATGTAATGCCAAATAAATCTCAAATGTGTACATCTATATGATATTTCCAGAAATCCTTTACATAATATCTGCACGACTCAGGCAGGTCAGAACTATCTGAAGTAAAATACACGGGCATATAAGAAAAAATACATATAATTCAGTCTGCATAATCATTGATATAAAACACTTTCATTAAAATATAGTTTCTGAGACTACTGGAAGGTTTTACTTGTAAACATGAATACATGGATCAAGGCACTGCAATTATCTTCTAACTCATTTCAGTGGAATCAGTAGGCTAAACACTTATTTGATGGCTCAGAGTTTTTTACTGTGAATGATAGTTCTTTGCCATCACCATGCCATGTCTGAGAGTGGGAAGAAAAAAAAAAAAAACAGATCTAACCTTGAAAGCAATTTTCCCACTAGATCCACAGACACATAAATTGTATTTCACCAGGACCGGGGCAGCTCAGTAAGTTAAATGCCTGCTTTCGGGTCAGGCCATGATCCCAAGACCCTGGCATTGATCCCCAAGTCTGGCTCTCTGCTCAGTGGGGAGTCAGCTTCTCCCTCCCCCTCTGCTCTCCACACCCACCCCTCATGCTCGCTCTCACTCTCTCATAAATAAATGAATAAAATCTTAAATAAAATAGAACTGGGTTGCACTACGACAACTATTGAAGGGTTTGAGCAATGAAGGGCATGCCTCCGTTCCGAATCCACCTTCATTTATGCAGAAGGGTAATCAGGAAAAGAGAATAATAACAGTAAAAACAACACCAAAAGGAAGTATTTTTTAAATTTTTTTATTTGTTTATTTACAGCATAACAGTGTTCATTGTTTTGGCATAACACCCAGTGCTCCATGCAGTACGTGCCCTCGCTATTACCCACCACCTGGTTCCTCAACCTCCCACCCCTCCCCCCGCCCCTTCAAAACCCTCTGGTTGTTTTTCAGAGTCCATAGTCTCTCATGGTTCATCTCCCCTTCCAGTTTCCCTCAACTCCCTCTCCTCTCCATCTCCCCATGTCCTCCGTGTTATTTGTTATGCTCCACAAATAAGTGAAACCATATGATACTTGACTCTCTCTGCTTGACTTACTTCGCTCAGCATAATCTCCTCCAGTCCCGTCCATGTTGCTACAAAAGCTGGGTATTCATCCTTTCTGATGGAGGCATAATACTCCATCGTGTATATGTACCACATCTTCCTTATCCATTCATCCGTTGAAGGGCATCTTGGTTCTTTCCACAGTTTGGCGACCGTAGCCATTGCTGCAATAAACATCAGGGTACAGATGGCCCTTCTTTTCACTACATCTGTACCTTTGGGGTAAATACCCATCAGTGCAATTGCAGGGTCATAGGGAAGCTCTATTCTTAATTTCTTCAGGAGTCTCCACACTGTTCTCCAAAGTGGCTGCACTAACTTGCATTCCCACAAACAGTGGAAGAGGGTTCCCCTTTCTCCACATCCTCTCCAACACACGTTGTTTCCTGTCTTGCTAATTTTGGCCATTCTAACTGGTGTCAGGTGGTATCTCAATGTGGTTTTAATTTGAATCTCCCTGATGGCTAGTGATGATGAACATTTTTTCACGTGTCTGATAGTCATTTGTATGTCTTCATTGGAGAAGTGTCTGTTCATATCTTCTGCCCATTTTTCGATATGATTATCTGTTTTGTGTGTGTTGAGTTTGAGAAGTTCTTTATAGATCCTGGATATCAACCTTTTGTCTGTACTGTCATTTGCAAATATCAAAAAGAAGTATTTTTTGGGTGTTCTGTGCCAGGCAATATTGTGAATTGCTTGCCTACACTTATTAATTTAATTATCCAAAATCATCCTCAGCTCTATGTACCATCACCATTCACAATAGAAAAGTGGGAGCAAACCTCAGAAAAAAAGAAAACAAACAATTCTGATTATCCTATTTATGTTGGTAAGCCATTCTTCCTTAGTCCCATTCCATCAGCACATTCCACTTTGACTCTCTTGCTAAATGTTGGAAAACGGAGGACACACACCCATTTTTATAACACGGGAAGGTTTTGTTTTGTCTGTTTTGTTTTGTTTTCTTTTGAGCCAGACTCTGAGCTTTTCATAACAATCCTAAGTAGTTTACATTTGTTACTTATAATACATTTAAAATAGTTTTTGTGAACAATATCAAGTTCAAATAAAAAAAAAACAAATACCATCATTACTAAAAGTATTTGATCTAAATTTAGATGTTGAATTATCTTTTTTATTGTGTTATGTTAGTCACCATACAATACATCATTAGTCTTTATTTTTTTTAAGACTTTATTTATTTGTTTGACGGACAGAGAGAGAGAGAGAGAGATCACAAGTAGGCAGAGAGCAAGCAGAGGGGGAGGGGGAAGCAGCCTCCCTGCTTAGCAGAGAGCTCAATGCAGGGCTTAATCCCAGGACCCTGAGATCATCACTTGAGCCTAAGGCAGAGGTTTAACCCAGTGAGCACCAGGTGCCCCACATCATCAGTTTCCGATGTAGTGTTCAATGAGTCATTGTTTGTGTATAGCACCTATTGCTCCATGCAATATGTGCCCTCCTTTTTTTTTTTTTTTTAGATTTATTTATTTGACAGACAGAGATTACAAGTAGGCAGAGAGGCAGGCAGAGAGAGAGAGAGGAGGAAGCAGGCTCCCAGCCAAGCAGAGAGCCCGATGCGGGGCTCGATCCCAGGACCCTGGGATCATGACCTGAGCTGAAGGCAGAGGCTTTAACCTGCTGAGCCACCCAGGCGCCCCCAATATGTGCCCTCCTTAATAGCCACCACTAGACTCACCCACCCTCCCACCCTCCTCCCTTCTAACACTCTGAGTTTGTCTTTTGGAGGGGGATAGGAACCATGAGAGACTGTGGACTCCAGGAATGATCTTAAAGGTAGCAAAGACATCAGCTTTAGGGACGTTGGCTTGTACAGACCCTTCCAAAGATCCTATCTTAACTGAACGTTGTATTTTTTTTTTCTTAAAGAAAGCACCAAAGACTGTCCATTTCAGGATTCTGAAATTATAGTTTTGTCCCATGATAGTCTTAAGTTATTTCCAGCAATGACTAACCTTGATGTAAGTGTTGATGACTTATGGGATTCAAACTTTATTTAAAAGCTGAGATCTGAATTACATAATTCCTTTTTGTCCCCTCTGAGGACAAGCAGGTGTGATTTATTGCTGACATTTTCTTTGGGGAGAAAGCCTTTTCACAACTAAGTCATTTTATAGGAAAGTAAGAGTCACTAAATTTTTTTTTTCCATTTTATTTATTTTTTCAGCGTAACAGTATTCATTCTTTTTGCACAACACCCATTGCTCCATGCAAAACGTGCCCTCCCCATTACCCACCACCTGTTCCCCCAACCTCCCACCCCTGACCCTTCAAAACCCTCAGGTTGTTTTTCAGAGTCCATAGTCTCTTATGGTTCGCCTCCCCTTCCAAATTTTTTTTTTAATAAACATATAATGTATTTTTATCCCAGGGGTACAGGTCTGTGAATACAATAAAGTGTTTTATAAGTTCTATGTTTTCAGATGAGTCCTGGTTATTATTAATACTTTCATTTTGATATTTACCTTCTCACTGCCTAATAATATTTAAGGAGATGACATAGTTTCTATACGTTAGGCTTTCATTCCTACTCATTTCTTTATTTTCTATCTGTGGATATGATTATCTGACACTTTTGAATTAAAAAATGGATATTAAATATTTTAATAAAGTAGAATTTAAAATTCAGGGGAAGTTGGGGGATGATAATGTGGGAATATGTGTCAGCTGTGATAAAAATTAGAAGAGGTTTTATTATGATGAAAATAACTACAAATATAATTGCTTATTAGTTAAATTTGTTTTGGTGTAAGTGTTCAACTTTCAGTTTATGGATCTCCTATTTAATTTGTTCTTAAATCTTCCATGATGATTCTAAATTTTAATATTGGTACTTCTTTCTTACCAAAATTTCTGGTTTTGGATTACACATACTTAATATAGTATTGTTCTTAGAAGTGTTTAAGATAGTGCTATCCGTAATTACTTTGCTCATATTGGATTTCCAAGCCATTGCTTAATACACCAGTGGTATATTGTAATTATATTTATTTAGGATTGAGAATTGTAAGTTTTAAATTAGTGAACATAATATCATACAAGCTGTCATTCCTCAATGTTTACTTTTTATTAAAGGGAATTGAGCCACTCATTAGGAATTTTAACTGTATGTAGAAATTTATCCTGGAAGTTGTAGTAGGATTCTGGGAGTAATGTTTTTTTTTTCTTTTGGGGAAAGAAGATGCATGATATATTTTATGTGCCTCTAATTGCAACTCCAACTTTGGCACACATTCCTCATCTATCAGGAGAAATATTTTCTTGATGTATAACACATTAAATGTTGCATAGCTTAAAATTAACTTCTTCATATTTATGGAAATGTTTTTACAGCATTCAATGTTTTTAGTATTTAGCATAGTATTATTTTTTGGAAACAGAACTGGCAAAAAACCTGATTAGAAAATATGTATATGTTTTACAAAGGCCTAAGTATTCTGTAATTATTGAAATGTTTTGTATTCATACTTTATTACTGCTGTTATAGACTAAAGTTGAGTGATTTAACATTGGGGAGAACTTCTTACAGCATTCAATGGTTCACGTGCATACCACAGTATTATCCTTGGATTCAGAGATGGAAGGAAGCTGGAATAAAGAACTCTTTTTATGCTTAACAAATGGCCTAAGCATTCTGTACTTTTCCAAAAGAAAGTAAGACGAGGAAACATGTATTTTTCAAACTGGACAGAAATTTAAATTACTTTTAGGATGCCCATAAAAACACTGGGAAATTGGCCACAAATTGGACAATCTGGAAGAAATGGATGCATTCCTAGAGACATATAAACTACCACAACTGAACCAGGAAGAAATAGAAAACCTGAACAGGCCCATAACCAGTAAGGAGATTGAAACAGTCATCAAAAATCTCCAAACAAACAAAAGCCCAGGGCCAGACGGCTTCCCAGGGGAATTCTACCAAACATTTAAAGAAGAACTCATTCCTATTCTCCTGAAACTGTTCCAAAAAATAGAAATGGAAGGAAAACTTCCAAACTCATTTTATGAGGCCAGCATCACCTTGATCCCAAAACCAGACAAGGATCCCACCAAAAAAGAGAACTACAGACCAATATCCTTGATGAACACAGACGCAAAAATTCTCGCCAAAATACTAGCCAATAGGATTCAACAGTACATTAAAAGGATTATTCACCACGATCAAGTGGGATTTATTCCAGGGCTGCAGGGTTGGTTCAACATCCGCAAATCAATCAATGTGATAGAACACATTAATAAAAGAAAGAACAAGAACCATATGATACTCTCAATAGATGCTGAAAAAGCATTTGACAAAGTACAGCATCCCTTCCTGATCAAAACTCTTCAAAGTGTAGGGATAGAGGGCACATACCTCAATATTATCAAAGCCATCTATGAAAAACCCACCGCAAATATCATTCTCAATGGAGAAAAACTGAAAGCTTTTCCGTTAAGGTCAGGAACACGGCAGGGATGTCCATTATCACCACTGCTATTCAACATAGTACTAGAAGTCCTAGCCTCAGCAATCAGACAACAAAAAGAAATTAAAGGCATCCAAATTGGTAAAGAAGAAGTCAAACTATCACTCTTCACAGATGATATGATACTATATGTGGAAAACCCAAAAGACTCCACTCCAAAACTGCTAGAACTTGTTCAGGAATTCAGTAAAGTGTCAGGATATAAAATCAATGCACAGAAATCAGTTGCATTTCTGTACACCAACAACAAGACTGAAGAAAGAGAAATTAAGGAGTCAATCCCATTTACAATTGTACCCAAAACTATAAGATACCTAGGAATAAACCTAACCAAAGAGACTAAGAATCTATACACAGAAAATTATAAAGTACTCATGAAAGAAATTGAGGAAGACACAAAAAAATGGAAAAATGTTCCATGCTCCTGGATTGGAAGAATAAATATTGTGAAAATGTCTATGCTACCTAAAGCAATCTACACATTTAATGCAATCCCTATCAAAATACCATCCATTTTTTTCAAAGAAATGGAACAAATAATCCTAAAATTTATATGGAACCAGAAAAGACCTCGAATAGCCAAAGGAATATTGAAGAACAAAGCCAAAGTTGGTGGCATCACAATTCCGGACTTCAAGCTCTATTACAAAGCTGTCATCATCAAGACAGCATGGTACTGGCACAAAAACAGACACATAGATCAGTGGAACAGAATAGAGAGCCCAGAAATCGACCCTCAGCTCTATGGTCAACTAATCTTCGACAAAGCAGGAAAGAATGTCCAATGGAAAAAAGACAGCCTCTTCAATAAATGGTGCTGGGAAAATTGGACAGCCACATGCAGAAAAATGAAATTGGACCACTTCCTTACACCACACACAAAAATAGACTCCAAATGGATGAAGGACCTCAATGTGAGAAAGGAATCCATCAAAATCCTTGAGGAGAATGCAGGCAGCAACCTCTTCGACCTCAGCCGTAGCAACATCTTCCTAGGAACAACGGCAAAGGCAAGGGAAGCAAGGGCAAAAATGAACTGTTGGGATTTCATCAAGATCAAAAGCTTTTGCACAGCAAAGGAAACAGTTAACAAAACCAAAAGACAACTGACAGAATGGGAGAAGATATTTGCAAACGACATATCAGATAAAGGGCTAGTATCCAAAATCTATAAGGAACTTAGCAAACTCAACACCCAAAGAACAAACAATCCAATCAAGAAATGGGCAGAGGACATGAACAGACATTTCTGCAAAGAAGACATCCAGATGGCCAACAGACACATGAAAAAGTGCTCCACGTCACTCGGCATCAGGGAAATACAAATCAAAACCACAATGAGATATCACCTCACACCAGTCAGAATGGCTAAAATTAACAAGTCAGGAAATGACAGATGCTGGCGAGGATGTGGAGAAAGGGGAACCCTCCTCCACTGTTGGTGGGAATGCAAGCTGGTGCAACCACTCTGGAAAACAGCATGGAGGTTCCTCAAAATGTTGAAAATAGAACTACCCTATGACCCAGCAATTGCACTACTGGGTATTTACCCTAAAGATACAAACATAGTGATCCGAAGGGGCACGTGTACCCGAATGTTTATAGCAGCAATGTCTACAATAGCCAGACTATGGAAAGAACCTAGATGTCCATCAACAGATGAATGGATAAAGAAGATGTGGTATATATACACAATGGAATACTATGCAGCCATCAAAAGAAATGAAATCTTGCCATTTGTGACGACGTGGATGGAACTAGAGCGTATCATGCTTAGTGAAATAAGTCAATCGGAGAAAGACAACTATCATATGATCTCCCTGATATGAGGACATGGAGAAGCAACATGGGGGGGTAGGAGATAGGAGAAGAATAAATGAAACAAGATGGGATTGGGAGGGAGACAAACCATAAATGACTCTTAATCTCACAAAACAAACTGGGGGTTGCTGCGGGGAGGTGGGATTGGGGGAGGGGGAGCGGGCTATGGACATTGGGGAGGGGAAGCGAACCATAAGAGACTATGGACTCTGAAAAACAACCTGAGGGTTTTGAAGGGTCAGGGGTGGGAGGTTGGGGCAACCTGAGGGTTTTGAAGGGTCAGGGGTGGGAGGTTGGGGGAACAGGTGGTGGGTAATGGAGAGGGCACGTTTTGCATGGAGCACTGGGTGTTGTGCAAAAAGAATGAATACTGTTACGCTGAAAAAATAAATAAAATGAAACTCAAAAAAAATAAAAAATAAAAAAAAATAAAAACAAAAACAAAAAAACAAAAAAAAAAACCACTGGGAAATTGATTGGGATTAATTCATCTAGTGATCAAAAGAGAAAAAAAAAGTGAAGGCTAAGGGAAATTGAGCAACCTTACATTCTCTAAAATGTGCCCTGTGTGTAACGATTTTGACTAAACTCTGATTTTGACTAAACTCTGATCATACAGGACTTACTCTCTGAAAGTTACTGTAATAAGATAATTTGTTTTCCCCTCATCTAAGGAAGAAAATAGAAGTGGCGTACGGTCTTGAAATTTCATTTGGCTGAGAAAATGCTATGGAGGCAATAAAAGCATGTAGTAATAATCACTTTCTTTTTCCTTAAAGGATTTTCATGGAATCTCGGGATATGATCTGTTCTGATGTGTTTCAGTTTAAACTATGAAGACGGGAAACCAATGTGTAGAAACAGATTTTATACTTTCTGGTCTTTTCCAATATGGTCAAATGGACACTTTCCTCTTTGTTGCCATTGTAACCCTCTTTTCAGTGGCTCTGGTGGGGAATATCATACTGGTCCTTCTCATTCAGTTGGACATCATACTCCACACTCCAATGTCCTACTCAGTCAGCTCTCCTTTATTGACATGATGTACATCTCCACCACCGTGCCCAAGATGACCACTGACTTCCTGACAAAGAGTAAGACCATTACATTTTTAGGTTGTGAAATTCAAGCATTTGTATTCTTGACACTTGGTGGAACTGAAGCCCTTCTCCTTGGTTTCATGTCCTATGATTGATATGTAGCCATCTGTCACCCTTTACACTATCCTGTACTTATGAGCAAGAATATCTGTTGGTTCATGGTCACATGCACATGGGGCAGTAGCTCTATCAATGCTTTAGTGCATACGTTGTATGCTTTTCAACTTCCATTTTGTAGGTCTCGAATTGTTAACCACCTTTTCTGTGAAGTTCCATCTCTGGTACCACTGGTGTGTCAGGATACTTCCCAGTATGAGCATACAATCCTCCTAAGTGGGTTTATCATTCTGCTGCTACCATTCATGGCCATTCTAGCTTCCTATGTCCGTATACTTACTGTGGTGTTCCAGGTGAGCTCAGGTAAAGGACAGACAAAAGCTATCTCCACTTGTTCCTCTCACCTAATTGTGGCAAGCCTATTTTATATGACTACCCTCTCCACCTATGCAAGGCCACACTCCTTGCATTCTCCAGAACAGGATAAGGCAGTGGCAGTGTTTTACACCATCATCACACCTCTTCTGAATCCATTCATCTACAGCCTGAGAAATAAAGAGGTTACTGGTGCCCTGAAAAGACTGTTGGCATAATTGATATTTGTACAGGATATGTCACTTTAGGAACCCCTTATTGATTGAGATTGACCAATATAGATCACTTTACCTAGAATACTGTTTGGAATATGTTAATCTAAAGGATATTTATGCAATAAATTGATAAATATATTGATTCTTGCTCATTTCAGGATGGCTTAATCATAGTTATTGAAGCTACATGCTTTTCCAAATTGAAACCTCGAAAAAATGGTGTTATTGTCAACAGTATTTGGCTTCTGGGAATACATTTCAACTGTTAACTCAATGTTTGCATCTTGAATCATGTATTTTGTAATGTCCTCCTTAATGTCTGAATGTAGTGAGTAGGAAATATACTATACTCAAGCACGTGATATTAAAAGTATAATAAGGAAACTGTAATATATGTCACTGTAAGTAGTTCACTCATGTCTACATTCATTCAAAAGTGATGTACGGTTATGTCTGTTGTGCTAGTATAGACACTGGTGATGTGGCAGTAAACAATGATAAAAACTGACAGAATGCTCTGATCTCATTAAGATTTCATTCCATTGCAGGGGGACATAATAAAATAAAATAAAATAAAATAAAACAAAATAAAATAAAACAACATAAAGTAAGATAGGATAAAATAAGATAAAACAAAACAGACTTGAAAAATCTGGAGTACACCAACCAGTAGTAACTATTAGGGGCAAAAAAAAAAAGTTAAAAATTGGCTTAGAGAAAGTGAGAGAATTTTCTGGTTTTATATATAATAGTCCAATGTAGGGACAACCAAGAGAATGATAGTTGGTCAAAAATTGAATGGAAATGAGTTAATAATTCATACAGATTTCTCATTAGGAATGCTCTAGGCATAGGAGGAAGCCAATGAAAATGTCTTAAAGAGTAAACATGCATGGCAAGTAAATGAAAATCAAAGTATAACATCAAAGCTAATGGAAAAAAGACAGAAATTGTAGAAATGAATGACGATAATGGAGGATTTAAAATGTTAGGTTGACCATGGTAAGCATTTGGGCTTTAATCCAAGAAAATTGGCAGGCATTGATGTGGTTCTACAGAAAACTGAAAATCACAATTGTGTTTCCATTACAGGAGCACAGTTGTTAAAAGATACTGCCTTGGATAAAAGTGGTAATGGTAGAGTAGCAAGAACTGGCCAGTCTCTGGAAATAGTGGAAAGCAGACATTTGAGACTTATGGTGAGATTATGATGTGAAGTGTGAGGTAATTAGAAAAGCAGAGAATTGAGGGGAACCTGACTGGCTCAGTCAGTAGAGCATGAAACCTCTCATCTTGGGATTGTGAATTTTAGCCCCGGGTTGGGTTTAGAGATTACTTAAAAATAAAATGTTAAAAAAAAAGTATAGCAGATAATCGGGCTAAGAGACTGTAATAAACAACTGGAAGTAAGAAATCATTATTATCACCATTGAGGAAAAACACAGGAACAACATTTCCATCACCCACTTCCTTAGTGCTCCTTCACTACTAGCACCTCAACTATGCAGTGGTCATTATTCTGACTCCCATCAACATTAAATGGAAACCCTTACTAATATAATCAAACAACAACTTCTCTGGAGCTTCCAGGTTCTTTTTTTTTTTTTTCAATGTTAACAGAAGCTATATATATATATACCTTGGTAATACAAGGAATAATGCTATTGTTTTTATTGCTGAGTTGAACTCCATTGTACAAATATATTATGATTGCCTTCATAGGATCATTTGATATTTTCATCTATTATGAATAAAAATGTTATATCCCTCTCTACACAAAAATATTCTTTGGGAAACATTCACTCAATTATTTTATTGTATTCCTAGGCATAAAACTGTTTGGTCATAGGTAAGATATATGTTTAATAAAAAAATAAACAGTTGTATTAATATCAAATATTCTAATCAAAATATTGAAACTTCTTGGTGCTTAAGGGTTGGGAAAGTAATGGTTTGATGCTAAATTTAAATACATATTTTTGTGAAATACTTTAGAGACACATTGATATCAACTGTGTGTTTGCTATTAATAAATTCTATAAGAATTTAAATTTTGTTAGGACCACTCATTCTTGGTTCAAGATAAGTTACTGTATTTGGCCCATAAATATTTTTCTTAATGTAGCTTATTTGTTTAGAATATACTATGCATCTGTAAGTCAACCACCAATCCAATAATTAAAACATTGTTAAATGTTTTAGAAATTGTGGAGCATAATGAATAACATGGAGGACATTGGGAGAAGGAGAGGAGAAGGGAGTTGGGTGAAATCAGAGGGGGAGATGAACCATGAGAGACTGTGGACCCTGAGAAACAAACTGAGGGTTTTGGAGGTGAGGGGAGTGAGCCTGGTGGTGGGTTTTAAGGAGGGCATGCATTGCATGGAGCACTGGGTGTGATGCATAAACAATGAATCTTGGAACACTGAAAAAATAAAATAAAGTTAAAATGTCAAAAAAAAAAGAAATTGTTAGATCTCTTCAGAATGTCTACTCTGTCTTTTTGTTTCCTCCATTGCTCTGAGTTTCTAGACTACGATTGTCTTGTTATCTTATAGTATTACCAAATATATATTCATGGACAACTATGGAATGCTTATCATCCATGGGAGCTTTGAACTCTATAAAAACCATCTTATGTGTTACATCACATTTTTCAGAGCCTCTCTTCATTTGACATTATTTTACTATATATATTTTATATATTTTATTTTATTGTATATATAATATATATTATATATAAATATATATTTATATATATATAAATATAATATATTATAATATATATTATATATTATATATTAATTATATTATATGTAATATATATAAATATATATTCCTACTCAGATAAAATTCTGTTTTATAATTTTATCACATATCTGTTTATATTTTGATTGACTTAAGATGGATAACTTTCAGTTTTGTGCTATTATGTATGGTGTATTTATGGATATTTATGTATATGACCCCTGCTTCCCATAGACAATAACTTATACAGGGCATATGTATATTACTGGAATTGCTGGTTTGTGGGATATGAAAAAGATCATGGGTTTAGAATTGGGCAACATTTTTTCCAAAGTGGCTGTAACAATTTTCATTTGTAAGATAAATATATAGACCAGAAAGTATAAAATCTGTTTCTACACATTGGTTTCCCGTCTTCATAGTTTAAACTGAAACACATCAGAACAGATCATATCCCGAGATTCCATGAAAATCCTTTAAGGAAAAAGAAAGTGATTATTACTACATGCTTTTATTGCCTCCATAGCATTTTCTCAGCCAAATGAAATTTCAAGACCGTACGCCACTTCTATTTTCTTCCTTAGATGAGGGGAAAACAAATTATCTTATTACAGTAACTTTCAGAGAGTAAGTCCTGTATGATCAGAGTTTAGTCAAAATCAGAGTTTAGTCAAAATCGTTACACACAGGGCACATTTTAGAGAATGTAAGGTTGCTCAATTTCCCTTAGCCTTCACTTTTTTTTTCTCTTTTGATCACTAGATGAATTAATCCCAATCAATTTCCCAGTGGTTTTTTTTTTTGTTTTTTTGTTTTTGTTTTTATTTTTTTTTATTTTTTATTTTTTTTGAGTTTCATTTTATTTATTTTTTCAGCGTAACAGTATTCATTCTTTTTGCACAACACCCAGTGCTCCATGCAAAACGTGCCCTCTCCATTACCCACCACCTGTTCCCCCAACCTCCCACCCCTGACCCTTCAAAACCCTCAGGTTGCCCCAACCTCCCACCCCTGACCCTTCAAAACCCTCAGGTTGTTTTTCAGAGTCCATAGTCTCTTATGGTTCGCTTCCCCTCCCCAATGTCCATAGCCCGCTCCCCCTCCCCCAATCCCACCTCCCCGCAGCAACCCCCAGTTTGTTTTGTGAGATTAAGAGTCATTTATGGTTTGTCTCCCTCCCAATCCCATCTTGTTTCATTTATTCTTCTCCTATCTCCTACCCCCCCATGTTGCTTCTCCATGTCCTCATATCAGGGAGATCATATGATAGTTGTCTTTCTCCGATTGACTTATTTCACTAAGCATGATACGCTCTAGTTCCATCCACGTCGTCACAAATGGCAAGATTTCATTTCTTTTGATGGCTGCATAGTATTCCATTGTGTATATATACCACATCTTCTTTATCCATTCATCTGTTGATGGACATCTAGGTTCTTTCCATAGTCTGGCTATTGTAGACATTGCTGCTATAAACATTCGGGTACACGTGCCCCTTCGGATCACTATGTTTGTATCTTTAGGGTAAATACCCAGTAGTGCAATTGCTGGGTCATAGGGTAGTTCTATTTTCAACATTTTGAGGAACCTCCATGCTGTTTTCCAGAGTGGTTGCACCAGCTTGCATTCCCACCAACAGTGGAGGAGGGTTCCCCTTTCTCCACATCCTCGCCAGCATCTGTCATTTCCTGACTTGTTAATTTTAGCCATTCTGACTGGTGTGAGGTGATATCTCATTGTGGTTTTGATTTGTATTTCCCTGATGCCGAGTGACGTGGAGCACTTTTTCATGTGTCTGTTGGCCATCTGGATGTCTTCTTTGCAGAAATGTCTGTTCATGTCCTCTGCCCATTTCTTGATTGGATTGTTTGTTCTTTGGGTGTTGAGTTTGCTAAGTTCCTTATAGATTTTGGATACTAGCCCTTTATCTGATATGTCGTTTGCAAATATCTTCTCCCATTCTGTCAGTTGTCTTTTGGTTTTGTTAACTGTTTCCTTTGCTGTGCAAAAGCTTTTGATCTTGATGAAATCCCAACAGTTCATTTTTGCCCTTGCTTCCCTTGCCTTTGCCGTTGTTCCTAGGAAGATGTTGCTACGGCTGAGGTCGAAGAGGTTGCTGCCTGCATTCTCCTCAAGGATTTTGATGGATTCCTTTCTCACATTGAGGTCCTTCATCCATTTGGAGTCTATTTTTGTGTGTGGTGTAAGGAAGTGGTCCAATTTCATTTTTCTGCATGTGGCTGTCCAATTTTCCCAGCACCATTTATTGAAGAGGCTGTCTTTTTTCCATTGGACATTCTTTCCTGCTTTGTCGAAGATTAGTTGACCATAGAGCTGAGGGTCGATTTCTGGGCTCTCTATTCTGTTCCACTGATCTATGTGTCTGTTTTTGTGCCAGTACCATGCTGTCTTGATGATGACAGCTTTGTAATAGAGCTTGAAGTCCGGAATTGTGATGCCACCAACTTTGGCTTTGTTCTTCAATATTCCTTTGGCTATTCGAGGTCTTTTCTGGTTCCATATAAATTTTAGGATTATTTGTTCCATTTCTTTGAAAAAAATGGATGGTATTTTGATAGGGATTGCATTAAATGTGTAGATTGCTTTAGGTAGCATAGACATTTTCACAATATTTATTCTTCCAATCCAGGAGCATGGAACATTTTTCCATTTTTTTGTGTCTTCCTCAATTTCTTTCATGAGTACTTTATAATTTTCTGTGTATAGATTCTTAGTCTCTTTGGTTAGGTTTATTCCTAGGTATCTTATAGTTTTGGGTACAATTGTAAATGGGATTGACTCCTTAATTTCTCTTTCTTCAGTCTTGTTGTTGGTGTACAGAAATGCAACTGATTTCTGTGCATTGATTTTATATCCTGACACTTTACTGAATTCCTGAACAAGTTCTAGCAGTTTTGGAGTGGAGTCTTTTGGGTTTTCCACATATAGTATCATATCATCTGTGAAGAGTGATAGTTTGACTTCTTCTTTACCAATTTGGATGCCTTTAATTTCTTTTTGTTGTCTGATTGCTGAGGCTAGGACTTCTAGTACTATGTTGAATAGCAGTGGTGATAATGGACATCCCTGCCGTGTTCCTGACCTTAACGGAAAAGCTTTCAGTTTTTCTCCATTGAGAATGATATTTGCGGTGGGTTTTTCATAGATGGCTTTGATAATATTGAGGTATGTGCCCTCTATCCCTACACTTTGAAGAGTTTTGATCAGGAAGGGATGCTGTACTTTGTCAAATGCTTTTTCAGCATCTATTGAGAGTATCATATGGTTCTTGTTCTTTCTTTTATTAATGTGTTCTATCACATTGATTGATTTGCGGATGTTGAACCAACCCTGCAGCCCTGGAATAAATCCCACTTGATCGTGGTGAATAATCCTTTTAATGTACTGTTGAATCCTATTGGCTAGTATTTTGGCGAGAATTTTTGCGTCTGTGTTCATCAAGGATATTGGTCTGTAGTTCTCTTTTTTGGTGGGATCCTTGTCTGGTTTTGGGATCAAGGTGATGCTGGCCTCATAAAATGAGTTTGGAAGTTTTCCTTCCATTTCTATTTTTTGGAACAGTTTCAGGAGAATAGGAATGAGTTCTTCTTTAAATGTTTGGTAGAATTCCCCTGGGAAGCCGTCTGGCCCTGGGCTTTTGTTTGTTTGGAGATTTTTGATGACTGTTTCAATCTCCTTACTGGTTATGGGCCTGTTCAGGTTTTCTATTTCTTCCTGGTTCAGTTGTGGTAGTTTATATGTCTCTAGGAATGCATCCATTTCTTCCAGATTGTCCAATTTGTGGCCAATTTCCCAGTGTTTTTATGGGCATCCTAAAAGTAATTTAAATTTCTGTCCAGTTTGAAAAATACATGTTTCCTCGTCTTACTTTCTTTTGGAAAAGTACAGAATGCTTAGGCCATTTGTTAAGCATAAAAAGAGTTCTTTATTCCAGCTTCCTTCCATCTCTGAATCCAAGGATAATACTGTGGTATGCACGTGAACCATTGAATGCTGTAAGAAGTTCTCCCCAATGTTAAATCACTCAACTTTAGTCTATAACAGCAGTAATAAAGTATGAATACAAAACATTTCAATAATTACAGAATACTTAGGCCTTTGTAAAACATATACATATTTTCTAATCAGGTTTTTTGCCAGTTCTGTTTCCAAAAAATAATACTATGCTAAATACTAAAAACATTGAATGCTGTAAAAACATTTCCATAAATATGAAGAAGTTAATTTTAAGCTATGCAACATTTAATGTGTTATACATCAAGAAAATATTTCTCCTGATAGATGAGGAATGTGTGCCAAAGTTGGAGTTGCAATTAGAGGCACATAAAATATATCATGCATCTTCTTTCCCCAAAAGAAAAAAAAAACATTACTCCCAGAATCCTACTACAACTTCCAGGATAAATTTCTACATACAGTTAAAATTCCTAATGAGTGGCTCAATTCCCTTTAATAAAAAGTAAACATTGAGGAATGACAGCTTGTATGATATTATGTTCACTAATTTAAAACTTACAATTCTCAATCCTAAATAAATATAATTACAATATACCACTGGTGTATTAAGCAATGGCTTGGAAATCCAATATGAGCAAAGTAATTACGGATAGCACTATCTTAAACACTTCTAAGAACAATACTATATTAAGTATGTGTAATCCAAAACCAGAAATTTTGGTAAGAAAGAAGTACCAATATTAAAATTTAGAATCATCATGGAAGATTTAAGAACAAATTAAATAGGAGATCCATAAACTGAAAGTTGAACACTTACACCAAAACAAATTTAACTAATAAGCAATTATATTTGTAGTTATTTTCATCATAATAAAACCTCTTCTAATTTTTATCACAGCTGACACATATTCCCACATTATCATCCCCCAACTTCCCCTGAATTTTAAATTCTACTTTATTAAAATATTTAATATCCATTTTTTAATTCAAAAGTGTCAGATAATCATATCCACAGATAGAAAATAAAGAAATGAGTAGGAATGAAAGCCTAACGTATAGAAACTATGTCATCTCCTTAAATATTATTAGGCAGTGAGAAGGTAAATATCAAAATGAAAGTATTAATAATAACCAGGACTCATCTGAAAACATAGAACTTATAAAACACTTTATTGTATTCACAGACCTGTACCCCTGGGATAAAAATACATTATATGTTTATTAAAAAAAAAATTTGGAAGGGGAGGCGAACCATAAGAGACTATGGACTCTGAAAAACAACCTGAGGGTTTTGAAGGGTCAGGGGTGGGAGGTTGGGGGAACAGGTGGTGGGTAATGGGGAGGGCACGTTTTGCATGGAGCAATGGGTGTTGTGCAAAAAGAATGAATACTGTTACGCTGAAAAAATAAATAAAATGGAAAAAAAAAATTTAGTGACTCTTACTTTCCTATAAAATGACTTAGTTGTGAAAAGGCTTTCTCCCCAAAGAAAATGTCAGCAATAAATCACACCTGCTTGTCCTCAGAGGGGACAAAAAGGAATTATGTAATTCAGATCTCAGCTTTTAAATAAAGTTTGAATCCCATAAGTCATCAACACTTACATCAAGGTTAGTCATTGCTGGAAATAACTTAAGACTATCATGGGACAAAACTATAATTTCAGAATCCTGAAATGGACAGTCTTTGGTGCTTTCTTTAAGAAAAAAAAAATACAACGTTCAGTTAAGATAGGATCTTTGGAAGGGTCTGTACAAGCCAACGTCCCTAAAGCTGATGTCTTTACTACCTTTAAGATCATTCCTGGAGTCCACAGTCTCTCATGGTTCCTATCCCCCTCCAAAAGACAAACTCAGAGTGTTAGAAGGGAGGAGGGTGGGAGGGTGGGTGAGTCTAGTGGTGGCTATTAAGGAGGGCACATATTGGGGGCGCCTGGGTGGCTCAGCAGGTTAAAGCCTCTGCCTTCAGCTCAGGTCATGATCCCAGGGTCCTGGGATCGAGCCCCGCATCGGGCTCTCTGCTTGGCTGGGAGCCTGCTTCCTCCTCTCTCTCTCTCTGCCTGCCTCTCTGCCTACTTGTAATCTCTGTCTGTCAAATAAATAAATCTAAAAAAAAAAAAAAAAAGGAGGGCACATATTGCATGGAGCAATAGGTGCTATACACAAACAATGACTCATTGAACACTACATCGGAAACTGATGATGTGGGGCACCTGGTGCTCACTGGGTTAAACCTCTGCCTTAGGCTCAAGTGATGATCTCAGGGTCCTGGGATTAAGCCCTGCATTGAGCTCTCTGCTAAGCAGGGAGGCTGCTTCCCCCTCCCCCTCTGCTTGCTCTCTGCCTACTTGTGATCTCTCTCTCTCTCTCTCTGTCCGTCAAACAAATAAATAAAGTCTTAAAAAAAATAAAGACTAATGATGTATTGTATGGTGACTAACATAACACAATAAAAAAGATAATTCAACATCTAAATTTAGATCAAATACTTTTAGTAATGATGGTATTTGTTTTTTTTTTATTTGAACTTGATATTGTTCACAAAAACTATTTTAAATGTATTATAAGTAACAAATGTAAACTACTTAGGATTGTTATGAAAAGCTCAGAGTCTGGCTCAAAAGAAAACAAAACAAAACAGACAAAACAAAACCTTCCCGTGTTATAAAAATGGGTGTGTGTCCTCCGTTTTCCAACATTTAGCAAGAGAGTCAAAGTGGAATGTGCTGATGGAATGGGACTAAGGAAGAATGGCTTACCAACATAAATAGGATAATCAGAATTGTTTGTTTTCTTTTTTTCTGAGGTTTGCTCCCACTTTTCTATTGTGAATGGTGATGGTACATAGAGCTGAGGATGATTTTGGATAATTAAATTAATAAGTGTAGGCAAGCAATTCACAATATTGCCTGGCACAGAACACCCAAAAAATACTTCTTTTTGATATTTGCAAATGACAGTACAGACAAAAGGTTGATATCCAGGATCTATAAAGAACTTCTCAAACTCAACACACACAAAACAGATAATCATATCGAAAAATGGGCAGAAGATATGAACAGACACTTCTCCAATGAAGACATACAAATGACTATCAGACACGTGAAAAAATGTTCATCATCACTAGCCATCAGGGAGATTCAAATTAAAACCACATTGAGATACCACCTGACACCAGTTAGAATGGCCAAAATTAGCAAGACAGGAAACAACGTGTGTTGGAGAGGATGTGGAGAAAGGGGAACCCTCTTCCACTGTTTGTGGGAATGCAAGTTAGTGCAGCCACTTTGGAGAACAGTGTGGAGACTCCTGAAGAAATTAAGAATAGAGCTTCCCTATGACCCTGCAATTGCACTGATGGGTATTTACCCCAAAGGTACAGATGTAGTGAAAAGAAGGGCCATCTGTACCCTGATGTTTATTGCAGCAATGGCTACGGTCGCCAAACTGTGGAAAGAACCAAGATGCCCTTCAACGGATGAATGGATAAGGAAGATGTGGTACATATACACGATGGAGTATTATGCCTCCATCAGAAAGGATGAATACCCAGCTTTTGTAGCAACATGGACGGGACTGGAGGAGATTATGCTGAGCGAAGTAAGTCAAGCAGAGAGAGTCAAGTATCATATGGTTTCACTTATTTGTGGAGCATAACAAATAACACGGAGGACATGGGGAGATGGAGAGGAGAGGGAGTTGAGGGAAACTGGAAGGGGAGATGAACCATGAGAGACTATGGACTCTGAAAAACAACCAGAGGGTTTTGAAGGGGCGGGGGGAGGGGTGGGAGGTTGAGGAACCAGGTGGTGGGTAATAGCGAGGGCACGTACTGCATGGAGCACTGGGTGTTATGCCAAAACAATGAACACTGTTATGCTGTAAATAAACAAATAAAAAAATTTAAAAAATACTTCCTTTTGGTGTTGTTTTTACTGTTATTATTCTCTTTTCCTGATTACCCTTCTGCATAAATGAAGGTGGATTCGGAACGGAGGCATGCCCTTCATTGCTCAAACCCTTCAATAGTTGTCGTAGTGCAACCCAGTTCTATTTTATTTAAGATTTTATTCATTTATTTATGAGAGAGTGAGAGCGAGCATGAGGGGTGGGTGTGGAGAGCAGAGGGGGAGGGAGAAGCTGACTCCCCACTGAGCAGAGAGCCAGACTTGGGGATCAATGCCAGGGTCTTGGGATCATGGCCTGACCCGAAAGCAGGCATTTAACTTACTGAGCTGCCCCGGTCCTGGTGAAATACAATTTATGTGTCTGTGGATCTAGTGGGAAAATTGCTTTCAAGGTTAGATCTGTTTTTTTTTTTTTTTCTTCCCACTCTCAGACATGGCATGGTGATGGCAAAGAACTATCATTCACAGTAAAAAACTCTGAGCCATCAAATAAGTGTTTAGCCTACTGATTCCACTGAAATGAGTTAGAAGATAATTGCAGTGCCTTGATCCATGTATTCATGTTTACAAGTAAAACCTTCCAGTAGTCTCAGAAACTATATTTTAATGAAAGTGTTTTATATCAATGATTATGCAGACTGAATTATATGTATTTTTTCTTATATGCCCGTGTATTTTACTTCAGATAGTTCTGACCTGCCTGAGTCGTGCAGATATTATGTAAAGGATTTCTGGAAATATCATATAGATGTACACATTTGAGATTTATTTGGCATTACATTGACTTTGAATCATCCCAGAGCTATCAGGACAAAGGCACTGGGGAATGAATACATTAATGAATAATAAATAAATAAACAAAGTGTGTTTGATCCAAATCAGAACCTTTAGAAAGTGTAAAGTTTCAATATTAATATTAGATACATCATAAAATATTTGAGAACGAAATATGAGATCCATAAACGGAAAATTAAAAGTTCATAACTAAACATCTTTATCAAACATAGAAGCATATTTGTAGTTAATATCATTATAACTTCTGATCTTTATCTCTCCTGACATGTATTTCCATACCGTTCTCCAATGTTCCCTGAATATTAAATTCTACTTTATTAAAATATTTAATGTCCATTTGTTTAATTAAAATTCTCAGATAAATCATGTCAGCAGATAGAAACTAAAGAAATGAGTAAGAATTAAAGCCAAGCATATAGAAACTCTGCTCCCTACTTCATAATACTAGGCAGTGATAAAGTAAATATCAGAATGATATTATTAATAAAAACCAGGACTTGTTTGAAACCATACAACTTACTTAATACTTTATTGTAATAGAACTGCATAAAATTCTCACCATGTATTTTTATTTTCTGAAATCCTTTACCTATATTACACACATTTATCATTTCAAAAATATTTTGGGGTAAAAATTAGTGATAACCATAATGTAAAATATTAAGATTTAAATAAGAAATAATATACATGTTCACTAGCCCAATTAAGAACACAAGGTTATTCCAAGGTTATGCTTTTTTAAGAAGGAGGTATATATTGCTATCAAACTCAGATCCTATAACACTATGGCAAGATGACTTCCACACCCATTGTCCTTGTAAACCTGTGATGATTCAAATTTAATATGACCAAAAAAATCTCAAATACTTACACCCATGCTCTTTTTATAGATCATTTAAGAAATATGTTAATTGTGGGGCACCTGGGTGGCTCAGTGGGTTAAAGCCTCTGCCTTTCACTCAGGTCATGATCCCAGGGTCCTGGGATTGAGCCCCGCATTGGGCTCTCTGCTTGGCAGGGAGCCTGCTTCCTCCTCTCTCTCTCTCTCTGCCTGCCTCTCTCCCTACTTGTGATCTCTATCTGTCAAATAAATAAATAAAATCTTTAAAAAAAAAGAAATATATTAATTGTAAAGCTATCTCTGAAATAGTCCCAACTGAGTTATGCACAAATCAGAAGCATAAGAGAATTCAATCTACATAATCATCAAAATGAAATGTATTTCCTTAAATAATATGTTTGAGACTAATCCCATGTTTTCTTTTTTAAATGTAAGTTGAATTAAACTCATGAAGTCACTATAATTTCTTTTGACCTCAGAGGACTCAGCAGACTAAGCAACCATTTGAAGTGTGTGTTTTAGACTGTGAAGAATTCTTTCACCAAGTCATGCCTATGAAACTAAAGAAAAAGATATTCACATAAAATATTCTTTTCTTCTAGATGATGAGACATATCAATTGTCATTAATTTTTTTAATTTTTTATTTATTTCTTATTTTTTATAAACATATAATGTATTTTTATCCCCAGGGGTACAGGTCTGTGGATCGCCAGGTTTGCACACTTCACAGCACTCACCACAGAACATACCCTCCCCAATGTCAATGACCCCACTCCCCCTATCCCAACACCCCCTCCCCCCAGAAACCCTCAGTTTGTTTTGTGAGATTAAGAGTCACTGATGATTTGTCTCCCTCCCAATCCCATTGAGTGCCATTTATTCTTCTCCTATCTCCCTAACCCCCCATGTTGCATCTCCATGTCCTCATATCAGGGAGATCATATGATGGTTGTCTTTCTCTGATTGACATTTCACTAAGCATGATACCCTCTAGTTCCATCCACGTAATTGCAAATGGCAAAATTTCATTTCTTTTGATGACTGCATAGTATTCCATTGTGTATATATACCACCTCTTCTTTATCCATTCATCTGTTGATGGACATCTAGGTTCTTTCCATAGTTTAGCTATTATCGACATTGCTGCTATAAACATTCGGGTGCACGTGCCCCTTCGGATCACTACGTTTGTATCTTTAGGGTAAATACCCAGTAGTGCAATTGCTGGGTCATAGGGTAGTTCTATTTTCAATATTTTGAGGAACCTCCATGCTGTTTTCCAGAGTGGTTGCACCAGCTTGCATTCCCACCAACAGTGGAGGAGGGTTCCCCTTTCTCCGCATCCTCGCCAGCATCTGTCATTTCCTGACTTGTTCATTTTAGCCATTCTGACTGGTGTGAGGTGATATCTCATTGTGGTTTTGATTTCTATTTCCCTGATGCCGAGTGATGTGGAGCACTTTTTCATGTGTCTATTGGCCATCTGGATGTCTTCTTTGCAGAAATGTCTGTTCATGTCCTCTGCCCATTTCTTGATTGGATTGTTTGTTCTTTGGGTGTTCAGTTTACTAAGTTCCTTATAGAATTTGGATACTAGTCCTTTATCTGATATGTCGTTTGCAAATATCTTCTCCCATTCTGTCAGTTGTCTTTGGTTTTGTTAACTGTTTCCTTTGCTGTGCAAAAGCTTTTGATCTTGATGAAATCCCAACAGTTCATTTTTGCCCTTGCTTCCCTTGCCTTTGCCGTTGTTCCTAGGAAGATGTTGCTGCGGCTGAGGTCGAAGAGGTTGCTGCCTGCATTCTCCTCAAGGATTTGGATGGATTCCTTTCTCACATTGAGGTCCTTCATCCATTTGGAGTCTATTTTCGTGTGTGGTGTAAGGAAATGGTCCAATTTCATTTTTCTGCATGTGGCTGTCCAATTTTCCCAGCACCATTTATTGAAGAGGCTGTCTTTTTTCCATTGGACATTCTTTCCTGCTTTGTCGAAGATTAGTTGACCCTAGAGTTGAGGGTCGATTTCTGGGCTCTCTATTCTGTTCCATTGATCTATATATCTGTTTTTGTGCCAGTACCATGCTGTCTTGATGATGACAGCTTTGTAATAGAGCTTGAAGTCCGGAATTGTGATGCCACCAACTTTGGCTTTCTTTTTCAATATTCCTTTGGCTATTTGAGGTCTTTTCTGGTTCCATATAAATTTGAGGATTATTTGTTCCATTTCTTTGGAAAAAATGGATGGTATTTTGATAGGGATTGCCTTAAATGTGCAGATTGCTTTAGGTAGCATGGACATTTTCACAATATTTATTCTTCCAATCCAGGATCATGGAACATTTTTCCATTTCTTTGTGTCTTCCTCAATTTCTTTCATGAGTACTTTATAGTTTTCTGCATATAGATTCTTAGCCTCTTTGGTTAGGTTTATTCCTAGGTATCTTATAGCTGTTAGAACTTGTACAGGAATTCAGTAAAGTGTCAGGATATTAAATCAATGCACAGAAACCAGTTGCATTTCTGTACACCAACAAAAAGACAGAAGAAAGAGAAATTAAGGAGTCAATCCCATTTACAATTGCACCCAGAACTAAAAGTTCATTTCTTAAATTTCAAAATACTTTAAGTAGATTTTGTAGGGTTTCTTTTATGTGTCATGTTAAGAAAAGATGACTCCCCTTTTCAGAAAATAATAAAACAAAAATATCTATATTTTTCTAGTACTTTTATGATTTCAGAGTGAAAATTTTGAAGTTTAACCTATTTGAAGTTAATTTGGGAATTTGGTGTTAATTGTAGAATCTGAATTTTTTTTTATTCCAGATTGACTCACCAATTTTCCTGGTTATGCTTTTCAATAACACACTGTTATCATCATTTTTTTGTGTAGCCTTCCCTTCTTTTGTGTTAAATTCATTTGTGTTATCTTCAGGGCTTTGAATTCTGATCCTCTGTACTGTTTGTTTATTTATTACATGAGAACTATACTCTTCACTTATAACAGCATTTTACAATATATTCTGCTAACTAACAGTAAGTTCATGTTGCTGATTTCTCTCTTATATTACTTGGAATAATCCACAAGCAATAAACAAAGTTCTTGCTCCTTAACAATATGGATATTAAACCAGAAAAATCTAGGGTGAATGTTATTCTATAGAATAAATAACTCAGCTTCTTTAACAGATAATACTATTTTTAAGTGAGGAGGATAATGTATATACTAAAAGAGACTTAAAATGTATTAAATTAACTAGATGCATTTCTTCTGGATTATGATTTGTACATATATGTACACGAATCATTGAACTTTTAGCATTGAGTATTTTATTAAATTAAGAAATTGTCGTTAAATGTTTAAGACTATATTATGGAATAATACACATATTGAAAGAGGCCTACATTTTAAAGAAAGAAGAAAAGAAAGAAAGAGAGAAAGCAAGCAAGCAAACTCATATTGTTAGAGACAGGTATTCAAGGATGTGATGTAGCAGATTTTAAAAATGTGCACTGGGTAGTGGGTTAAGGGTGCATATTAGAACATGATAATTATTCATGGAAACGTGTTATTTGTGTATGTAGCTTCATCATGATATCCCTGCACTTCAAATTCAAATGAATACCCCCAAAAGGACCCTAGAAAAATTATAATTTGAATTAGAATTCCACAACTTTTATGGAGTCCATTGGAATGGAGTTACAATTGTATGTTCTATCCTATACTCTATAATCGTCCTTAACTTGTAGAAACATAATACATTTACTTACCTCCTCCTTCACAAAGTTCCAGGGAAAAATTGACCATATATAAATACTACAAATTTCTTGACGAATTTATGTTCAAGACGTGTAAGTTTTGGTACATTTGTAACCATAAAGTAGAATTTCTAACTCTCTAGGGTCTGTCATTTTTCTATATTAATTGGGTGTCTCCTACACTTTCTAATCATTCTTACGGTTTCCCAGTAAAATCCAACTATATTCTAGATAATTTATATCATACACAATGATTGATTTTGCTTGTTTTGGAAAAGCTAATATTTTTGTTCATTTGTTTTCAGAGATAATTACTACCCCTATGCATGGTCGCTGCTTCTAGGATAATGTTGAGATAAATGCATGTTACCTTTTGGGCTTCTGGGTGGCTTATTCAGTTAGGCGGCTGCCTTTGGCTCACGTCATGATCCCAGGATCCTGGAATTGAGCCTGCACTGGACTCCCTGCTCAGTGGAGGACCTGCTTCTCCCTCTCCTTCTGCCTGTCACTCTGTTTACTTATGCTCTCTATCTCTCTGTCTAATCAATAAATAAAATCTTTTTAAAAATGCATGTTATCTGGTATTTAATGCCCTGATACTATTAAGTGTTTTATTTTTTCGTACAATATAACTATGGCTTTTACTATACTATAGACTCTTTTTGGACTGCAATACAAAAAATGTGTGTGTGTGTGTGTGTGTGTGTGTGTGTGTTGTTTTTAGTTTTCTTTTTTTTAAGATTTTATTTATTTATTTGACAGAGAGAGGTCACAAGTAGACAGAGAGGCAGGCAGAGAGAGAGACAGGGAAGCAGGCTCCCTGCTGAGCAGAGAGCCTGATGCTGGACTCGATCCCAGGACCCTGAGATCATGACCTGAGCCGAAGGCAGCGGCTTAACCCACTGAGCCACCCAGGCGCCCTGCTTTTAGTTTTCTATGGGAATTTGTATTCCTGTTTAACAAAAATTTTATCCCCATTTGTGTGATGTCATAGTTTTTCTCTAATTTAAAAACATTATTGACTCTTCTCTTTCTCTAACATATTTTTTAATTTAAATTCAATTAGCCAACATACACTACATTATTAGGTTTTGATATAATATTCAATGATTCATTAGTTGCAAATGACATCCAGGGCTTATCACACCATGTGCCTGCATTAATGCCCATCACAATATTACCCAATCCCCTACCTTCCCCTCTATCTCCAAATCTCGATTTGTTTCCCAGAGTCAAGAGTTTTTCATGGTTTGTCCATTCAGTTTTCCCTCCTTTCCTGTATTGTCTTCAGAACTATACCTTATATTCCACATATGAGTGAAAGTGTATAATAATTTTCTTTCTCTGGTTAACTTATTTCACTTAGTATAATACTCTCATTTCATCCACGTCAATGTCAATGGTAGGAATTCATTCTTTCTGATGACTGAGTAATATATATACACTGTATATATATATACACTGTATATATGACCCACATCTTACCTTATATCTAATTTGCCAGCATAGCTGTTCACTGTATCTTTAGAAAAGGTTCCATACATTCACTTCTTAGCATCTCCCCTGCAGATTCTTAGACTCAGACACCATTGTCCCTTGCCTTGGTACCGAGGCATATATTACTGAGTAATATATATACACTGTATATATATATACACTGTATATATGACCCACATCTTACCTTATATCTAATTTGCCAGCATAGCTGTTCACTGCATCTTTAGAACAGGTTCCATACATTCACTTCTTAGCATCTCCCCTGCAGATTCTTAGACTCAGACACCATTGTCCCTTGCCTTGGTACCGTGAAGAACTTTTAACCATTCTTCTGATTTTCATCTTTTTTTTTTTCTTCTAAGATATCTCCATGACACATCCAGAAGTATTCTCTAGAAAAATTAGCCAGGTGACACATTTCTCTACTGAAATTTATCCAATAGATTTTAAATAAAACCAAATCGTATAAACTTCCATAAATTGCTTATCTCAGAACTTACCCATAGTATGCCCCTCCCTCACTGGATTTGTACTGCTGTCCTGTTTGTTTTTCCTCATGGTCTCAAGGTCTTTGCACTGCTGTTCCCTCTCTTAAAACTTCTTTTCTGCATAAATGGCCTTCAGTTAGCTCCCTCAGCACATTCAGATATTTTTCAAATATTACTGATAAAAGAACTTCGGTTGACCAAACAACTTAAGAGTGCCATAGCATTCCTTTTTTTTTTTTTTTTTTAGAAAAAGAGGGAGAGAGCAGCACGAGTGAGCACAGGCAGACAGAGTGTGTCATAACATTCTATCCATTGTCTTGCTGTTTTTAAGTACATAACTGTTGCCATTGTTTGAATTGTATTATCTGTACATTTATATATGCATTCGTGGCACAGTCCCTCATTAGAATGCAGGCTTCTGAACATTAAAATAAGATGTCGTTTACTCTTCTAATGGTAAAACCTAAATTAGGAGCTGACAACATGAATGACATAATTTTCAATGAAAAAAAAATTGAATTAATCCTAAAACTGGTACATCTTTGGAATCTGCAATTATTAAAGTATGTTTAAATATAGCATTCACTTGTCTACTGATAGATTCAATTTTCTGGTATTTTATTTATCATAATGAATTATATTTATGAGTAACATTTGTCCAAATGTATACACTTGTATTCTTTTTATTTTTGTAAACTTTATTTTTAGAGTAGTTTCAGATTCACAACAAAATTGCAAGGAAGATACAAAGATTTTCATATACCTCTTCCCCACACATCCCTGGTCTCACTCATTATAAACATCCCTCACCATGGTGTTACATTTGTTACATTTGATAAGCCCACACTGATTCATCTCAGTTACCAAAAAGCATGGTTAACCTAAGAGTTATGCCTGGTATTATACATTCTATAGGTTTGAACAAATGTATAATGACTTGGATTCATTACTATAGTATAATAGAGGATAGATTCATCATCCCAAAAAACTTCTGTTTTCCACTTTTTAACCCCTATCCCTCCCCAATCCCTGTCTCCATGGTTTTGTCCTTTTGACAAGAAATATTATATAGCTGGAATCATATATTATGTGGCCTTTTCAGTTTGGGTTCTTTCATTTCTTAGTATGTGTTTAAGGTTCTTCCATGTCTTTTTATGTCTTGATAAGTGCTGTTTACTTTTAGTGTAGAACAATATTTCATTTTCTGGATACACAATGGTTTACTTAACCATTCACTTACTGGAGGACTTGAGGGTTGCTACTGAGTTTTATCAATTATGAATAATATCCACATGAGGTTTTTGTGTGAACAATGAATTTTCAATTATTTTGGATAATTGCTAGATTGTGTGGTGAGAGTTTGTTGAGTTTAATGAGAAACTGACAAGCTATTTTTGAAAATGGCTGTAGAATTTTGCTTTCCTACCAGCAGTGAATGAGAGTCACTGTTGCTTCACATCCTGGTCCACATTTGTTGTTGTTAGTGTTCTGGATTTTGGATACTCTGATAGATGTGCAATGTATGTTAATGTATTTTCATGCAACATAATATGTGAAGCATCTTATCACATGCTTATTTTCCATCTATATTTATTTATTTATTTTTATTTAATTTGGGGGGTATAGTGTCTCTTATGGTATTTGGTCCATTTTTTTTTTAAATCAAGGTGTTTCCTTATTGTTGACTTTAAGAATTCTTTGAGTAGGGGATCCTGGGTGGTTCAGTGGGTTAAAGTCCCTGCCTTTGGCTCAGGTCATGATCCCAGGGTCCTGGGATTGAGCACCACTTCAGATTCTCTGCTCAGCAGGGAGTCTGCTTCCCTTCCTCTTTCATTCTGCCTGCCTTCCTGCCTACTTGTGATCTCTGTCAGTCAAATAAATAAATAAAATCTTAAAAAAAATTATTTGAATATTTTGGATAACAGATGTGGTTTTGTTAGTAAGATCTCAAAATGTGCTTCTTACATCCTTACGCTCTAGACATAGTCTTTCACATGGCAAAAGTTTTCAATTCTAATGAAATTCACCTACCTCATTATGGAGAAATGAAGAATTAATTCTTATGTACAAGCAGTTCTTCCAGCAGCTTTATTGAAAAGACTACATTTCTCCATTTGTTTTGTTTTTGCTTATTTGTCGAAGATCAAGTTATTATATTAGTGTGTGTCTATCTCTGGGTTCTATTCTTTTCTGATGATCTACATGTCTACTATTTTGCCAACATCACACTGCCTTGATTACTGCAGCTTTATCACAATTCTTGCTATTCTGTTTTATCGGACCAACTTTGTTCTTCCCTTTAATATATTGTTGGTTATTCTGGGTCCTTTACTTACCCATGCAAATTCTAGAATAAATATACATTTTATTATATTCCATAATATTTTCCTAATTTTCATTTTTTGGACATTCTTACAAGGTTCCTGCTTTAGGAAATTAGTTCAATTCCTTTGAACACTTTATTATCAGGCATATGCATATTCACTTTTAATTTCCTTAGTTCTGTACTGAGAGGTCTCTATAAAAGACAATCTCTCCCTGTTCCTCCAATTTAAATACACCAACATTTTTCTACATGTTGTACTTTTGGGTTATTAGAGTTTTTGTGTTTTTTTGTTGTTGTTGTTGTTGTTTAATTTTTGATTTTGCTTTACTTTTTCCTCTCATAGAGTGGCATTATCTGTGTTTGTGTCTGTTTCTGCCTCTCTGTACTCAAATGAATATACATTAAAAACTGACTTCTATATCTGACAAATAGCTGATCCCATATAATATGTATTGAAAAACTGAACAGAATTTGCATAGATTAAATTATTAGTTAAGAAATATTAACTCACTCTCAAACACACACCTCTTCCAAATATATGGGATAAGTATGTTTTCTTGATTACTCACACAAGCAATAGCTGTGTGACTTAGCTGATAAAATGTGGATACTTATATCATACTTAAAGGGTCTGTCTAACAAAAAGATCTAACAATTTTAAATAACTATGCCCTAACATGGGAGCAGGCAACTATATAAATCAATTAATAACAAAACCAAAGAAACACATGCAGAATAAAACAATAATGGTAGGGGACTTGGACATATCCCTCACTGAAATGGACAGATCATCTAAGCAAAAGATCAACAAGGAAAGAAAGGGTTTAAATGACACATTGGACCAGATGGACACCACAGATATATTCAGAACATTCCATCCCAAAACAATAGAATGCACAGCATTCGCTAGTGCACATGGAACATTCCCCAGAATATATCAAATCCTAGGTCATAAATCAGGTTTCAAATGGTACCAAAATATAGGGATCATTCCCTGCAATTTTTCAGACAACAATGCTTTGAAACTAGAGCTCAAGCACAAGAGGAAAGTTGGAAAGAACTCAAATACATAGAAGCTAAAGAACAGTCTACTAAGGAATGAGTGTGTCAACCAGGAAATTAATGAAGAAATAAGGAAAATCCATTGAAACAAGTGAAAATGAAAACACAACTATCCCAAACCTTTGGGACACAGCCAAGGCCATCCTAAGAGGAAAGTATATGGCACTACAAGATTTTCTCAAGAAACAGGAAAGTTCTCAAATACACAATCTAAACCTACACCTGGAGGAGTAGGAAAAAGAACAACAAATGTAGCCTGAGCCCAGTGGGAGAAGAGAAATAATAAAGATCAGAGCAGAAATCAATGAAATAAAAACCAAAAGAACAGATCAGGGCAACTAGGAGCTTGTTCTTTGGAAGAATTAATAAGATTGATAAACACCTGGCCAGACTTATCAAAAAGAAAAGAGAAATGACCTAAAATAATAAAATCATGAATGAAAGAGGAGAGATCACATCAAACATCCAAAGAAATGCAAATAATTAGAAGGACATATTATGAGTAAATTACGCCAGCAAATTTGACATTCTGGAAGAAATGGATACATTCATAGTGAATGTATATAAATATATATGTATATAAATGTATAGTGAATGTATATAGTGAATGTACATAAATATATATATTTATATGTATATATATAATATATAAAAATATATTAAATTTATAAAAATATATAAAAATAAATGTATATATAAATGTATATAGTGAATGTATATAAATATAAGCTATCACAACTGAACCAGGAAGAAATAGAAAACCTGAACAGACCCATAACTACTAAGGAGATTGAAACAGTCACCAAAATATCCCAACAAACAAGAGCCCAGATCCAGACAGTTTCAGAGGGGAATTCTACCAAACATTGAAAGAATAAGGGGGAGTCAAGATGGCGGGGATGTAGGAGGAGGCGCCGTTTCAACCTGTACCCTAAAGTGAGCTGATTACCTACCAAAGAACTCCGACCACCCATGAAATCAGCCTGAGATCAGAATTATACACGTCTGGATCTCTACAGGAGAAGAAGACGCCAGTGGCAGGTAAAGCAGAGTGGGGACATCAGACTGATATCGGAAGATAAACAAAAGGGGGAGGGAGCCACCAGAGGTGACCGATTGGAAAGTAATACCCCAATACGTGAGTGCCCTGCATCTGGGGACCGTCATTAACTTGGAGTCTGGTTGAAAGCACTCAAAAAACAAGAAGAGCAAAGGATCCCAGGGGGAAATAGTGGGAATCGGGGGCGGTTAGGGACAGGGACCTAAGTCCCCCCGACCCAGGACAGCCTCCCCTGGCACTGAGCCAGAGAGAGTGCGGCGGAGAAATTGGGTCACGGTCCCTGAGCTGCCACCGCACCTGAGCTGCCAGCACGCCTGAGAACAAGTGGGTTCCAGCTCCTGTGAGGGGCTGGGAGCCTGGCCAGATGGTAATCCTGAAAGGCTCGCCTCCCACACACTCCCCTGGGAGAGGTGCTCATAGGTGCTAGCCTGGAGCTCTGACATCCGGAAATACCAGACATTCCCAGCCCGGGACAGTGGGAAAATCTCAGTGTGCGATCTCTGCTTGGAATCTCTCTGGTGGTCTGAAGCTGCCCAGACAGCCGCCACTGCCCTGGTATTGGGTACAACGAGGAGCTCCTGCATCCCCAGGGAACATGACTCAGAACCGACTCTGCAAGCAGCTCTGCAGAGCATTCTGAGGCTTCTCTCTTAGAGGAAGGTCGGGGTGCAGTTTGCTCCACGTGGCAGGCCCTCCCCCAGAAAACCAAGCAGGAAAGAAGAAAAAAAAAAAAAAAGAAAGAAAGAAAACTACAAGAGAACAACCACCACTACTTCATAAATACAACTTTTATTTTTATCTCTTTACCAATATTCTGGTTCTTTTTTTTAATACATACAGATAATTTTTAACTTATTTGCCATCACACTGAGATGTCCAGTACATCAAATTCCTTAATAACCTTCTAACCTGAACTTTTTGATACATACACCCGTGTTTTTCTTTTTCTTTTCTATTTATTAATTTTTTTAAAATTTTAACTTAGCTTAGTCTAGTTTATTCTTTTTAAATTTTTATTTTCTAATATACATATAGAGTTAAACTTCAAGGTAATCCCCTTTCCCCAATCAATGCTACACCTATAGGCAAACCAGTTTCTAATCCCCCTGTAACTTAGGAAAGTTGAGTCCCTTAAAAAAAAATCAACATACATCCAGGAAGAATCAAAAAAACTTCCTCGCCCACACTGAGAATTTATAACCACTCTCCCAATTTTTCCTTCTGCCAGTGTTTCTGTGAATTTGTGTTTGTCCTGATAATATATAAATCTTATACTTGGGGTTCTTTCTGATGAGGTTCTTCCCTTTTTTTGCATATATATCTTGTCATATACTTTTATCAGGCTCTTTGTTTGTCTGTTTTTGTTTAGATATTTCATGAATCTTACCTTGGGGCCCATTTGGGCTGAGCCTTCTCTTTTATCTTCTATTTTTTCCCTGTCTCCCTCTCTCTCTCTCTCTTTTTTTTTCCTTTTTTCATTTCCTTTTTTTTTTCTTTCTTCTACTCTATTTCTTTTTCTTTTCTGTTTTTCTCTCATTTGGATGGGGAATCCTGATTGCACAGAAGCATTCCAGGGTGCATCTTGACTGCACCACAATCGATAAATCCAGCTGCATCTGTTCAGTAAACTCTTAGCAAAATGAATAGGAGGAGGAATACCCAACAGAAGAAAAATACAGAGGATGGACCTTCTCCAACAGAGCTAATGGCTACCAACATAGACAATAAGTCAGAAAGGGAATTCAGACTAACAATTCTCCAGGCAAAAGCTAGGTTGGAGAAAGCCATGGATGACCAAACAGAATTGATTAGGGCAGAACTGAAAGTCACCAGGGATGATGTTCAAAATACTCTCAATGAGTTCCAATCTAATCTAAATTCTCTAAAAGCTAGGGTAACTGAGACAGAAGATAGAATTAGTGATCTGGAGGACAAACAGAGAGAAAGGGTCAGGAGGAAGCCTGGAACAAACAGCTCAGAAGCCACGAAAACAGAATCAGGGAAATAAATGATGCCATGAAACGTTCCAACATCAGAATTATTGGAGTCCCTGAAGGGGAGGTTAAAGAAAGAATTCTAGAAGATATAGTGGAAGAAGATGTCTATGAAAATTCCCAGTCTCACGAATGGAAACAACGTTCATGAACTATTGGCAGAGAGATTTCCCCCCAAGATTTTAGATTCTTAAAGGTTCTCACAACACCTTATATTTAAAATGAGGAATTATGTTTCAAGACAGACCCTCTTAAAAGCAGCTAGGACAAAGAAGCTCCTTACATACATAGGAAAGCCCATTAGAATAATATCAGACCTCTCCACAGAGACCTGGCAAGCCAAGAAGGACTGGCAAAATATATTCAGAGTACTAAATGAGAAGAACATGCAGCCAATAATACTCTATCCAGCAAGACTGACATTTAAAATGAATGGAGAGATAAAGAGTTTCCAAGAAAGCCAAGGCTTAAAAAATTATGCAACCACCAAGCTGACACTGCAGGAAATATTAAGGGAGGTTATTTTAAAGAGAAAAAATCCTAAGTATATCATTGAACAGAAAAATAGAAACAATCTACAGACAGAAAGACTTCAAAGGTAACACGATGTCAATAAAAACCTATATCTCAATAATCACTCTCAATGTGAATGGCCTAAATGCGCCCATAAAATGACACAGGGTTGCAGATTAGATAAAACGACAGGACTCATCCATATGTTGTCAACAAGAGACCCATTTTGAACATAAGGATACACCCAGACTGAAAGTGAAGGGATGGAGAAGCACCTTTCATGCCAATGGGCCTCAAAAGAAGGCTGGGTTAGCGATTCTCAAATCAGATAAATTAGATTTTAAACTAAAGACTGTACTCAGAGATACAGAAGGACACTACATCATTCTTAAAGGGACCAAGATGATCTAACAATTATAAATATCTACGCCCCCAATATGGGAGCACCCAATTACATAAGAAAACTATTAATCAAGATAGTCATATTGATATGAATACATTGATAGCAGGAGATCGTAATACGCCTCTATCAGAAATAGACAGATCATTGAAGCAGAAAATCAATAAAGAAATAAGAGCATTGAATGAATCTTTGGACCAGATGGACCTCATAGACATATACAGAACATTCCACCCTAAAACAACAGAATACTCATTCTTCCCAAGTGCACATGGAACCTTCTCCAGAATAGACCACATACTGGGTCACAAAGCAGGACTCAACCAATACCAAAAGACTGACATTATTCCCTGCATATTCTCAGATAACAATGCTTTGAAACTGGAACTCAATCACAAGGGAAAGTTCAGAAGGAACTCAAACACATGGAAGCTAAAGACCACCTTGCTTAAGAATGCTTGGATCAACCAGGAGATCAAAGAAGAACTTAAAAAATTCATGGAAATCAATGAGAATTAAGACACTTCATTGACAACCTGAATATACCAATGGCTAGTAACAAGATTGAAGCAATGATCAAAAAACTCCCCAAAAAACAAGAGCCCAGGCCATGACAGATTCCCTGGTGAATTCTACCAAACTTTCAAAGAAGAAATAACACCAATTCTCCTGAAGCTGTTCCAAAAAATTGAAGCAGAAGGGAAACTTCCAGACTCTTTTTATGAAGCCAGCATTACCCTGATCCCCAAACCAGGCAAAGACCCTACCAAAAAGGAGAATTTCAGACCTATATCACTGATGAATGTGGATGCTAAGATTCTCAACAAGATCCAAGCAAACAGGATCCAGCAGCACATTAAAAAGATTATCCACCATGACCAGGTGGGATTCATCCCTGTGTTACAAGGTTGGTTCAACATTCGCAAATCAATCAGTGTGATAGAACAAATCAATAAGAGAGGAGAGAAGAACCACATGGTCCTCTCAATTGATGCAGAAATAGCATTTGACAAAATCCAGCATCCGATCCTGATTAAAACGCTTCAAAGTATAGGGATAGAGGGAACATTCATGAACTTCATATAATCTATCTATGAAAGACCCACAGCAAATATCATCCTCAATGGGAAAAAGCTTGCAGCCTTCCCGTGGAGATCAGGAACACGACAAGGGTGCCCACTCTCACCACTCTTGTTCAACATAGTATTAGAATTCCTAGCAATGGCAATCAGACAACAAAGAGAAATAAAAGGTATGCAAATTGGCAAGGAAGAATCAAACTCTCTCTTTTCACTGATGACATCATTCTTTATATGGAAAACCCCAAAGACTCCACCCCCAAACTACTAGAACTCATACAGCAATTCAGTAACGTGGCAGGATACAATGTCAATGTACAGAAATCAGTGGCTTTCTTATACACTAACAATGAAAATACAGAAAGGGAAATTAGAGAATCAATTCCATTTACTATAGCACCAAGAATCATAAGATACCTGGGAATAAACCTAACCAAAGAGGTAAAGGATCTGTACTTGAGGAACTAGAGAACACTCATGAAAGAAATTAAAGAGGACACAAAAAATGGAAGACCATTCCATGCTCTTGGATTGGAAGAATAAACATTGTTAAAAAGTCTATAGTGCCTAGAGCAATCTTTACTTTTAATGCCATTCTGATCAAAATTCCACCGGTATTTTTCAAAGAGCTGGAGCAAAGAATCCTAAAATTTGTACAGAATCAGAAAAGACCCCAGGGGCGCCTGGGTGGCTCAATGGGTTAAAGCCTCTGCCTTCGGCTCAGGTCATGATCCCAGGGTCCTGGGATCGAGCCCCGCATCGGGCTCTCTGCTTGGCAGGGAGCCTGCTTCCTCCTCTCTCTCTCTCTCTGCCTGCCTCTCTCCCTACTTGTGATCTCTATCTGTCAAAGAAATAAATAAAATCTTTAAAAAAAAAAAAAGAAAAGACCCCAAATTTCTAAGGAAATGTTGAAAAACAAAACAAAACTGGCGGCATCACGTTACCCGATTTCAAGCTTTCCTACAGAGCTGTGATCACCAAGACAGCATGGTACTGGCATAAAAACAGACACACTGAGCAGTGGAACAGAGTGGAGAGCCCAGATATGGACTCTCAACTCTATGGTGAAATAATCTTCGACAAAACAGGAAAAAATATTCAATGGAAAAAAGACAGTCTCTTCAATAAATTGTGCTGGGAAAACTGGACAGCAATATGGAGAAGAATGAAACTTGACCATTCTCTTACACTGTACACAAGATAAACTTGAAATGGATAAAAGACCTCATTGTGAGACAGGAATCCATCAGAATCCTAGAGGAGAACATAGGAAGTAACCTCTTCGGTATCAGCCACAGCAAATTCTTTCAAGATATGTCTCCAAAGGCCAAGGAAACAAAAGCAAAAATGAACTTCTGGGAATTCATCAAAATCAAAATCTTCAGCACAGCAAAGGAAACAGTCAACAAAACAAAAAGGCAACCCACGGAATGGGAGAAGATATTTGCAAATGACAGTACAGACAAAAGTTGATATCCAGGATCTATAAAGAACTCCTCAAACTCAACACACACACAACAGATAATCATATCAAAAAATGGGCAGAAGATATGAACAGACACTCCAAAGAAGACATACAAATGGCTATCAGACACATGAAAAAATGTTCATCATCACTAGCCATCAGGGAGATTCAAATTAAAACTACATTGAGATACCACCTGACACCAGTTAGAATGCCCAAAATTAGCAAGACAAGAAACCACGTGTTATGGACAGGATGTGGAGAAAGGGGAACCCTCTTACACTGTTGGTGGGAATGCAATTTGGTGCAGCCACTTTGGAGAACAGTGTGGAGATTCCTCAAGAAATTAAGAATAGAGCTTCCCTATGACCCTGCAATTGCACTGCTGGGTATTTACCCCAAGGATACAGATGTAGTGAAAAGAACAGTCATCTGTACCCCAATGTTTATAGCAGCAATGGCCACGGTCGCCCAACTGTGGAAAGAACCAAGATGCCCTTCAACGGATGAATGGATAAGGAAGATGTGGTACATACCCATAATGGAATATTATGCCTCCATCAGAAAGGATGAATACCCAACTTTTGTAGAACATGGACGGGAATGGAAGAGATTATGCTGAGCGAAATAAGTCAAGCAGAGAGAGTCAAATATCATTTGGTCTCACTTATTTGTGGAGCATAACAAAGATCACGGAGGACATGGGGAGTTGGAGAGAAGAGGGAGTTGAGGGAAACTGGAAGGGGAGATGAACCATGAGAGACTATGGACTCTGAAAAACAACCAGAGGGTTTTGAAGGGGCGGGGGGGGTGGGAGGTTGAGGAACCAGGTGGTGGGTAATAGGGAGGGCACGTACTTCATGGAGCACTGGGTGTGGTGCAAAAACAATGAACACTGTTATGCTGAAAATAAACAAATAAAAAAATGCTCTAAAAACAAAACAGAAAAAAAGAATAATTAATACTCATTCTCTTGAAACTAATCCAAAAAACAGAAATGGAAGGAAAACTTTCAAATTCACTTCATGAGGTCAGCATTACCTTAATCTTAAAACCAAGCAAAGACCCATCTAAAAGGAGAATTACAGACCAATGTCCCTGATGAACATGGACATAAAAATTCTCACCAAAATACTAACCAATAGGATCCAACAGTACACTAAAATTATTATTTACCATGACCAAGTGCGACTTATTTCTGGGCTGCAAGGTTGGTTCAACATCAGCAAATCAATAAATGTGATACAACACAGTAATAAAAGAAAGATTAAGAACCATATGAAACTCTCAATAGATGCTGAAAGAGCATTTCACAAAAAAAAAACCAGAATCCTTTCTTGATAAAAACTCTTCAAAGCATAGGGATAGAGGGTTCATACCTCAATATATTCAAGGCCATGTATGAAAAACCCACAACAAATATCATTCTCAATTTGGAAAAACTGAGAGCTTTTCCCCTAAGGACAGAACCATAGAAGAGCTGTCCACTGTCGCCATTGCCATTCAACATAGTACTGATGTCCTATCCTCAACAATCAGATCACCAAAACAAATACAAGGCATCTTAATTAGCAAATAAGAAGTAAAACTCTCACTCGTTGTAGACGATATGACACTTTATGTGGAAAACCCAAAGGACTCCACTCCAAAACTGCTAGACCTCGTATAGAAATTCAGTGAAATATCAAGATATAAAGCCAATGCATGGAAATCAGTTGTATTTCTATACAACAAGACAGAAGAAATAGAAATTAAAGAGTTGAACCCATTTACAATTATTCCCCAAACCATAAGATACAGAGGAATAAATCTAACCAAAGAGGCAAAGAATTTGCACTCAGAAAACTATAGAGCATTCATGAAAGAAATTGAGGAAGACACAAAGAAATGAGAAAAAAAAAATGTTCCATGCTCACGGATTGGAAGAACAAATATTGTGAAAATGTCTATGCTATTTAGAGAAATCAGCAGTTTAATGAAATCCATATCAGAATACCACTACTTTTTTTCAAAGAAGTGGATCAAATAATCTTAAAATTTATATGGAACAAGAAAAGACCCTGAATAGCAAGAGGAATGTTGAAAAAGAAAGCCAAAGTTGATGGCATCACAATTCCGACTTCAAGCTCTATTACAAAGCTGTAACCATCAAGACAGTATGGTACTGCCTTCCTTCACCTCCACAACCACTGGGTCAGAGCACTTTTGCGTGGGCCTGGACTCTACACAGCAGTCCCGGCAGGGCAGTTACCAGAAGCAGCCTCCCTGGACCAAAATCGCTCCCAATTTTAGTGTCATGGGGGGTGCAGAGACAAGTGGAGGGCTCAGCTGACCACTGGGAGGGTGGCTGGCAATGCACACCGCCTGTGGGAAGTTGCACTGTTCAGCAGAGTTTTGCAGAGGGGGAGTCTGTGTTCTGGTCTACCCAGAGGGGAAAAGCCTGAGACTTCTCTCTCAGGCGAAGTTCTGGGTACAGACAGATATTTTCTTTGCTCTGACCCTTTAAAAGCCACAAAAAGCCTCCAAAGAACAAAAACCTACAGAGAATAAAACCCTGAAAAACCAGTTTCTACAGAGCCCAGAGCCTTCATAACCTGCAGGACAACTCAACCCAAGCAAGATTGAAGGTAGAATAACTCAATAGGCCCCTCCTCCAAAAGGCAAGCCGAAAGAACAAGAGGACAACCACAGGGTCCCCATCAAACTGCAAAACCCTAGCATCAGTGGAATACAAAATATTAAGCTCATGGTATTACCCAACAACCCATATATTTCATAGATACAACTTTGTTTTGTTTTTAATTCATTTTCATAATTGTTCTGTTAATTTTTTTTAAAGATTTTTATTTATTTATTTGACAGAGAGAGATCACAGGTAGATAGAGAGGCAGGCAGAGAGAGAGAGGGAAGCAGGCTCCCCGCTGAGCAGAGAGCCAGATGCGGGGCTCGATCCCAGGACCCTGGGATCATGACCTGAGCTGAAGGCAGCGGCTTAACCCACTGAGCCACCCAGGCTCCCCTGTTCTGTTAATTTTTTAACCTACTTATTTTTGCAACTAAAGTTTGAATACAACATAATTCATAATAAGTGTTTAACTTGAACTTTTTTCATATATATATACCTGTGTTTCTTTTTCTTTCGTTTTCTTTTTTTTTTCATATTTTAATAGACATATAGATATAAGCCTTAAGGTAATCCTTTTTCCCTATTTGATACTACCCCTATATATAAAACAGTTTTAATTTCCCTTTATCTTTGGAAAGTTGAGTCCCTTAACAAAGATATAAAGATGCACCCAGGAAGAACTGAAATAAGCTTTCTCTCCCACATCGAGGATTTGTAACCACTCTCCCATCTTATTTTCCTGTCAGTGTTTCTAGGTATTTGATTTTGTTCAGGTGTTATATAAATCTTGGTCTTGGGGTTCATTTAGGCTGGCTTCTTTTTTATTCTAGTCATTTACTTTGTTGATCTTTTTGTTTGTTTGTTTCTTGTTTATATACCTCATAAATCTTACTTTGGGGGCTCATTTTTGCTGGGTTTTCTTCTCTCTCTTTCTCTCTCGCAATCTCTCTCTTTTTCTTTCTCGTTCTTTCTTTTTGGTGGTGACTTCTGATTGCCCCCAAACTTTCCAGGGTGCAGTTGGCTTGGATCGTGGTTGATATATTCAGCTATACATCCCCTCAACCACCTCTCACCAAAATGAGTAGGAGGAGGGACATCCAACAGAGGAAAAATCCAGAGATAGTGCCTCTCCCACAGAACTATTGCACATAGACATAAACAGTATGTCAGGAAGGGAATTCAGGGTAACGATTATCCATCAATCGCTAGGTTGGAGAAAACAATTAGTGACAACATAGAATCTCTAAAGGCAGAAGTGAAAACCAACCTAGCAGAATTTTAAAAGGGTATCAAAGAGATCTAGTATAATCTAAATAGTCTAATAGCTAGGCTAATCAATTCAGAAGTTGGAATTTGTGATTGAGAGGACAAATTGATAGAGAAGAAGGACTAGGAGGAAGCCTGGAACAAACAGCTTAAAAGCCATGAAAGCAGAATTAGTTTGGGGGGAAATGACGTCATGAAACGTCCCAATGTTAGAATTACTGTGATGCCTGAGGGAGGTGGAGGAAGAGAGAAGACTAGAATATATACTTGAACAAATTCTGGATGAAAATTTTCCCAATCAGGGGAATGGAACTAGTGTTCAGGTCCTCGAGGCAGAAAGGTCACCTCCCAAGATCAACAAATCTAGAAAAACCACCAGACACTTGATTGTGAAATTCATGAATCAAAATTGTAGACATGAGTTCCTAAGGACAGCTAGTTGAAAGAGATTCCTTACATACAGAGGAAGGCCCATCAGAATAACGTCAGACCTGTCCACAGAAACCTGGCAAGCCAGAAAGGGCTGGCAAGACATATTCAAGGCAATATATAAGAAGAACATGCAGGCAAGAATACTTTATCCAGCAAGGCTGACATTCAGAATGGATAGAGAAATAAAGATCTTCCAAGACTGATAAGGCTTAAAAGAGTATATGATCACCAAGCCAACACTACAAGAAATATTAAGGGTTCTATAAAAGAAGAAAGAACCCAAGTGACATAGAAAGACATTTGCAATCTATAGAAACAAGGACTTCACAGTCAACATGAGGTCAATAAAAACTTATCTTTCCATAATTACTCTCAATGTGAAGAGCCTAAATGCTCCTATAAAACAGAAAAGGGTTGCAGACTGGATGAGAAGACAGGAGCCATCCATATACTGTCTACAAGAGACACATTTGGAACCTAAAGATACAGCCAAACTGACATGAAGGGATGGAGAAGCATCATTCATGCCAGCAGGCCTCAAAGGAAAGCTGGGGTAATGATTCTCATATCAGATAAATTAGACTTTAACCTGAAGACTGTATACAGAGAGACAGAAAGATACTACATCATTCTTAAAGGATCCATCCACCAATAAGATCAAATAATCATAAATATTTATGTTCCCACTATGAGAGCAGCCAATTATATAAGCCAACTGTCAATTAAAATAAAGTCATGTTGATGTGAACACATTAATTCCAGGGGATCTTAACACGCCATTCTCAGTAAGAGACAGATCAAACAATTAAAAAATCAAAAAAAGAAACAGGAGCTTTGGGCACCTGCATGGCTCAGTGGGTTAAAGCCTCTGCCTCCGGCTCAAGTCGTGATCCCAGGTCCTGGGATCTGGCCCCGTATCGGACTCTCTGCTCAGCTGGAAGCCTTCTTCCTCCTCTCTCTGTCTGCCTCTCTGCCTACTTGTGATCTCTGTCAAATAAATAAATAAAATATTAAAATAAAAAGGAAACAGGAGCTTTGAATGACACCTTTGACCAGATGGGCCGCAAAATTATATACAGAGCATTCCACCCTAAAACAGCAGACTACTCATTCTTCTCAAGTGCAAATGGAAATTTTTTGAGAGTAAACCACATACTGGATCACAAATCAGGGCTCAATGGATAACAAAAGATTGAGATTATTTCCTGCATATCCTCAAACCACAATTCTTTGAAACTGGAACTCAAATATAAGAAAAAACTTGGAAGGAATTCAAACACTTGGAAACTAAAGACCATCCTGTTCAAGAATGTTTGGATCAACCAGGAAATCAAAGCAGAACTTAAAAAATTCATGGAAACCAATGAGAATGAAGACACATTGGTCCAAAACCTATAGGATACATCAAAGGTGGTTCTAAGGGGGAAATACATAGCCATCCAAGCCTCACTCAAAAAAATTGAAAAATCCCAAATACATCAGCTCTGTTATGCCTTAAGGAACTGAAAATCAACAACAAATTAAGCCAACTCCATGCACAAGAAGGGAAATAATCAAGATTTGAACAGAGATCAATGAGTTAGAAACTAGAGATACAGTAGAACACATCACGGAAACTAGAAGCTGATTCTTTAAAAGAATTAATAAGATCAATAAATCACTGGCCAAGTCAATCCAAAAGAAAAGAGAGAATACTCAGATTAATTAAATTATGAATGAAATGGGAGAGGTCATGACTAACAACAAGGAAATAGATACAATCATCAGAAATTATTATCAACAGCTATACACCTATAAATCTAGCAACCTAGAAGAAATGAATGCATTATTGGAAACCTATAACCTTCAAAGACTAAAATAGGAAGAAATTGACAACCTGAATTGACCAATATCTAGTAAGGAGATTAAAGCAGTGACCTAAAACCTCCCACAAAGCAAGAGCCAAGGACCTGATGGATTCCCTAGGGAATTCAACCAAACATTCAAGGAAGGAAAAAATACCCATTCTCCTGAAGCTTTTCCCAAAAATAGAAATAGAAGGAAACTTCCAGACTCTTTCTATGAAGTCAGCATTACCCTGATCCCCAAATAAGGCAAAGACCCCATCAAAAGGGAGAGTTTTAGACCAATATCCATGATCAGTGTACATGTCAAGATTCTCAATGAGATCCTAGGTAACAGGATCCAACTGTGCATTAAAAATATTATCTACTGTGACAAGGTGGGATTTATCCCTGGGATGGAGGTGTGGTTCAACATTCCCAAATTAACCAATGTGATCGAACAAATCAATAAGAGAAGAACAAAGAACCACGTGGTCCTCTAAATTGAAGCAGAAAAAGCATTTGACAAAATACAACATCCTTTCCTGAAACAGCAAAAACAAAAACAACAAAAAACTCTTCAAAGGATAGGATTAAAAGGAACATTCCAAAACTTCATAAAATCTTTCTATGAAAAACCCACAGAGAATATCATTCTCAAAGGGGAAATGCTAACATCCTTAATTTTGAGGTCAAAAACACAAGAATGATGACTCCTGCCTCTGTTGTTCACCATAGTCTAGGAGTCATAGCAACAGCAATCAGACACCTAAAAGAAAATAAAAGTCATTCAGATTGGCAAAGAAGAAGTCAAACTCTCTCTTTGCAGATGACATGATACATTACACAGAAAACTCAAAAGACTCCATTTCCAAACTACTAGAACTCATACAGCAATTGCATAATGTGGCAGGATACAAAATCAATGCACAGAAATCAGTTTCTTTCTTTTACACTAATAATCAAAATACAGAAAGGGAAATTAAAGAATTGATTCCACTTACTACAGCACTGTGAAACATAAGATACCTGGGAATAAACCTAACCAAAGAGGTAAAGTATCTGTACTCAACGAACTACAGAACACTTATGAAAGAAATTAAAGAAGAAACAAAAAGATGGAAAAGCATTCCATGATCTTTGATTGGAAGAATAAATGTTGTTAAAATGTCTATACTGGCCAGAGCAATCTATACTTTCAATGCCATCCCAGCCAAATTTCCACTAGTATTTTCCATAATGCTGAACCAAACAATCCTAAAATTTGTATGGACCTGAAAATGACCCCTAATTGCTAAGTAAATGTTGAAAAAGAAAAGCAAACATGGGCGCATCATGTTGTCTGATTTCAAGCATTATTATAAAGCTATGGTCACCAAGACAGCATAGTACTGGCACAAAAACAGAAGGATAGACCAGTGGAACAGAGTAGAGAGTCTGCATATGGACCCACAACTCTATGATCAACTAATCTTTGACAAGGTGGCAAAAATACCAAGTGGAAAAAAGATAGTGTCTTCAATAAATGGTGTTGGCAAAATTGGGCAGCTATATATAGAAGGAAACACGACAATCTCTTATACCATACACAAAGATAAACTCAAAATGGACAAAAACAAAAACAAAAACAAAACAAAAACCTCAATGTAGGCAGGAATCTATCAAAATCCCTTTGGAGAACAAAGGCAGTAAACTCTTCCACATCGGCCACAGCAACTTCTCTCAATACAAGTTTCCAAACATAAAGGAAACAGAAGCAAAAATGAACTTTTGGGACTTCACCAAGATCTAAAGCTTCTGACCTTCAAAGAAAACAGTCAACAAAACAAAGAGGCAATCCAAGGAATGGGAGAAGATATTCGCAAATGACAGTACAGACAAAGGGCTGATATCCAAGATCTATAAAGAACTCTTCAAACTCAACACTCAAAAAACAGATAATCGTGCAAAAAAAAAAAAATGGGCAGAAGACATGAACAGATACTTTTCCAAAGAAGACGTACAAGTGGCTAACAGTAACATGAAAAATGTGCATCAGTATTAGCCATTAGGAAGATTGAAATCAGAACCACATTGCGATTCCACCTTGCATCAGTTAGAATGACCAAAATTAACAAGACAGTAAACAACAAGTGTTGGAGAGGATGTGGAGAAATGGCAACCCTCTTACACTGTTGATGGGAATGAAAGTTGGTGCAGCTACTTTGGAAAACAGTGTTGAGATTCCTTAAGGAATTAAAAATAGAGCTACGGGGTGCCTGGGTGGCTCAGTGGATTAAACCGCTGCCTTTGGCTCAGGTCATGATCTCAGGGTCCTGGGATTGAGCCCCGCATTGGGCTCTCTGCTCCGCGGGGAGCCTGCTTCCTCCTCTCTCTCTGCCTGCCTCTCTGCCTGCTTGTGATCTCTGTCAAATAAATAAATAAAATCTTTAAAAAAATTTAAAAATAGAGCTACACCATGACTCTGCAATTGCACTACTGGGTATTTGCTCAAAAGATTCAGATGTAGTGAAAAGAAGCTCTGTATATACCCCAGTGCTCATAGAATCAATGGCCACATTTGATGAACTGTGAAAAGAGCCAAGATGCCCTTCAAGAGATGAATGGATAAAGAAGATATGGTCCATATATACAGTGGAATATTATGCATTAATACCCAACTTTGATATCAACATGAATGGGACTGGAGGAGCTTATGCTGAGTGAAATAAGTCAAGTAGAGAGAGTCAATTGTCATATTGTTTCACTTACTTGGGGAGCATAAGGAATAACATGGAGGACATGGGGAGATGGAGAGGAGAGGGGAGTTGGGGAAATTGGAGGTGGAGATAAAGCATGAGAGACTGTGTACTCTGAGAAACAAAGTTACAGTTTTGGGGGGAGGAATTGTGGTGTTAGGTGAGCCTGGTGGTGTGTATTAAGGAAGGCACGTATTGCATGGACCACTGGTGTGGTGCATAAACAACGAATCTTGGAACACTGAAAAAATTAAGTAAATTTAAAATAAATTCTCTATAGACAAGGGGTAAAAGACATCTGAGTGAAATAAAAGGGGGAGGGAACAGAGCCCCCCTATGACCCACCAACTTCCCTACTGGATATTTACCGTAAGGAAACAAATGTGGTGATCTGAAGGGGCATATGCACATGAATGTTTATAAAAGCCATGTCCACAATAGCCAAACTATGGACGGAGCCTATATGTCCAGCTTCAGAGGAATGGATAAAGAATATATGCTATATATATATATATATACAACAGAATACTATGCGGCCAACAAAAATGAATTTTTTTCCTTTTGCAATGATGTGGATGGAACTAGAGGGTATTATGATATGCAAATAAGTTAATCAGAGAAAGACAATTATATAATCTCACCAATATGATGAATTTGAGAATCAAGACAGAGGATCATAGTAGAAAGGTGAGAAAAATGAAAAAAGATGAAACCAGAAAGGGAGACAAACCATAACAGACTCTTAATCTCAGAAAACAAGCTGAGGGTTGCTGGAAGGGAAGGGGGTAGGTGGGATGCGGTGGCTGGGTGATAAACATTGAGAAGGGTATGTGTACTATGGTGAGTTCTGTGAATCATATAAGACTGATGAATCACAGGCTTCTATCCCTGAAATAAATAATACATTATATGTTAATAAAAATGTGGATAAAAGTTGGAGTCTGCTTATTTTATAAGCAGCTTTCCCTTGAAAACTTGAACTTCCACCACAAGGGAAGTATGCCCTGAGTAGCTGCTGTCCATTGAGCTGGTTTGGGAGGATTAAGAGACACATGGAACCATTCTGAACTCAAAAACCAGCCATCAAATCTGTAAGGTTGTGTGAAATAAATGCTTATTTTATTTTTTATCTCACTGAGATTTTGTAGTTGTCCTTTGTGCATTATAATAGGTTTCAAAGGAAAATCTTGACTAGTGATGGGAACATAATAAGTCAAATGGAAAGCTAAGCATATCAAAGTATACCATTAAAGCAATACAAGCACTACCCCCTGGGAACAAGTTTGGGGATTTGTTTGGGGATTAGCACATCCAGAGAAATGGAATATTCCCTCTCAATTTAATGTAAGTTTCACTGTGTGACTTGTTCTGACAAATAAAATATGAATAAAAGTGAAACATTTGAGATCCAAAGAGAAGGTTTAAGATCTGTTACATAGCCTCACCATTGCTCTTATTTTGTTGCTGTAATAGTTGTGGCATAATAGGAATGAGTGAGAATTCAACACAGAAAACAGGAATAAAGACATGGACCTGAGCTGCATTTGATTCACAGACAAAAAGTCATATCAATAAAAATTGGTGTCCTGCATTGAGAACCATTGACAGTCGAAAGTTATAAACTAATATAGGCTTCAAAGTCAGTCCTAGGGATGTGTACCAACCATCAAATGAATAATAGCAAGCCCATTCTTCATGATTATTTCAGGAACATGGATGCTACAAAATATCAATTTTGTCAGGAGTTAATTGAGGGATGCTTTTGATAAAGGATTTTCCTTACTATTCTGACAGCTATATGAGTAGCATATTGTAGACACATGTGAATTATATATATGAATCCTGATGATGCTGTTTTCCTATTTTTCCAGCCATAAGAACTATATGTACAATGAAACTGATGTTAATAAAAGCAGAGAGAAAAAAAGAAATTTAATTAATTATATTTATTAATCCACTGCATATATTCTATGTCTTGTACATCTGAAATTAGACTCTAATCATTATATAAATCTGAATTGTTTTTTAATTATTTATAAAAGAAGGAAATTTTAATTGAGTTTATAATAGTGAGATTATATGCTACGCTGCTAGTGGTGGTAATTATATACACCCATTCCAACACATTTGTATTCAATAGAATTCTTATTTAAGAATACTTAAAGTGTTGATTTATTTTATAGGGTATGACAGTAGATCAAACAGATATCATAGATGTGTCCTATGAATAACAGGCTTTTACTTTTGAAAAACTCTCCAAATATATATTACTTGTTTTTATACTCATAAGTTTAAATATACCTCTATAATATTATATATATCCAATATTTATTCTCTTTAAGTAAACAAATTATGGAATATCAGGGACAATTATTTGTCTTACTGATAATAAACAAGGAAAAGTGGATAGATTTAAATTATCCCTTCAATTATTATTTATTACATTTTAATTAAACACCCTAATATTATGGGTGAATCATAGTTGGCACAGTATTTAAAGTTACCTTTGCTGACTTTTAATCAGTGTCGTTGAAATGATCCAACTAAATGATTTTTTGGTAACATTTTTACAGAGTTTCCATTCACCTAATTGTACTATAAAGCAAAGCACTATTTGAACTTTACTTAAGGTTATTTATTCCAACTTCATTTCTTAAAAAAAAAAAAAAAGCTCCAGTTGGTATCTAAAAGCATTTGCAAATAACTGTCTTGATATTTGTAAATATATTCCATTGTCTCATGTTTTAACCAAATCATATTAAACTTCTTTCATTTGTCTTCTTCCCCTTGGGAACATAAGAATTTTGAAGGACTTAAAAATATTTCACAGTTCTATCCAATTACGCAGTCCCACTGCCTGACTCATTTCTCCATAATGAAAATCCCACTGGAGATGATTAAGAAGGATGCAATGATTGGAAAAGAATAAAATTCTCATGTTTACACAGGATCAGGTTTAAATTAATTTCTTTAGGGTTTATTTTCTGGTGCCATATGAAAACAAATGTACACAGAAGATATTCTTTATTTAAAGGTCTTTCTAGGGGTGCCTGGGTGACTCAGTGGGTTAAGCCTTTGCCTTCAACTCAGACCATGAACTCAGGTTCATGGGGTCAAGCCATGTATCTTGCTGTCTGAACAGTGGGGAGACTGCTTCCCCTCTCTTTCTGCCTGCCTCTCTGCCTACCTGTGATCTCTATCTCTGTGTCAAATAAATAAATAAAATCTTCAAAGGTCTTTCTATAACTATTTTCACTTTGCCTGTCTTTAAATCCTCATTCGTATTAATAAGCATTTGTATGTTGGAAAAATAAATATAAAAAATAAAGGCCTTTCTATTTATTCAGCTTAAACATTCATGTTGTGACCCGGTTCAGGGAATGATGAGTACATTTGTTTGGTTTCCTAGGATTTGTGAACAGACCATTAATTATCTGGAAAGTAAGTAGGTATAAGAATTGATATTTCTGGGGCACCTGGGTGTTGCAGTGGGTTGGTTGTCCTAATCTTAGGTTTTGGCTTAGGTCCTGGTTTTGCAGTTGTATGATGAGCCCAGCAGCAGACTCTATACTGCTTAGATGTCTCTTTCCCAATGCCCCTCTCCACCCTACTGTTTCTCTCAAATAAATAAATCAGTCTTTAAAAAGATGCAAATTTCTGCACATATGATTTCAAACTGCAAAATCCCACTTAAAATTTAGATATAGAGAGGTCAAGATGGCCGGGAAGTAGGAGGAGGCGCCGTTTCAACCTGTACCCTAAAGTGAGCTGACTCGCTACCAAAGAACTCCGATCACCCATGAAATCAGCCTGAGATCAGAATTATACACGTCTGGATCTCTACAAGAGCAGAAGACTCCAGTGGACAGGTAAAGCGGAGTGGGAAATTTGGACTGATATCGGAAGATAAACAAAAGGGGGAGGGAACCACCAGAGGTGACCAATTGGAAAGCAATACCCCAATACGAGAATGCCCTGCATCTGGGGACCAGCATTAACTTGGAGTCTGGTTGAAAGCACTCAAAAAAGAGCAAAGGATCATGGGGGAAATTGTGGGAATTGGGGCGGTTAGGGACAGGGGCTTAAGTCACCAGACCCAGGACAGCCTCCCCTGGTGCTGAGCCAGAGAGAGTGCGGCAGAGAAACCAGGTCTTGGTCCCTGAGCCGCCAGTATGCCTGAGCTACCAGCACACCCGATAACACGTGGGGTCTGGCTCCCGTGAGGGGCTGGGAGCCTGACCAGATGGCATTCCTGAGACACGCATGCCCCACACCCTCCCTTGGGAGAGGTGCTCAGAGGCGTTAGCCAGGAGCACTTGGACCCGGAAAAACCAGGCACTCCCAGCCCGGGCCAGTGGGAAAATCCAAGTGTGCAATCGCTGCTTGGAACATCTCTGGATGTCTGGATGTCTGGAGCTTCCCAGACATCCACCGCGGCTGTGGTTTGGGGTACAAGGAGGAGATCCTGCATGCCCAAGGACTGTGACTCAGAACCTACTCTGCCAGGAGCTCTGCAGAGCTTTCTGAGGCTTCTTTCTGAGAGGGAGGTTGTGGTGCAGTTTGCTCTCCTCTAAACCTCTAAAAACCATCAAAAGCTGTCAAGGAGAGAGAAAACAGATGAACAAACATAAAAACCTCCAGAGAACAAAAGCCTGAAAAAAAAAAAACAGTTTCTTCAGAGCCCACCCCCTTGAAGGTGGTGGTGAGGTGAAAGGGTGAGGACTTAACTCAGGGAACATCATTGACTGAAAACCCACGTGGCAGGTCCCTCCCCCAGAAAACCAAACAGAAAAGAAAAAAAAAAGAGAGAGAGAGAAAAAAACCACTACTACTTCATAAATACAACTTTTATTTTTAGCTCATTACCATTATTCTTGTTCTTTTTTTATACATATAGATAATTTTTAACATATTTCCCATCACAGTGAGATGTCCAGTACATCAAATTCCTTAATAACCATCTAACCTGAACTTTTTGATATATACACCCGTGTTTTTCTTTTGCTTTTCTATTTTTTTATTTTTTAATTTTAGTTTAGTTTAGTCTAGTTTATTCTTTTTTAATCTTTATTTTCTAATATACATATGGCGCTAACTTCAAGGTAATCCCCTTTCCCCAACGAATGCTACCCCATAGGTAAAACAATTTTTAATCCCTCTTTATCTTAGGAAAGTTGAGTCCTTTCACAAAGACATCAAGATACATCCAGGAAGAATCAAAATAATGTTCCTTGCCTACACTGAGAATTTATAACCACTCTCCCAACTTTTCTTTCCGCCAGTGTTTCTGTGTATTTGTGTTTATCCTGATAGTATATAAATCTTATACTTGAGGTTCTTTTTGACGAGGTTCTTCCTTTTTTTGCTTTCATATATTTTTTTTTCTGTTGTCATATATTTTTTTCTTTTTTTTAAATTTATTTATTTTTCAGCATAACAGTATTCATTGTTTTTGCACAACACCCAGTGCTTCATGCAATACGTGCCCTCCCTATTACCCACCACCTGGTTTCCCCAACCTCCCACCCCGCCCCTTCAAAACCCTCAGGTTGTTTTTCAGAGTCCATAGTCTCTTATGGTTCACATCCCCTTCCAATTTCCCTCAACTTCCTTCTCCTCTCCATCTCCCAATGTCCTTCATGTCATGTGTTATGCTCCACAAATAAGTGAAACCTTGTGATACTTGACTCTCTCTGCTTGACTTGTTTCACTCAGCATAATCACATCCAGTCCCGTCCATGTTGCAACAAAAGTTGGGTATTCATCCATTCTTTTCTTTTCTTTTATAAACATATAACATATTTTTATCCCCAGGGGTACAGGTCGGTGTATCACCAGGTTTACACACTTCACAGCACTCACCATAGCACATACCCTCCAAAATGTCCATAACCCCCTCCCACTCTCCCAACCCCACCTCCCTCCAGCAACACCCAGTTTGTTTTGTGAGATTAAGAGTCATTTAGGTTTGTCTCGCTCCCAATCCCATCTTGTTTCATTTATTCTTCTCCTATCCTCCTAAACCCCATGTTGCATCTCCATGTCCTCATATCAGGGAGATCATATGATGGTTGTCTTTCTCAGATTGACTTATTTCACTAAGCATGATACCCTCTAGTTCCATCCACGTAATTGCAAATGGCAAAATTTCATTTCTTTTGATGACTGCATAATATTCCATTGTATATATATACCACATCTTCTTTATCCATTCATCTGTTGATGGACATCTAGGTTCTTTCCATAGTTTGGCTATTGTAGATATTGCTGCTATAAACATTCAGGTACATGTGCCCCTTCGGATCACTATGTTTGTATCTTTAGGGTAAATACCCAGTAGTGCAATTGCTGGGTCATAGGGTAGTTCTATTTTCAACATTCTGAGGAAACTCCATGCTGTTTTCCAGAGTGGTTGCACCAGCTTGCATTCCCACCAACAGTGGAGGAGGGTTCCCCTTTCTCCACATCCTCGCCAGGATCTGTCATTTCCTGACTTGTTCATTTTAGCCATTCTGACTGGTGTGAGGTGATATCTCATTGTGGTTGTGATTTGTATTTCCCTGATGCCGAGTGATGTGGAGCACTTTTTCATGTGTCTGTTGGCCATCTGGGTGTCTTCTTTGCAGAAATATCTGTTCATGTCCTCTGCCCATTTCTTGATTGGATTATTTGTTCTTTGGGTGTTGAGTTTGCTAAGTTCCTTATAGATTTTGGATACTAGCCCTTTATCTGATATGTCGTTTGCAAATATCTTCTCCCATTTTGTCAGTTGACTTTTGGTTTTGTTAACTGTTTCCTTTGCTGTGCAAAAGCTTTTGATCTTGATGAAATCCCAATAGTTCATTTTGCCCTTGCTTCCCTTGCCTTTGCCGATGTTCCTAGGAAGATGTTGCTGCGGCTGAGGTTGAAGAGGTTGCTGCCTGCATTCTCCTCAAGGATTTTGATGGATTCCTTTCTCACATTGAGGTCCTTCATCCATTTTGAGTCTATTTTCGTGTGTGGTGTAAGGAAATGGTCCAATTTCATTTTTCTGCATGTGGCTGTCCAATTTTCCCAGCACCATTTATTGAAGAGGCTGTCTTTAAATGTTTGGTAGAATTCCCCTGAGAAGCCATCTGGCCCTGGGCTTTTTTTCTGGAGATTTTTGAAGACTGTTTCAAACTCCTTACTGGTTATGGGCCTGTTCAGGTTTTCTATTTCTTCATGGGTCAGTTGTGGTAGTTTATATGTCTCTAGGAATGCCTCCATTTCTTCCAGATTGCCAAATTTGTTGGCGTAGAATTGCTCATAGTATATTCTTATAATTGTCTGTATTTCTTTGGTGTTAGTTGTGATCTCTCCTCTTTCATTCATGGTTTTATTTATTTGGGTCCTTTCTCTTTTCTTTTTGATGAGTCTGGCCAGGGGTTTATCAATCTTATTGATTCTTTCCAAAAACCAGCTCCTAGTTTCATTGATTTTTTCTATTTTTTTTTTTTTTTTGGTTTCTATTTCATTGATTTCTTCTCTGATCTTTATGATTTCTCTTCTGCTGGGTTTACAGTTTCTTTCTTGTTCTTTCTCCAGCTTCTTTAAGTGTAGGGTTAGGTTATGTAATTGAGACCTTTCTTTTTTCTTGAGAAAGGCTTGTACCGCTATATATTTTCCTCTCAGGACTGCCTTTGCTGTGTCCCACAGATTTTGAACCGTTGTGTTTTCATTATCATTTGTTTCCATGAATTTTTTCAATTCATCTTTAATTTCCTGGTTGACCCATTCATTCTTTAGAAGGATGCTGTTTAGTCTCCATGTATTTGGGTTCTTTCCAGCTTTCCTCTTGTGATTGAGTTCTAGCTTCAGAGCATTGTGGTCTGAAAATATGCAGGGAATGATCCTAATATTTTGATACCGGTTGAGACCTGATTTGTGACCCAGGATGTGATCTATTCTAGAGAAGGTTCCATGTGCACTAGAGAAGAATGTGTATTCTGTTGCTTTGGGATGAAATGTTCTGAATATATTTGTGATGTCCATCTGGTCCAGTGTGTCATTTAAGGCCTTTATTTCCTTGTTGAACTTTTGCTTGGATGATCTGTCCATTTCAGTGAGGGGAGTGTTCAAGTCCCCTACTATTATTGTATTTATTATTGATGTGTTTCTTTGATTTTGTTATTAATTGATTGATATAGTTGGCTGCTCCCACGTTAGGGGCATAGATATTTAAAATTGTTAGATCTTCTTGTTGGACAGACCCTTTGAGTATGATATAGTGTCCTTCCTCTTCTCTTATTATAGTCTTTGGCTTAAAATCTAATTGATTTGATATAAGGATTGCCACCCCAGCTTTCTTCTGATGCCCATTAGCATGGTAAATTGTTTTCCACCCCCTCACTTTAAATCTGGAGGTGTCTTCGCATCTAAAATGAGTTTCTTGTAGGCAACATATTGATGTTTTTTTTTTTTTTTAATCCATTCTGATACCCTGTGTCTTTTGATTGGGGCATTTAGCCCATTAACATTCAGGGTAACTATTGAGAGATATGAATTTAGTGCCATTATTAGCCTGTAAGGTGACTGTTACTGTATATTGTCTCTGTATCTTTCTGATCTACTATTTTTAGGCTCTCTCTTTGCTTAGAGGACCGCTTTCAATATTTCCTGCAGAGCTGGTTTGGTGTTTGCAAATTCTTTCAGTTTTTGTTTACCCTGGAATCTTTTTATCCCTCCTTCTATTTTCAGTGATAGCCTAGCTGGACAGGGTATTCTTGGCTGCATGTTTTTCTCGTTTAGTGCTCTGAATATATCATGCCAGCTCTTTCTGGCCTGCCAGGTCTCTGTGGATAAGTCTGCTGCCAATCTAGTATTTTTACCATTTTATGTTACAGACTTCTTTTCCCGGGCTGCTTTCAGGTTTTTCTCTTTGTCACTAAGACTTTTAAATTTTACTATTAGGTGACGGGGTGTGGACCTATTCTTGCTGACTTTGAGAGGGGTTCTCTGCCCCTCCTGGATTTTGATGCTTGTTCCCTTTGCCATATAAGGAAAATTCTCTACAATAATTATCTCCAATAGACTTTCTGCTCCCCTCTCTCTTTCTTCTTCTTCTGGAATCCCAATTATTTAATGTTTTTTTGTCTTATGGTGTCACTTATCTCTCAAATTCTCCCCTCATGGTCCAGTAGCTGTCTGTCCCTCTTTTGTTTGGCTTATTTATTCTCTGTCATTTGGTCTTCTAGATCACTAATTCTTTCTTCTGCCTCATTTATCCTAGCAGTGAGAGCCTCCATTTTTTATTGCACCTCATTAATAGCTTTTTTGATTTCAAGTTGGTTAGATTTTAGTTCTTTAATTTCTCCAGAAAGGGCTTTTATCTCTCCAGAGATGGTTTCTCTAATAACTTCCATGCCTTTTTCGAGCCTGGCTAGACCTTCAGAATCATCATTCTGAACTCTTGATCTAACATATTACCAATGTCTGTGTTGATTAGATCCCTAGCCTTCGGTACTGTCTCTTGTTCTTTCATTTGTGGTGATTTTTTCCGCCTTGTCATTTTGTCCAGATAAGAGGATATGAAGGATCAAATAAAATACTAAAAGGGTGGCAACGACCCCAGAAAAATGCACTTAACCAAATCAGAAGAGACCCCAAATTGTGGGGAGGGGGAATAAAAAGAGGTTCAGAAAAAAAAGAAAAAAATTAAAAAAATAAAACAAATCAAGAAAAAATATAAAAAAGGAAAGAAAAAATATATTTTTTAGATAAACTAGTCAAAAAATGTTAAAAAAGAAAAGGGTAAAAGTTTTAAAAAATTTAGCAGAAGAAGAAAAAAGAAAGAAAAAAATTGAAAAAACAATTGAATTAACCACAAGACTAAAGAATCATGGGGAGAAAGCCATGAGTTCCCTGCTTTGCTTTCTCCTCCTCTGGAATTCCACTGCTGTCTTAGGTATTGAACCTGCTTTCCTTGATAGATGAACTTCGACCTGGCTGGATATTTTGTTGATCATCTGGGGGAGGGGCCTGTTGTAGTGACTCTCAAGTGTCTTTGCCCAAGGCGGAATTGTACCACCCTTACCGGGGCCGGACTAAGTAATCGGCTCGGGTTCGCTTTTTGGAGCTTCTGTTCCCTGAATGTTTTCCGTCGAGTTCCAGAGGATGGGAATAAAAATGGTGTCCTCCTAGTCTCTGGCCCGGAGGAGCCAAGAGCCCGGGGCCCCACTCCTCGGTGAGCCCCCAGAGGACAGCGCCCAATCACTCCCGTATCCCCAGCCTCCAGCCGCGCTCCGAGCTCACCCAGCCCGTGACCAGTTCAAGGTAACCCCGAGCTGAGAGTTCAGTCCTAGGCTCTGTCTCTGTAGCCGGCTTCTCTGTTCTAACACCTGCAAGCTCTGCGACACTCCGACACCCCCGATCCTTCTGTGACCCTGCAGGATCTGGGGCCATGCTGACCCCACGTGGGCTTCACCCCGGTTTAGCCTCTGGAGCAAAGTCCCTCAGTGCAACAGACTTTTAAAAGTCCTGATTTTGTGCTCCATTGCTCTGCTGCTTGTCGGGAGCCGGCCCCTCCCCCCGTGGTCTATCTTCCCGTCATTTTAGATTCACTTCTCCGCCAGTCCTACCTTTCCAAAAGTGGTTGATTTTCTGTTTCTAGAATTGCTGTTCTTCTTCTCTTTGATCTCCCATTGGATTTGTAGGTGTTTGCAATGTTTAGATAAGCTATCGAGCTGATCTCCTGCTACCTGATGTAGTCTCAGCCTGCTACTTGTCCGCCATATTGACTACTCCCCTCTCTTGTACTATACTTTTTTCAGTCTTTTTGTTTTTCTACTTTTGTTTGTATACTTCATAAATTTTACCTTGGGGCCCATTTGGGCTGAGTCTTCTCTTTTATCTTCCTTTTTTTGCTGTCTCTCTCTCTCACTCTCTCTCTACCTTCATTTTTTTTCTCCTTTCTTTTTTATATCGATTGGGTGGGGAATCCTGATTGCTCAGAAGCATTTCAGGGTGAACCTTGACTGCACCACATTTGATACATCCAGCGACATATGTTCAGTCATCTCTCACCAAAATGACTAGGAGGAGGAATGCCCAACAGAAGAAAAATACAGAGGATGGATCTTCTGCAACAGAGCTAATGGCTATCGACATAGACAATATGTCAGAAAAGGAATTCAGACTAACAATTCTCCAGGCAATAGCTCAGTTGGAGAAATACATGGATGACCAAACGGAATTGATTAGGGCAGAACTCCAAGCCACCAGGGATGATGTTCACAAAGTTAGGGCAGAACTGAAAGCCACCAAGGATGATGTTCAAAATGCTCTCAATGAGTTCCAATCCAATCTAAATTCTCTGAAAGCTAGGGTAACCAAGACAGAAGATAAAAATAGTGATCTGGAGGACAAACAAATAGAGAGAAAGGATCAGGAGGAAGCCTGGAACAAACAGCTCAGAAGCCACAAAAACAGAATCAGGGGAATAAATGATGCCATGAAATGTTCTAATGTCAGAATTATTGGAATCCCTGAAGGGGAGGAGAAAGAAAGAAGTCTAGAAGATGTAGTGGAAGAATTTGTCTATGAAATTTTTCCCAATCTCATGAATGGAAAGAGCATTCATGTACTAGAGGCAGAACGGTTTCCCCCCAAGATTTTAGATTCTGGAAAGTCCTCACGACCCTTTAGAATGAAGAATTATAACTCTAGGCAGACCCTCTTGAAAGCAGCTAGGACAAAGAAGCTCCTTACATACAGAGGAAAGCCCATCAGATTAATGTCAGACCTGTCCACAGAGACCTGGCAAGCCAGGAAGGGCTGGCAAAATATATTCAGAGCACTAAATGAGAATAACATGCAGCCAAGAACACTTTATCCAGCAAAACTGTCATTCAAAATGGATGAAGAGATAAAGAGTTTCCAAGACCTGCAAGGCTTAAAGACTATGTAACCACCAAGGCGACACTGCAGGAAATACTAAGGGGGGGTCCTATAAAAGAGAAAAAAATCCTAAGAATATCATTGAACAGAAATATAGAGACAATCTACAGACAGAAAGATTTCAAAGGTAACACAATGTCAATAGAAACTTATCTATCAATAATCACTCTCAATGTGAATGGCCTAAATGCACCCCATAAAATGACACAAGTTTGCAGATTGGATAAAACGCAGGACCCATCCATATGTTGTCTACAAGAAACCCATTTTGAACCTAAAGATACACCCAGACTGAAAGTGAAGAGAAGGAGAAGCATCTTTCATGCCAATGGGCCTCAAAAGAAGGCTATGGTAGCGATTCTCATATCAGATAAATTAGATTTTAAACTAAAGACTGTAGTCAGAGATACAGAAGGACACTACATCATTCTTAAAGGGAATATCCACCAAGTTGATCTAACAATTGTAAATACCTATACCTACAATATGGGAGCATCCAATTAGATAAGAAAACTATTAATCAAGAAAAAGAGTCATATTGATATGAATACATTAATAGTAGGAGATCTTAACATGCCTCTCTCAGTAGTAGACAGATCATTGAAGCAGAAAATCAATAAAGAAATAAGAGAATTGAATGAAACTTTGCTTAAGAATGCTTGGATCAACCAGGAGATCGGGGAGGGGCACGGGGCTGTGGTGTCTCTGGATCAACCAGGAGATCAAAGATGAACTTAAACATTCATGGCAACCAATGAGAATGAAGACACCTCGGTCCAAAACCTATGGGATACAGCAAAGGCAGTTCTAAGGGGGAAATACATAGCCATTTTAGCCTCCCTCAAAAAATTGAAAAATCCAGAATACACCAGCTGTCTCTACAACTTAAAGTACTGGAGAATCAACAACAAATCAAACCAACTCCAAACACATGAAGGGAAGTAATCAAGAATAAATGAAACAAGATGGGATTGGGAGGGAGACAAACCATAAATGACTCTTAATCTCACAAAACAAACTGGGGGTTGCTGGGGGGAGGTGGGATTGGGAGAGGGGGAGCGGGCTATGGACATTGGGGACGGGAGGCGAACCATAAGAGACTATGGACTCTGAAAAACAACCTGAGGGTTTTGAAGGGTCAGGGGTGGGAGGTTGGGGGAACAGGTGGTGGGTAATGGGGAGGGCACATTTTGCATGGAGCACTGGGTGTTGTGCAAAAAGAATGAATACTGTTACGCTGAAAAAATAAATAAAATGGAAAAAAAAAAGAAACGAAAGAAAAAAAAAAAGATTAGAGCAGAGATCAATGAGGTAGGAACTAGAGATGTAATAGACCATATCTATGAAACTAGAAGCTGGTTTTCGGAAAGAATCAATAAGATTGATAAACAATTGGCCACACTAATCCAAAAGAGAGAAAGCACAAATTAATAAAATTACGAATGAAAAGGGACAGATCACAACTAACACCAAGGAAGTAGAAACAATCATCAGAAGTTATTATCAACAGTTATATGCCAATAAGCTAAGCAACCTAGATGAAATGGATGCATTCCTGGAAAACTATAAACTCCCAAAATCGAACCAGGATGAAACTGACAACCTGAGTAGACCGATATCTAGTAACAAGATTGAAGCAGCGATCAAAAATCTCCCAAAACAGAATAGCCCAGTACTTGATGGATTCCCTGGGGTATTCTATCAAACTTGCAAAGAAGAAATAACACCAATTCTCCTGAAGCTGTTCCAAAAAAATTGAAGCAGAAGGGAAACTTCCAGACTCTTTTTATGAAGCCAGCATTACCCTGATCCCCAAACCAGGCAAAGACCCTACCAAAAAGGAGAATTTCAGACCTATATCACTGATGAATGTGGATGCTAAGATTCTCAACAAGATCCAAGCAAACAGGATCCAGCAGCACATTAAAAAGATTATCCACCATGACCAGGTGGGATTCATCCCTGTGTTACAAGGATGGTTCAACATTCGCATATCAATCAATGTGATAGAACAAATCAATAAGAGAAGAAAGAGGAACCACATGGTCTTCTCAATTGATGCAGATAAAGCACTTGACAAAATCCAGCGTCCATTCCTGATAAAAACTTCTCAAAGTATAGGGATAGAGGGAACATTCCTGAACTTCATAAAACCTATCTATGAAAGACCCACAGCAAATATCATCCTCATTGGGAAAAGGATCACAGCCTTCCCGTTGAGATCACGACTATGATAAGGATGCCCACACTCAACACCCTTGTTCAACATAGTATTAAAAGTCCTAGCAACTGCAATCAGACAACAAAGAGAAATAAAAGTATCCAAATTGGCAATGAAGAAGTCAAACTCTCTCTCTTCACAGATGAAATCATTCTTTATATGGAACACACAAAAAACTCGACCCCAAAACTACTAGAACTAATTCAGTAACATGGCAGGATACAAAGTCAATGTACATAAATCAGTGTCTTTCTTATACACTAACAATGAAAATACAGAAAGGGACATTAGAGAATCGATTCCATTTACTCTATCACCAAGAACCATAAGATACATGGGAATAAACCTAACGAACGAGGTAAAGGATCTGTACTCGAGGAACTACAGAACACTCATGAAAAGAATTGAAGAAGACACAAAAAGATGGAAGACTGTTCCATGCTCTTGGATCAGAAGAGTAAACATTGTTAAAATGTCTATACTGCTTAGAACAATCTACACTTTTAATGCCATTCCAATCAAAATTACTCTGGTCTTTTTCAAAGAGCTGGAGCAATTAATCCTAAAATTTGTATGGAATCAGAAGAGACCCTGAATCAACTAAGGGAATGTTGAAAAACAAAAATAAAACTGGCGGCATCATGCTACCTGATTTTAAGCTTTACTACAAAGTTGTGATCACCAAGACAGCATGGTACTGGCATAAAAACAGACACATAAACCAGTGGGACTCAGTAGAGAGCCCAGATATGGACCCTCAACTCTATGGTCAAATAATCTTCGACAAAACAGGAAAAAATATACAGTGGAAAAAAGACAGTATCTTCAATCAGTGGTGCTGGGAAAACTGGACAGCTACATGTAGAAGAATGATACTCGACCATTCTCTTCCACCATACAGAGAGATAAACTCGAAATGGATAAAAGACCTCCACGTGAGACAGGAATCCATCAGAATCTTAGAGGAGAACATAGGAAGTAACCTTTTTGATATCAGCCACAGCAACTTCTTTCAAGATATGTCTCCAAAGGCAAAGGAAACAAAAGTGAAAATGAACTTTTGGGACTTCCTCAAGATCAAAAGCTTCTGCTCATCAAAGGAAACAGTGAAGAAAACAAAGATGCAGCCCACGGAATGGGAGAAGATATTTGAAAATGACAGTACAGAGAAAAGATTCATATCCAGGATCTATAAAGAGCTCCTCAATCTCAGCACGCATGAAACAGATAATCGTATCAGATAATGGGAAGATGATATGAACAGATACTTCTCCAATGAAGACATACAGATGGCTATCAGACACATGAAAAAATGTTCATCATCATTAGCCCTCAGGGAGATTCAAATTAAAATCACTTTGAGACACCACCTTATACCAGTTAGAATGGCCCAAATTAGCAAGACAGGAAATAACATGTGTTGGAGAGGATGTGGAGAAAGGGGAACCCTCTTCCACTGTGGGTGGGAATGCAAGTTGGTGCAGCCACTTTGGAGAACAGTGTGGAGATTCCTCAAGAAATTAAAAATGGAGCTTCCCTATGACCCTGCCATTGCACTGCTGGGTATTTACCCAAAGATACAGATGTAGTGAAAAGAAGGGCCATTTGTACCCCAATATTTATAGCAGCAATGGTCACAATCGCCAAACTGTTGAAAGAACATAGATGCCCATCAATGGACGAATGGATAAGGAAGATGTGGTCCATATACACGATGGAGTATTATGCCTCCATCAGAAAGGATGAATACCCAACTTTTGTAGCAACATGGGTGGGACTGGAAGAGATTATGCTGAGTGAAATAAGTCAAGCAGAGAGAGTCAAGTATCATATGGTTTCACTTATTTGTGGAGCATAACAAATAACATGGAGGCCATGGGGAGATGGAGAGGAGAAGGGAGCTGAGGGAAATTGGAAGGGGAGATGATCCATGAGAGACTATGGACTCTGAAAAACAACCTGAGGGTCTTGAAGGGGGCGGGAGGTTGGGTGAACAAAGAGGTGGGTATTAAGGAGAGCACGTATTGCATGGAGCACTGGGTGTGGTACTAAAACAATGAATACTGTTACGCTGAAACAAAATAAAAGAAAATAAATAAAATAAATAAAAACAAAAACAAAAACAACATTATCCACCATGACCCCTTGGGATTTAACCCTGGGACACAAGGGCAGTTCCACATTTTCAAATAAATCAATATTATAGACAAATCATTAAGAGAAGAGCAAAGAATCACAAGGTCCTGTCAACTGATGCAGTAAGTTCATCTCACAAGATCTATTGGCATTCTTTAGTGCTTTTTTTATATTTAAACTTTTTAATATTTTTCATGTTTATTTTTACCAATAAGTTATGTACATGTATATTTTTTCTACCCCTTTTCATTAAATTGTTTTATATTTGTAAGATTTTTTTTTCTTCCTTCTTTTTTTTTTTCTTTTCTCTTTATTTTGGCATCTTGGTTCTTTTAATGAACAGTTCCAAACACATACTGAGTCTTGTTTTTTGTATTCTTTTGTTGTTTGTTTTTGTTTCCATTTTTTTTTATTCTTGATTTTTCTGCTCCCTTCCATCTTTAAGGCTGCTTTTGCTTTCATAATTACTTTCTGGGCAAAATGAGGAGATGGAGAATTCACCTCAAAATAATGAACTCACTCACAGGGATTGAAACAATATGAATATATATAAAGTCTCTGCACTAGAATTGAAAACAATGATTATAAAGATAGTAACTGGGCTGGATACAAGCATACTAGGCCCTAGAGCATCCCTTACTATAGACATAAAAGAACGAATACTCAGGTCCATTTTGAAAGTGCTATTACTGAGATATAATTCAAGTGGAGGCTATCCAAAGGCGATGAATGAGGGAGAAGTATGTATCAGTGACATAGAAGATTAAAGGATGGAAAAATTAAAATGCTGAAAAAATGAGAGAAACAAAGCTATTGGATCATGAAGGGAGACTTTGAGTGCTTGGGAATTCCATGAAAGGAAATGATATCCGTATTAGAGGGATCCCAGAAGCTGAGGGCCAGGAGAAAGGGGTAGAAGGTTTAATTCAACAAATTATAGATATCTGAGAAATTCCCTAATCTGGGGAAGGATACTGGCATTCAAGTCGAGGAGGCACAGAGAATACCCCTCAAAATCAGTAAAAATTAGTCAACACATAGAAATATAATCCTGAAGTTTGAAAATCAAAGACAAATAGAAAATCCTCAAAGAAGCTTGGAACAAGACGTCCTTCACCTCCAAGGGTAGGTACATGAGGCTGGCAGCAGACCGGTCCACAGAGACTTATCAGGGCAGGAAGGACAGGTAGGATATACTCAATGTGCTATATGAGGATAAAGAATATGCAGTCACAAATAGTGTATACCCCAAGGCTATCATTCGGAGTGAAGGGAGAGGTAGAGAGTGTCTAGGACAAACAAAAAAAGAAAGGAATTTCTGAACAATAAACTCTCCCTGCAAGAAATATTAAAGGGGATCCTTTGAGTAGAGAGAGAGGGAGCCCAAATTCAAAAAAAAAAAAAAAAAGGAAAGAAAGAAAAGTAAAAAGAGTACACAGATGAGGTAAAGAAACAGTGACATTTCACGTTCTAAATGGCACTAACATAATAGCTTTCAATAATTATTCAGAAGGTAAAAAGACAAAATGCTTCTACCAGAAGCATAGGGTATCAGAATGGAATGAAACAAACCAAAAGGAAACAAGAAGACCCTTCAATGTGGTCTGTACAAGAGACTAATTTTAGAAAAAATACTCTTCCATATTCAACATGAGGGTTGGAGAACCATTTATTCTTTTTATTTATTTATTTTTATTTGTTTATTTACAGCATAACAGTGTTCATTGTTTTGGCATCACACCCAGTGCTCCATGCAGTACGTGCCGTCCCTATTACCCACCACCTGGTTCCTCAACCTCCCACCCCACCCCACCCCCCTGCTGCCCCTTCATAACCCTCTGGTTGTTTTTCAGAGTCCATAGTCTCTCACGGTTCATCTCCCCTTCCAGTTTCCCTCAACTCCCTCTACTCTCCATCTCCCCATGTCCTCCATGTTATTTGTTATGCTCCACAAATAAGTGAGACCATATGATACTTGACTCTCTCTGCTTGACTTATTTCACTCAGCATAATTTCTTCCAGTCCCGTCCATATTGCTACAAAAGTTGGGTATTCGTCCTTTCTGATAGAGGCATAATACTCCATCGTGTATATGGACCACATCTTCCTTATCCATTCATCCATTGAAGGGCATCTTGGTTCTTTCCACAGTTTGGCGACCGTAGCCATTGCTGCAATAAATATTGGGGTACAAATGGCCCTTTTTTCACTACATCTGTATCTTTGGGGTAAATACCCAGCAGTGCAATTGCAGGGTCATAGGGAAGCTCCATTTTTAATTTCTTGAGGAATCTCCACACTGTTCTCCAAAGTGGCTGCACTAACTTCCATTCCCACCAACAGTGTAAGAGGGTTCCCCTTTCTCCACATCCTGTCCAACACACGTGGTTTCCTGTCTTGCTAATTTTGGCCATTCTAACTGGTGTCAGGAAGTATCTCAATGTGGTTTTAATTTGAATCTCCCTGATGGCTAGTGATGATGAACATTTTTTCATGTGTCTGATAGCCATTTGTATGTTTTCATTGGAGAAGTGTCTGTTCATATCTTCTGCCCATTTTTTGATATGATTATCTGTTGTGTGTGTGTTGAGTTTGAGAAGTTCTTTATAGATCCTGGATATCAACCTTTTGTCTGTACTGTCATTTGCAAATATCTTCTCCCATTCCGTGGGTTGCCTCTTTGTTTTGTTGACTGTTTCCTTTGCTGTGCAGAAGCTTTTGATCTTGATGAGGTCCCAAAAGTTCATTTTTGCTTTTGTTTCCTTGGCCTTTGGAGACATATCTTGAAAGAAGTTGCTGTGGCTGATATCGAAGAGGTTCCTGCCTATGTTCTCCTCTAGGATTCTGATAGATTCCTGTCTCACGTTGAGGTCTTTTATCCATTTCGAGTTTATCTTTGTGTACGGTGTAAGAGAATGGTCGAGTTTCATTCTTCTACATATCGCTGTCCAGTTTTCCCAGCACCATTTATTGAAGAGACTGTCTTTTTTCCATTGAATATTTTTTCCTGTTTTGTCGAAGATTATTTGACCATAGAGTTGAGGGTCCATATCTGGGCTCTCCACTCTGTTCCACTGGTCTATGTGTCTGTTTTTATGCCAGTACCACGCTGTCTTGGTGATCACGGCTTTGTAGTAAAGCTTGAAATCGGGTAACGTGATGCCGCCAGGTTTGTTTTTGTTTTTCAACATTTCCTTAGCAATTCGGGGTCTCTTCTGACTCCATACAAATTTTAGGATTATTTGCTCTAGCTCTTTGAAAAATATCGGTGGAATTTTGCTCGGAATGGCATTAAAAGTATAGATTGCTCTAGGCAGTATAGACATTTTAACAATGTTTATTCTTCCAATCCAAGAGCATGGAACAGTCTTCCATCTTTTTGTGTCTTCTTCAATTTCTTTCATGAGTGTTCTGTAGTTCCTCGAGTACAGGTCCTTTACTTCTTTGGTTAGGTTTATGCCCAGGTATCTTATGGTTCTTGGTGCTATAGAAAATGGAATCGATTCTCTAATTTCCCTTTCTGTATTTTCATTGTTAGTGTATAAGAAAGCCACTGATTTCTGTACATTGACTTTGTATCCTGCCACGTTACTGAATTGCTGTATGAGTTCTAGTAGTTTTGGGGTGGAGTCTTTGGGTTTTCCATATAAAGAATCATGTCATCTGCGAAGAGAGAGAGTTTGACATCTTCCTTGCCAATTTGGATACTTTTATTTCTCTTTGTTGTCTGATTGCCATTGCTAGAACTTCTAATACTATGTTGAAAAAGTGTGGTGAGAGTGGGCATCCTTGTCGTGCTCCTGATCTGAACGGGAAGCCTGCAAGCTTTTTCCCATTGAGGATGATATTTGCTGTGGGTCTTTCATAGATAGATTTTATGAAGTTCAGGAATGTTCCCCCTATCCCTATACTTTGAAGCGTTTTCATCAGGAACGGATGCTGGATTTTGTCAAATGCTTTTTCTGCATCAATTGAGAGGACCATGTGGTTCTTCTCTCTTCTCTTATTGATGTGTTCTATCACACTGATTGATTTGCGAATGTTGAACCAACCTTGCAACCCAGGGATGAATCCCACCTGGTCATGGTGGATAATGTTTTTAATGTGCTGCTGGATCCTGTTTGCTAGGATCTTGTTGAGAATCTTTGCATCCATAGTCATCAGTGATATGGGTCTGAAATTCTCCTTTTTGGTAGGGTCTTTGCCTGGTTTGGGGATCAGGGTAATGCTGGCTTCATAAAAAGAGTCTGGAAGTTTTCCTTCTGCTTCCATTTTTTGGAACAGCTTCAGGAGAATTGGTGTGATTTCTTCTTTGAAAGTTTGGTAGAATTCCCCAGGGAATCCGTCAGGTCCTGGGCTCTTGTTTTTTGGGAGGTTTTTGATCACTGCTTCAATCTCATTACTAGATATCGGTCTATTCAGGTTGTCAATTTCTTCCTGGTTCCATTTTGGGAGTTTGTAGCTTTCCAGGAATGCATCCATTTCATCTAGGTTGCTTAGCTTATTGGCATATAACTGTTGGTAATAATTTCTGATGATTGTTTCTATTTCCTTGGTGCTCGTTGTGATCTCTCCCTTTTCATTCATAATTTTATTAATTTGGGCTTTCTCTCTTTTCTTTTGGATTAGTGTGGCCAATGGTTTATCGATCTTATTGATTCTTTCAAAAAATCAGCTTCTAGTTTCATTGATACGTTCTACTGTATCTCTCATTTCTACCTCATTGATCTCTGCTCTAATCTTGATTATTTCTCTTCTTGCATGTGGAGTTGGTTTCATTTGTTGTTGATTCTCCAGTTCTTTAAAGTGTAGAGACAGCTGGTGTATTCTGGATTTTTCAATGTTTTTGAGGGAGGCTTGGATGGCTATGTATTTCCCCCTTAGAACCGCCTTTGCTGTATCCCATAGGTTTTGGACCGAGGTGTCTTCATTCTCATTGGTTTCCATGAATTGTTTAAGTTCATCTTTGATCACCTGGTTGATCCAAGCATTCTTAAGCAAGGTGGTCTTTAGCTTCCAGGTGTTTGAGTTCCTTCTGAACTTTACCTTGTGATTGAGCTCCAGTTTCAAAGCATTGTGATCGGAGAATATGCAGGGAATAATGTCAGTCTTTTGGTATCGGTTGAGTCCTGCTTTGTGACCCAGTATGTGGTCTATTCTGGAGAAGGTTCCATGTGCACTTGAGAAGAATGAGTACTCTGTTGTTTTAGGGTGGAATGTTCTGTATGTCTATGAGGTCCATCTGGTCCAATGTTTCATTCAATGCTCTTATTTCTTTATTAATCTTCTGCTGCATGATCTGTGTATTACTGAGAGAGGAGTATTAAGGTCTCCTACTATAACTGTATTCATATCAATATGACTCTTTATCTTGATTAATAGTTTTCTTATGTAATTCGGTGCTCCCATATTGGGGGCATAGATATTCACAATTGTTAGATCGTCTTGTCGGATAGTCCCTTTAAGAATTATGTAGTGTCCTTCTGTATCTCTGACTACAGTCTTTAGTTTAAAATCTAATTTATCTGATATGAGAATCGCTACCCTGCCCTTCTTTTGAGGCCCATTGGCATGAAAGATGCTTCTCCATCCCTTCACTTTCAGTCTGGGTGTATCCTTAGGTTCAAAATGGGTCTCTTGTAGACAACATATGGATGGGTCCTGTCGTTTTATCCAATCTGCAACCCTGTGTCATTTTATGGGCGCATTTAGGCCATTCACATTGAGAGTGATTATTGAGAGGTAGGTTTTTATTGACATCGTGTTGCCCTTGAAGTCTTTCTGTCTGTAGATTGTTTCTATATTTCCGTTCAATTATATTCTTAGGATTTTTTCTCTTTTATAGGACCCCCCTTAATATTTCCTGCAGTGTCGGCTTGGTGGTTGCATAGTCTTTTTTTTTTCCCCTTTTTATTTATTTTTTCAGCGTAACAGTATTCATTCTTTTTGCACAACACCCAGTGCTCCATGCAAAACGTGCCCTCCCCATCACCCACCACCTGTTCCCCCAACCTCCCACCCCTGACCCTTCAAAACCCTCAGGTTGTTTTTCAGAGTCCATAGTCTCTTATGGTTCGCCTCCCCTCCCCAATGTCCATAGCCCGCTCCCCCTCTCCCAATCCCACCTCCCCCCAGCAACCCCCAGTTTGTTTTGTGAGATTAAGAGTCATTTATGGTTTGTCTCCCTCCCAATCCCATCTTGTTTCATTTATTCTTCTCCTATCCCCCTACCCCCCCATGTTGCTTCTCCATGTCCTCATATCAGGGAGATCATATGACAGTTGTCTTTCTCCGATTGACTTATTTCACTAAGCATGATACGCTCTAGTTCCATCCACGTCGTCGCAAATGGCAAGATTTCATTTCTTTTGATGGCTGCATAGTATTCCATTGTGTATATATACCACATCTTCTTGATCCATTCATCTGTTGATGGACATCTAGGTTCTTTCCATAGTCTGGCTATTGGTTGCATAGTCTTTTAAGCCTTGCCGGTCTTGGAAACTCTTTATCTCTCCATCCATTTTAAATGTCAGTCTTGCTGAATAGAGTATTCTTGGCTGCATGTTCTTCTCATTTAGTACTCAATATATTCTGCCAGCCTTTCCTGGCTTGCCAGGTCTCTTTGGAAAGGTCTGACGTTATTCTAATGGGCTTTCCTCTGTATGTAAGTAGCTTCTTTGTCCTAGCTGCTTTTAAGAGGGTCTCTCTTGAAACATAATTCCCCATTCTAACTATAAGGTGCCGTGAGGACTTTCGAGAATCTAAAATCTTGGGAGGAAATCTTTCTGCCTCTAGTACATGAACGTTGTTTCCATTCGTGAGATTGGGAAAATTTTCATAGACAACTTCTTCCACTATATCTTCTAGACTTCTTTCTTTTTCTTCCCCTTCAGGGATTCCGATAATTCTGACGTTGGAACGTTACATGGCATCGTTTATTTCCCTGATTCTGTTTTCGTGGCTTCTGAGCTGTTTGTTCCAGGCTTCCTCCTGATCCTTTCTCTCTATCTGTTTGTCCTCCAGATCACTAATTCTATCTTCTGTCTCAGTTACCCTAGCTATTAGAGAATTTAGATTGGATTGGAACTCATTGAGAGCATTTTGAACATCATCCCTGGTGGCTTTCAGTTCTGCCCTAACATTGTGAACATCATCCCTGGTGGCTTTCAGTTCTGCCCTAATCAATTCTGTTTGGTCATCCATGGCTTTCTCCAACCTAGCTATTGCCTGGATAATTGTTATTCTGAATTCCTTTTCTGACATATTGTCTATGTCGATAGCCATTAGCTCTGTTGCAGAAGGCCCATCCTCTGTATTTTTCTTCTGTTGGGTATTCCTCCTCCTAGTCATTTTGGTAAGAGATGACTAAACAGATGCAGCTGGACTTATCGATTGTGGTGCAGTCAATGTGCACCCTGGAACGCTTCTGTGCAATCAGGATTCCCCACCCAAATGAGAAAAAAAAAGAAAAGAAAAAGAAATAGAGAAGAAGAAAGAAAAAAAAGGGGAAAGAAAAAAGGAAAAAAAAGAGAGAGAGAGATAGGAAAAAAAGGGAAGATAAAAGAGAAGGCTCAGCCCAAATGGGCCACAAGGTAAGATTTGTGGAGTATACAAACAAAAACAGACAAACAAAAAGACTGATAAAAGTATATGACAAGAGAAAAAAATATGTATATATAAGCAAGAAAAAGGGAAGAACCTCATCAGAAAGAACCCCAAGTATAAGATTTATATATTATCATCACAAACCCAAATTCACAGAAACACTGACAGAAGGAAAAATTGGGAGAGTGGTTATAGATTCTCAGTGTGGGTGAGGAAGGTTATTTTGATTCTTCCTGAAGGTATCTTGATGTTTTTGTTAAGGGACTCAACTTTCCTAAGTTACAGGGGGATTAGAAACTGGTTTGCCTATAGGGGTAGCATTGATTGGGGAAAGGGGATTATCTTGAAGTTTAACTCTATATGTATAGTAGAAAATAAAAATTAAAAAAGAATAAACTAGACTAAACTAAGTTAAAATTAAAAAAGAACTAAAAAAATAGAAAAGCAAAAGAAAAACACGGGTGTATGTATCAAAAAGTTCAGGTTAGAAGGTTATTAAAGAATTTGATGTGCTGGACATCTCAGTGTGATGGTAAATAGGTTAAAAAATTATCTGTATGTATGTAAAAAAAGAACCAGAATATTGGTAAAGAGTTAATAATAAAAGTTGTATTTATGAAGTAGTGGTGGTTGTTCTCTTGTAGTCTTTTTTTTTTTCCTTCCTGGTTGGTTTTCTGGGGGAGGGGCCTGCCACGTGGGTTTTCAGACAGTGATGTTCCCTGAGTTAGGTCCTCCCGCTCCCCTCAAGGGGGTGAGCTCTTTTTTTTCAGGAAACTGTTTTTTTCAGCCTTTTGTTCTCTGGGGGTTTTTATGTTCTTTCATCTGCTTTCTCTCGCCTTGATAGCTTTTGATGGTTTTTGGAGGTTTAGAGGAGAGCAAAGAGCACCCCAACCTCCCTCTCAGAGAGAAGCCTCAGACTGTTTTGCAAAAGCTGCTGCCAGATTCGGTTCTGAGTCACTGTCCCTGGGGATGCAGGAGCTCCTCATTGTACCCAAAACCAGGGCAGCGGTGGCTGTCTAGGCAGCTCCAGACCGCCAGAGAGGTTCGGAGCAGAGATCGCACACTGAGATTTTCCCGCTGTCCCGGGCTGGGAATGTCTGTTTTTTCCAGATGCCAGAGCTCCAGGCTAGCGCCTATGAGCACCTATCCCAAGGGAGGGTGTGGGACGCTCGCGTTTCAGGATTGCCGTCTGGCCAGGCTCCTAGCCCCTCACGGGAGCCAGACCCCACTCGTTCTTGGGCGCGCTGGCATTCAGGCGCACTGGAGGCTCAAGGACGGAGACCTGATTTCTCTGCCGCCCTCTCTCTGGCTCCGTGCCAGGGGAGGCTGTCCTGGGTCCGGGGACTTAGGTCCCTGACCCTAACCGCCCAGGTTCCCACTATTACCCCCCGTGATCCTTTGCTCTTTGTTTTTTGAGTGCTTTCAACCAGACTCCAAGTTAATGCTGGTCCCCAGACGCAGAGCACTCTCGTGTTGGGGTGTTACTTTCCCATCGGTCACCTCTGGTGGCTCCCTCCCCCTTTTGTTTATCTTCCGATATCAGTCCAACGCTCCCAGTCTGCTTTACCCGCCACTGGCGTCTTTTGCTCCAGTAGAGATCCAGACGTGTATAATTCTGATCTCAGGCTGATTTCATGGGTGGTCGGAGTTCTTTGGTAGGTAATCAGCTCACTTTAGGGTACAGGTTGAAATGGTGCCCCCTCCTACTTCCCCGCCATCTTGACTCCTGGAGAACCATTTATAATGGTAGTTTACATTAAAAGAGCATTGGAGTACCCACCCATATGTCAGATATAGAAATTGAAAACAGAAAAATGAAATAAGAGGTAAAGGAAGATTCTATATTAATAAAGGTGCCTATGAAATAAGCAGATCTATCAACTGCAATTGTTGATGCCTGTATCTTGAGAACAGACCAAAATATAAACTCAGTAATATCTAAATTAAATACACACTTTGTAAAAATACAAGAAGAGTGTGGTACTTTAACGCCCCAGTCACAGCAAGGGACATGTTGTCTAAGCAGATCCCAAAGGAAAAAAGGACTTTAAATAACACTAAGGGCCAGATGAACTTCACAGCGATCTTCAGAGCGTTTCACCCTGAAGCAACGGAGTATACCTCCATCTCAAGTGCACAGGGAACATTCTCCAGAATAGATCACGTACCAAGTAAAAAATCAGTTCTCCTCTGGTTCACAAAGTTTGAGATCATACCCATGTATTTCTCAGACCACATGGCATAGATACCTGAAGTCAAAAAAAAGGAAACACATAGAAGGGCCACAAATACTTGGAAGCCAAAGAACATCATATGAAAGAATGAAAGGGACAACCAGGAAATTAAGAAAACTATTTGAAATACTTGGAAGGGAATGAAAAGTAAAACCACGACAGTGCTAAAGCTTCAGGGTGCAGCAAAGTCTGTCCTAAGAGGGAAGTGTACAGCCAGCAGTACAGGCCTTCTTTTAGAAACAAAACAAGTCTGAAATCCACAATGTAACATCAAGGAGCTGGAAAATGACAGCAAAGAAAGCCAAAATCCAACAGATAGAGAGAAATGATAGAGATTAAAGCACTACACAATATATAGATGTTAAAATTATATATATCGTTGAAACAAAGAGCTGGTTCTTTGAAAGAATTAACAAATTGAGAAACCCCTAGTCAGACTTATCAAAAAGAGAGAAAGCACACAAAATAAGGAATGGAAGAGGAGAGATCAAAACTAACCCCATAGAAATAGAAACAATTGTAAGAGAATATGATGACCAATTTTGTACCAACAAACCTTCCAAAGTCATTCTAAGAGGCCAGCATAACCTGGATCCCCAAAGCAGATGAATACTCCACCAGAAAGGAGCATTATAGGCCAATATCCCTGATGAATATGGGTGTAGAACAGCTCACAAACATACTAGCCAAGAAGATCCAAGAGTACATTAGAAGGATTATTCAACACGACCAAGATGGATTCAGTCCTGGTCTGCAGGAATGCTTCAATATCTGCTAACCCATCCGTGTGATACACATTAATATAAGAATGAACAATAACCATGTGATCCTCTCCATAGATGGTGAAATGGCACATGAAAAAACACAGCATCTTTCTTGAAAAGTTCCCACTGTGAGTTGGAATAGAGGGAAAACACCTCAATATCCTAAGTCACAGAGGAAAGGATGAGAGGTAATACCATTTTCCATGAGAAAACACTAAGAGATTTTCCCTGAAGGTCAGAAACATAATGGGAATGTCCTCTATCACCACTGTTGTTCCACGTTGTACTGGAAGTCCTAGCGTCAACAATCAGACAACAAAAGGAAATAAAAGGCGACCAAATCAGCAATGAAGGAATTGACATTTTCACTCTACTGTGCTCATGAGAAGACATGATGCTGGGTGTAGAACATCAAAAAGGTTCAACCAAATATGACAAGAAATGACAGAGGAATCCAGCAAAGCCACGGAATATGACATCAATGTACATTGTACTGTACTTGTAATTATACTGTAGTATATTTCTATACACTAACAATGAAGCAGCAGAAAGAGATATCAAGAAATTGATCCAACTGACAATTACATAAAAACCTCAAAGATACTGAGGCATAAACCTAACAAAGCAGTCATGAGATGGACTCTGAAAACTATAGGACACTTTTGAAAGAAATGGAAGAAGACGCATACATGGGGGAAAACATTCCATGCTCATGGATTGGAAGATAAATTTTGTTAAAATATCTATATTCCCCAAACATTCTAGACATTTAGTGTAATCTCTTTCAAAATACTGTCAGCATTTTTCACAGATCTGGAGAAATAATCCTCAAATTTTATGGAATTAGAAAAGACCCTGAAGGACTAGAGGGACACTTTCAAAATACTGTCAGAATTTTTCACAGAGCTGGAGAAATAATCCTCAAATTTTATGCAATTAGAAAAGACCATGAAGGGCTAGAGGGACATGAAACCAAACCTGGGGCGTCACAATGCCTGACTTCAAGGTGCATTACAAAGCTGTAGCCAGCATGACAATATGTTATGTGCACAAAAATAGATGCAAAGATCCATGGAACTGAATGGAAAGCCCAGAAATGGACCCTCAACTTGATGGTCAACCAATCGTCAACTAAGGAGGAATTGCCAATGGAAAAAAGAAAGACATACTCTTCAACAGGTGGTGTTGGAAAAATTGGACAGAACCATTCAGAGGAATGAAACTGCAACATTTTTCTAGGATATACACAAGTTAAACACTAAATGGATGATATACCTAAATTTGAGACACGACTACATCAAAATCCAAGAGCAGTACGTAGGCAGCAACTACTTTGGGCTCACCTGCAGAAACTCCTTCATAGATAAATATTTGGAGCAAGGGAAAGACAACCAATAATGAACTATTGAGACTTCCTCAAAATTAAAAGATTTTGCACAGCCAAGGGAACAGTCAACAAGACTAAAAGAAAAGCTATGACAAGGGAGAAGATAATTGCAAATAACTTCTCAGATAAAGGGCTAGTATCCAAAACCTATAAAGAACTTCTCAAGCTCAACAACAACAACAACAGCAACAGCAACAACTATAATAATCATAATCAACTCATGAAATGGTCAGAAGACAAGAAGAGACATTTCCCCAGGGAAGAGGTACAAATGGCCTACAGACAGATGAAAAAATGCTCAACATCGTGTATTATGAGGGAAATCCCAATAAAAACCAGAGTGAGATATCAACTCACACATGTCAGAGTGGCTAAAATTAACAAGTAAGGAAACAACAGATGTTGGCAATGGTTCAGAGAAAGGGAAGTCCTCTCACCGAATGGTGGGAATGCAAACGGGTGCAGCCACAGTGGAAAATAGAGTAGAGGATCCACAAAATTTAAAAACAGAACCACCTTACAACTGAGGGGTTTCCCAATTGCCTATCCAATGGATACAGTCTACTTATTCCAGTAGGCACCTACACCCCAAAGTTTATAGCAGAAATGTCCACAGTTGCCAAAATATGGACAAGTCCCAGTTGTCCGTTGACAGATGTTTGGATCATATGTAACCGATGAATCATTAAAGTCTACTCCTGAAACTATAATACACAATATGCAAACTAATTTCAATTTAAATTAAAAAATGATAAAGTCCCAAAAGTATGTTTTCACACTGGTTTCTTTTGCCTTTGGAGACATGTCTTGAAAGAAGTTGCCCCGGCTGTTGTCGAAGAGGTTAATGCCCATGTTCTCCTCTAGGATTTTGATAGATTCCTATCTTACATGGAGGTATTTCATCCATTTCAAGTTTATCTTTGTGTATCGTGTGAGAGAATGGTCTAGAGTCATTCTTCTATACGTAGCTATCCAATTGTCCCAGCACCATTTATTGAAGAGACTCTTTTCTCCACTGGATATTTTTTCCTGCTTTGTCAATGATGATTTGACCATAGAGTTGTGGGTCCATATCTGGGCTCTCTACTCTGTTCCACTGGTCTATGAGTCTGTTTTTCTCCAGTACAATGCTGTCTTGGTGATCACAGCTTTATAGTAAAGCTTGAAATCAGGCAATGTGATGCATCCAGCTTTAGTTTTCTAATTGAATATTTCCTTAGTAATTTGGCATCTTTCCTGGTTCCAAACAAATATTAGGATTGTTTTTTCCAGCACTTTGAAGAATGCAACTGGATTTTTGATTGGGATGGCATTGAAAGTCTAGATTGCTCCGGATAGTATAGACATTTTAACAATGTTTATTCTTCTGATCCATGAGCATGGAAGGTTTTATCAATTTTTGTGTCTTTTCCAATTTCTTTCATGAATGTTCTGTAGTTCCTTGAGTACAGACCCTTTCATTAGGGATATTCCAAGGTATCTGATGATTCTTGGCAAAGAAAACAAAAGCAAAAATGAACTTTGGGTACTTAGTCAATATCAAAAGCTTCTGCACAGCAAAAGAAAGGGACAAAAACAAAAACAAACAAACAAACAAACAAACAAAAACAAAAAACAAAGAGGCAAGACACAGAATGATAGAAAATATTTGCAAATGACTCTTCAGAAAAAGGGTGACTTCCTAGACCTATAAGGAACTCCAAAACTCAACACCCAATAAACAGATAATCATATCAAAAATGGAAACACATCACAAACAGGCACTTCCCCAAAGAAGACCTTCACATGGCTAAGAAACATATGAAAAAAAAATGTTCATTGTCACTAGCCATTGGGAAAGTTCAAATCAAAAACACATTGAGTGGCACCTGAGTGGCTCAGTGGGTTGAGCCTCTGCCTTCAGCTCAGGTGCTGATCACTGGACCCTGAGATGGACCCTGCATTGCCTCTCTGCTTGGCATGGAGCTTGCATCTCCCTCTCTCTCTGCCTTTCTCCATGCCTAATTGAGATCTCTCTCTATGTGTCTCTGTCTCTGTCTCTCTATCTTTCTCTGTGTGTGTGTGTGTGTGTGTGTGCACGTGTCAAATAAATTAATAAATAAAATATTTTAAAAAATGAGATACTACCTTAAAACAGGAAGAATGGTCAATAGCAATAGGACAGGAAACAAGGGATGGAGGGGATGTGGAGAATGAGGAACACTCTTACATTGTTGGTAGGATGCAAGTTTGTGCTGCCACATTGGCAAACAGCATGGAGATTCCTCCAAAAAATTAAAATAGGGGTGCTTGGGTGGCTCAGTGGGTTAAAGCCACTGCCTTCGGCTCAGGTCATGATCCCAGGGTCCTGGGATCGAGCCCCGCATCGGGCTCTCTGCTCAGCAGGGAGCCTGCTTCCCATCCTCTCTCTCTGTGTGTGCCTCTCTGCCTACTTCTGATCTCTGTCTATCAAATAAATAAATAAAATCTTTTAAAAAATTAAAAATAGAGCTATCCTATGAGCATGCCATTGCACTACAGGGTATTTACCCTGTACTGTAAGTACCCTGCACTACAGGGTATTTACATCTCTACAGATGTAGAGAAAAGAATGTGCTAGGCACATCTGTACCCCAATGTGCATAGCAGAAAAAATACTACCTAGCCATGAGAAAAATGCAAATGATATCCTGACTGTGTTGTCAGTACTACCCACCTTTTAGGATAGCTGGTTAATATAAAACACAGTACAAATATCAAATGTTGAAAAGAGCCAGCTCTCCTACATTGAAGATGGAAAGGTCAATGGAAGAGCATATCTGGTAAGACCATGTGATGGGCTCTACAGAAACAAAACCTAAACCCGGTAACCTAGCAAGCACTTTCCTGAACTCACAGAATGAAAATTTGAGATGCCGTGAAACCCGGTGAGCAATTTTTCATTACAGATTCATTTGTAACTGTTGAAAAGAATGGAAGCAGCCAAAATGGGTGAAGATTGCCTCCGTGAAGGGAACTCCTGAAATACCTACAGCTTCTGGGAATCTTGAAATCTACCACTCTACCCCCGCCTTCCTAGCTATAGTAGTGCTCTACCTGTCAGCACACCCCTAAGGCTAGTAGTCCCACCCTGGCTCACCAGAGTTGGAAATGTCCCTAAAGTCCCCAGAACCTTAAGGTATGGGTGTCAAGCAATACTGAAGGAGGCAGGATGGGTCTGGTGCTGGTCTGTGACATGGCAGATGCTTTCCTGTAATGCCATATAGTCCAAAGGGGCAGTGAAGGCTTGGTATGGGACAGCGCCATCTCACACACTGCCTTCCCAAAGCTGATATTTTGCCTTTGGGGTGAAAAGGCCGGGACAAGGACTTGCCACACAGTCTACTGTCCCCCTTTCCCTCCCTGCTCTAGACTGCATTTCTCCCTGCACTTGTAGATCCCCTCCCCAAACCTGCCTTCTCCTGCCTCCTGCTCACACAATCACCTCCTACGAAAGTTGCCCTCGTTTTCGACATGAAGGAACAGGGACCTTTCAGTCCCTGTTCCTTCATGAGGTGAGCAGCTCTGGGGTGACAGCCCACCCAGGGGCCTGATGTTTGTGGAACCGTTGGTATGGTGAGCATGATCTGAGCAGCTAATCACAGGAGTTTCTGAGTGCTAGCATCACATAAGCAACCCATATCCCCCTTACATTTAAGTGTCCTGGACTCTACCAGCCTCCACACAGGCTCCTGGAAGCAGCCTCCTCCAATCAGCCCAGACATCATCCATCTTATGGTTGCACGTCTCCCACTTTCCAAGTTTCCTTGAAGTTCATTTCGACACCCAGAGGAAACTTCCTCATGGTTCCCATCTGGGTATGCCCAGGTATTATGAGCACACTGTCATTAGTGAGCTCAGCCCAGGAGCCACAGCTCTAGGCACTTCCCCTACAATCTCAGTTGGAGTCAAATGTAGATGCCAGATTACTGGTATTTGCACCCCACCTGCATTCCCACTCCACATCCTGGAGCCAAGAGGGAGCATAGCCCAGGAGCGGTCAGCCAGGAATCTCACCTTTCAACTCCATTCTGACCCCCTCTCCCCATGTCCAACTTATCAGAAGGGCAGCACTGACTCTTGGAAGTGGGCCCATTCTTCATAACCAAGCAGACCCTAAAGTCTCCAAAGGGCTTCTTTTCCCACTGTGCCTTAATTTGTGCAAACCCCAATGCACCTAAAGCACCCAATGTGAATCCCACTTTTCTCCCCAATTCCTGCAGTGCCTCTTTGGTCAGAATGCTGCCCACCAGCCTGGCCACTCATACCATTCTGCCTCCTGCTCTGACCCCATACCTACCCACCCAGAGACAGGGAATCATCCCCCACCTCTGGAGTCACTCCATCCTTCTTGCTTGGTCTTGTCACATTTGTTCTTCTAAGGACTGCATCACAGATGAATCTCTCCTGGACCAACAGCTGTTTTCCTGGCCAAAATCTGAAGCCATAACATCAGGGGCCAACCTCCAACTTACCAAAATCTGAGAAATTTGTCTTTCCCAATACTTTAGGCAGAAATACCTGTGAAGAGACACACAGATTCTTTATTCCTTCCAATCAGAGTGCTGCTGAACTTAGGTCTTCTGCTTTGCTTCTAGTATCAGTACATCTGAAAGTGGTGATGAGGTCAGGCAGTTTATACTCAATTTCAACTCTGCATACTTTATCGACATATTCTCAGAGCCATGGACACCCCAACCTCAAAAGAATGCAATGAATCTTAAGGGATAATAGTGACTCTAAGACAGGCTGCCCTTTATAATCACACAGGGTTTGTTTTTTGTAAATCAGTTATTTAGAAATAATCAATTGTGTAGTTTATTTTTAATCTTCTTTATTTTAAATAGCTTATTTGCCTAATATTTAAATTCATAACATACAATCAATCAGGGAGATGAAAACTTATTTCCCAACTCCCCTTCAATGCCTTCAATGCCTGGGTGGGTGCACAAACATTGACCCTTGGGCACTCGTCTAAGGCAGACATATTTAGGAAGACCTTCATTTGAATGAAGAAACTCTCCACATCATGGAGCTGAGCCTACCCCTCAATGCACTGCTTGGCTTCTTGCTTTAAGGCCCCCAACTCTCCCTTCAGGTTGGAACACTACTCCTTCAACTGGAGGATTTCTTCCAAGGACTCCACATAGTTCAGACCCTGGGTCTCCTGCACTCCTTCCTACCATTGCCCCTCTTCATTTCCTGCCATGAATTTGAAAACAAAGTGTTCATACTACTAGCCAGTTTCATCTCCTAAGGTATGGTGTAGTTTTCTTCTCAGGAGGAGACATCCCCACAAAATGAATAATGCGAAGATAGCAGGCCACAAGGACCTCAGGTGGAAGGACATCGAAAGTGAGAAGAGACTGAATGCTCACTTTTCTGCAGAGGTGAAAAGCATGCAGTCATAGATTTTTGGATCAACCTGGTGTTCCAGTGTCTTCTTAGTCCCGTGCTATCCTTGGATGGAGGGCTCATGGTTTGGAGGCTTCCAGGTCTCCATGACTGCATTGGACAAATTGGTGCAATGCTGAGCAGGTTTGCAGGTCTCCTAATCTGATGCCAGCTGGAAAGCCCATTGTTTGAGAGCCCTGTACTCTGGGGAGAAGGAAGGATCTGTGTCCAAGACAACATGCTGAACTCACTGTCCAGCTGCCTTCTTGGCCTAGTGCAGAGCTACATTGTTGGTCTCCAGGTCCATGAGAACACAGTGAGACTGCTGTCCAGGTGCCTGCTAGGCCTATCAGACAGCTCACTTCTTGGTCTCCAGACCAAAGGGTATAATGTGAATCCACTTTCATCATGTCAACTTGGCCTAGCACTCAGCTTATTTTTTGATCTCCTGGTTCAAGTTTCCATTGTAAGCTTGCTATCAACATTCCTAGTTGCTTGAGCACAGAGCTCAGTTGTTGGTTTTGAGGCCCAAGGGCCCATGGTGCCCCTGTCTACCGGGAGCCTACTTGGCAAATCAGACAGCTGAGTTTGACCCCAGGTCCAAGGGCACATGATGAGCCTGCTGCCTAGGTGTCTGCTTGGCCTACCAGACAGCTCAGTTTTTCTCCTGGTCCAAGGGCACATGGTGAGCCCACTATTTGTCTGCTTGGCCTGGTGCAGAACTGTGTGTTTCTTATTGCTGTTAAAGAACACATGGTGAGCCTCCTATCCAGGTGACCTCTTGGCCTAGCAGAGTCCTCTGTTGTTAGTTTCCAAGTCCAAGGGTACATGGTGATCCCACTCTCAAGGTAAGTGCTTGGCCTAACCAAGAGTCGCTTTATGGTTGTTAGGTCCAAGGTCTCATGGTAAGCCTGCTCTCCAAATGTCTGTTGGACCTAAGAGAGAGTTAAGTGGTTGGTCTCGAGGTCAAAGGTCACATGGGGACCATGCTGGCCAGGTGCCTGATTGGCTGAGGAGAGACCTGATTTTGTGGCTTCCAGGTCCATGGGCACATGTTGAACCAGCTGTGAAGTTTCCTGCTTCGCTTGTCATAGAGCTGTGTTGTTGGTCTACAGGTCCAAGAGCACATCCTTATCCCAATGCCAAGGGGACAGCTTAACCTAGCATACAGCTCAGATTCTGGTCTCCAGGTACATGGGCCCATGATGAGCCTACTGTCAGTGTGTGCCCTTGGCCAAGCTTTAGAGCTGAGTTGTATGTCTTGAGGCCCAAGGGCACATTGTGAGCCACCTGTCTCGGTGTCTGCTTGGCCTAGCCAGAGTTCCTTTATTGGTCTCCAGGTCCACAGGCACATAATGGGCCAGCTGTCCAGGTGCCTGCTTGTCCTAGGGGAGAACTGAGTTCTTGTACACTGGAAATAAAGGCCCATGGTAATGCTTCTGTTGAGTTGAAACATTTTCCCAGTACAGTGCTGAGATGCATGACTCATGGGTTTTGGGCACTTGGCAAGGCTCTTCTCGGGGCTACTTGCCTTGTGCTGCACTGGGCTGGCCAACTTGAGGTATGGAGGCTCCTTGTCCACCAAGTATCTGTGTGACTAATCTGCTCAGTGTCAAATGGGATCAGAAGCCTCCCAGTCTTTGGGTTCCTGGCAGGTGCTCTGTCTGAGGTCTGAATTTCTCTTTGTTAGTCTGTGTTTGAGGATTGATGGTCTGTGATCTCGGAGTTAGCAAGATTTCTGGGGAATTATTTCGTCCACTGCTGAGCTGTTTCAGACAGTCCATTGACTGAGGGCCAGTGTTGCAGTGACTAACACTGTATACAGAGATGTGGTGATTCCTTTTCCCAGTACCTACTTATTTCATACAATTCCCTCTCTGCCTGGTGTCTTCAGACATTCCCCACACTGTGAACATCTGGGAAGGCTGGATATTCATAGCATTCATGTGCCCTGTGCTGAGCCAGGATATGGTCTTCAGAGTAGTTGTTCCATCAGGATGTGGGCCCAGCTTTCCTGTACTGAACACGCCTGTGACCCAAGAGGTGTGGGGCCCAGCTGGCTGAGAATCCATGGTACTCTGGTAGCCAGTGTCCCACTACCAAATTAGACTTAGAATGAGAATGAGAGTGAGAATGCCTCCCTGAGGACCTGGGTCATTCTCCTTGTATGAAATGGGCCTAGGAGTCACTGTGGAGGGGTTTGAGGACACTCCGGAACACAGAGGGGCACAAACTTAGGTGCTAACATGAAGGTGGTATGTTGCATATTGGAGAGAGGCCCAGGGCAAGAGGAGTGGGCAGGGAGATTGCCATGGGCAGGGACAGGGAACAGGACATAGAAGTCGAGGAAGAGCAGGAAGAGCTGTGAGTGAACCGCCATCTGTCTCCTCTCTGCAGCCTGGGCTGTTGCCATCTTTTATAACTGCCCTGGGACATCACAATACCTTCTTCATGTTTGACTTACATACAACTGTGATCACCACTATGTGCTGGCCAATCACCAGGGTTTTCTCAGATTGGGCTCATACTAGTGACCAGGCAGATCAGCTGGCCAATTACTTATGGCTTTCTCAGTGACAACCTTACTGATATCATCACCTGGAAACCATCTTTTAAAGGAAAAGCGGTAACAGTCCTTCAAGAAGAAAAGTTAATATTTTTAAATATTTATACTGATGGTCATAGAGAGGCTGAAAGACTCAAACACTGCAAAGATAAATGTGCCACACAGAGGCACCATAAATTAGAACACTGACATGGATATTAATGAAATCATGGTGCCTTAGACCCCATGAAAGATCACAGTTGTATGTAAATCAAACAACATGGCCGTAGAAATAAATGCTCCTCTCAGCTCATCCATCCAAGCTTTTATAATAAGTGGAGAAAATGATAGGCATTATGTTTAATACATCTTCCCACAATAAACGTCAGCCTGGAAGGGATGAAGCAGTGTCACCAGTAACTAAATGCTTGCCAATATCATAGTGGTATTCAGCTCTCATAGAAGGGAAACAACAAAATCCATCCTGTCACCAAGTTCATAGTGTTCATGTCGAGCAACCAATCTGGAAATTCTGGGGCAGGGGGAGAATTGCATTGTTCTCCTCTCTCAAATACAAGTACATACTTACCAGATCATTCTGAACACTCTAGAAATCAATCAAAGGTGTTATCATATAAATGCTGCAAGGCTACAAGTAGAAAAATTACCACCATTGGGAAGGAAGGAGGATGGAAACTTGAATCTGGTGTGGTAAAGCAGACGATACCATGGACGGGAGTGAGTCTGCTTCAGGAAGACACCACAAAGTATTATAAACAGTTGGATGCAAAAGCAGAACTTTTTAAAGTCTGGATAAAGAAGAGGTGGTACATAGATATAATGGAATATTAATCAGCCCCCCAAAAACTGACATCTTGTCATTTGTAAGGATGAGGATGGAACCAGAGGGTATAATTCTAAGGGAAAGAAGTCAGTCACAGAATGCCAAATGCCTTATGTTTTCTATCATAAGCATAGTATAAGAAACAAAATCAATGAACATAGGGGAAGGGGAGAAAAAATAAAACAAGATGAATATAGAGAGGGAGGCAAACCATCAGAGACTCAACGTCCAGGGACAAACTGAGGGCTGCTCTAAAGGAGGTACCTGGGACATGGGGTAACTGGGTGGTGGGAACTACAGATGTCATTTGATGAAATGAGCACTAGATATTATATGCGACTGATGCATCACTAAATTGCACCCTGAAACTTAAAAACAAACAAACAAAAAAGCATGTTTTCAGGGGCGTTTCATTGCTCTTCTCCACCTGCACATAGGAAGTTTCCATAAAGTACTTGTTGAACGAGTGAGATTTCAGATGGAGCCATCTCATTCTTGTGCAGATACACAAGCTCTAGAGCTCAGGGGAGAGAAGAATATGAACAGAGAAGGACTCTCAAAATACGGGAGCAGATGGGCTTCCCCATGTGGACCATGAAGAGAAGCAGAGCCTGTGGCATGGGACTGAACACGAACCAAAGGGGCACACAGGAAAAAACTGGCAACAGGTGCTGAAACAGAAATCTGCAAAGATGTGAACTAGAAGTAAATTCCCTCAGAAGTGAAGAGTGGGGTCTCCCCAAGAGAACAGTTACTTTTTGCCCCTAGAGTGGTGGAGTGAGGATAATCCCAGCTGGATTGCCTTTAGGTTTCAGTCACTCTCAGACAAACCCATTCCTGTTATATATGTATACTTTCTGACTCATTATTTTTTGAAGTATAGTTGACCTGAAATATTTTATTAATGTCAGTTGAACATTATAATGACTGGACAAGTTTTTGCCTTATAATGACCGGAAGTGTAGACACCATCCATCACCAGAGACACTATTCCAATGCAATTGATCATATTCCCTATGCTGTGCCTTTCATTCCTGTGACTTACTCAAACCACAATGGGAAGACAGTGTCTCCTACACCCCTTCACCTATTTCTTCCTTGACCTCTCACCTCCCTTCATAGAAACATCTTTTTGTTATCTATATTTACATTCTGATTCTGCTTTGTGTTTGTTTGTTTATTCGCTTGTTTTGCTTTTCAGAATCCAGACATGAGTGAAATCCTCTAGTGTTTGTCTTTCATATCTTACCTATTTCACTTTAGTGTATGCCCTCTGAGTCCATCCATGTTTAAAAGGACAAAGAATCTCATCCTTTTTTATGGCTGAGTAATTTTCCATTTCTTCCTGGTTGCTTAACTTACTGGCATATAGTCGTTGATAATAATTTCTGATAATCGTTTCTATCTCCTTGGTATTAGTCATGAATTCTCCCTTTTCATAATTTTATTGATTTGGAACCTTTATCTTCTCTTTTGGAATAGTTTGGCCAGTGGTTTATCAATGTAATTGATTTCTTTCAATGAACCATCTTCTATTTCGATTGATGTGTTCTACTGTATCTTTAGTTTCTAACTCATTGTTCTCTGCTTTTATCTTGATTCTTTCTGTGCCTTTGGCTTATTTTTTTTTTATTATTATTTTCTAGTTCTTCAATGTGTAAAGGAAGTTGCTGTATTCAAGGTTTTTCAATTCTTTTCAGTGAGGCTTGGACAGATACCTATTTCCCCCTTAGGATTTAGGACTAAGGACTGCCTTTGCTGGATCCCACAGATTTTAGACCAACGTGTTTTCATTCGCACTGGTTTCCATAAATTGTTTTAAGTTCTTCTTTGATTTCCTGGTTGATCTGGACATTCTTGAGAAGGATGGTCCTTAGTTTCCAAGCGTTTGAATTCTTTCCAAACTTTTTCTTCTATTTGAGTTCAAGTTTCAAAAAAAAAAATGATGTCTGAGAATATGCATGGATGATCTCAGTCTTTTGATATCTGTTGAGCCCTATCTTGTGACCTAGTATGTGATCTGTTCTGGAAAAGTTCCATGTGTGCTCAATAAGTGTATCTTGTTTTTGGGTGGAAGGTCCTGCATATATCTATGATGTCCATCTAGCCTTGTGTATCACTCAAAGCTCTTGTTTCTGTGTTGGTTTTCTCCTTAGATAATGTGTCCATTGCTGATAGTTGTGTGTTAAGATCCCATATAATTAACATATTTTATCACTGTGACTCTTTATTTATTTTTAAGATTTTTATTTATTTTTTAAATTTCTTTTCAGTATTCCAGAATTCATTGTTTAAGCATGAAACCCAGTGGTCCATTCAATACATGCCCTCCACAGTACCCACCGCCAGGCTTACCCTACCTCCCATAACCCTCCTTTCCATTACCCTCAGTTAGTTCCTCAGAGAAAATGACTCCTTATTTTGGTTAAGAATTGGCTTATGTGGGCACCTGGGTGGCTCAGAGGGTTAAAGCCCCTGCCTTCAGCTCTTGTCATGATCCCAGGGTCCAGGGATTGTGCCCCACATTGAGCTCTCTGCACAGCAGGGGGTCTGTTCCCCTCCCCCTCGGCCTGCCTCTCTACCTACTTGTGATCTCTGTCTGGCAAATAAATAAATAAAATATTTTTTTTTTAAAAAGAATTGGCTTATGTAGTTGGTTCTGCCATGTTGGGGTCATAAATATTTACAATTGTTAGATCTTGGAGGATAGACCGTTTCAGAATGATGTAGTGTCTTTCTGTATCTCTGACTGCAGTTTTTAGCTTAAGATCTAATTTATCTGATATGAGAATCACTACCCAAGCTTTCTTTTGAGTCCTCTTGTTATGGAAGATGGCTCTCCATCCCTTCACTTGCAGTATGGATGCATCCTTAGGTTCCAAATGTGTCCCTTGTAGATAGCATATGGACAGGTCCTATTGTTTTATACAGTCTGTACCCTGTGCAGTTTTATGAGAGCCTTTAGGCCATTCACATTGAGAGTAATTATTGAAGGATAAGATTTATTGACATCCTGTTGCCTGTGAAGTCCTTGTTTCTATAGATTGTATCTGTAAATTTCTGTTCTATGTCAGTCTTGCATTATTTTTTCTTTTAAAGAACCCCCCTTAATATTTCCTGCAGTGTTGGCTTGGTGGCCATATAGTCTTTTAAACCTTGCCAGTCTTGAAAGCTCTTTATCTCTCCACCCATTCTAAATGTCAGTCTTGCTGGATAAAGTATTCTTGGATTCATGTTCTTCTCATTGAGTGCCCTGAGTTATGTCTCACCAGGCCTTTCTGGCTTGCCAGGTTTCCATGGACAGGTCTGACATTATTCTGATGGTCCTTCCTATAAGTCATAGAGAATCTCTACCCCCTAGCTTCCCTTAAGACCTCCTGTCTAAAATGATGATTAACAAATTTCACAATTAAGTGTCTGGAGGACTTTCTAGATTCACTTACCTTGGCGGGGGGTTCTCCTTTCTGACTCTAGGACATGAACACTTGTTCCATTCCCCAGATTGGGGGAAATTTCATCCAGAATTTGTTTAACTATATCTTCTAGTCTTCCTCTCCTTCTCCACCCCCTAAGGGATGCCAATAATTCTTAGGTATGGGCAGGGGTGTGTGCAGCCCTCACATAGGTGCAAACAGCAAAATGCTGCATCCTGAGGAGCCACTGACAGGAACACCTGATGGTCACTCTCAGGTATGGTGGGTACTGGTCATGATTACCCTGGGCCATGGTCTTAGGCCCATGCTTATGGCTGCCCAATTCCACCTAATGCCCCTTAAAAACATTTGTTCTTTTTGAGTGCTTTTAACTAGACTCTAAGTAAATGTTGGTCCTCGAGCACAGTGTGCTTTCATATTGGAGTATTACTTTCCAGTGGGTCACTTCTGGTGGCTGCCTTCCCCTTCTGGTATCCCTTCCAGTATCAATCTGACTGCTCTCACTCCATTGTCCCTCTCCATTGAGGATCTCGTGCCCCTGGAGAGATCCAAAAGTGTATAATCTTACATTTCAGGCTGATTTCATGGGTGTTCAGAATGTTCTGTTAAATATTTAGCTCACCTCAGGGGACAAGTTGGAAAAGGGTCTCGTATTCTCTGCCATCTAGCCCCTCCCTACTTTTATTTTCATTTTCAATTAACATATAATGCATTATTAGCCCCAGGGTTACAGGTCTGTGAATCACCAGGTTTACACACTTCACAGCACTCACTGTATCACACTAACTCCTCCATCTTTAACTATTATCTCCTTTTTGATGTATATGTGTTATAGAGCTTTGCCCCATAGCAGTCCATTTTTCACTCTACTCAACTTTATCTTGCTATATATCTAACTTCTGCCTTCTTTGCAATTTTGGGATACAGTGACTTCTAACACCAAAAATAAAGCATGAATTGGCAGATCACCCTGCTGTTCCCAACCTCAGAGATTATAATTTCTCTTGTTGCTCCATCTCATATCTCTCTCTCTCTCTCTCTCTCTCTCTCTCTTTTGTCTTGTTCCTTTATTCTTTATTTTTTATTGTTTGGATCGTGTTGGCTTTGGTGGTGTATTGGTGGTAGGTTGGGACAACATTGGATTTTTTTCATGGGTGTATTTTGCTCGCATTGTCCTTGATATTTTGGACTCTTATATTCCCTCAACCAGCCCTCAACAGAATGACATGGGGAAAGAACACCTAACTAAGAATTGAACACCAGAGACAGTGGTCCCTGTCACAGATCTAATGGGTATGGATATAAGCAAGATATCAGAGATAGACTTCAAGGTAACAATCACGAAGTCAATGGCTAGGCTTGAGAAAAAAACATTAGAGAAAACATACAATATAGATGGGCAGACATGAGATCTAATCAGTATGATATTAAAAATGCTATGAATGAGATGCATTCTAAACTGGAAACTCAGACAGCCAGGGTAAAAGACGCAGAAGAATGAAGTAGTGAGCTAGAAGATAAGCTGATAGACAGCAAGGAAGTTTTAGGAGGACAGGGACAAATAGCTAGAAGCTCATGAGAACAGACTTAGAGAGAACAATGATGCCACAAAATGGTTCAGTTTCAGAAATATTGGGATCCCTGGGGGAATGTTGAGAGAGACTAGAAGATATATATTGGAGCAAATCCGAGCAGAGAAGTGCTCTATGTTGGGGAAGGAAAAAAGAATTCCTGTCCATGAGGCAGAGAGGACCCCCAAGAAGGTCAATAAATATACACCAATGTCCTGGCATATAATAGTGAAACTTGAAAATCTTAAAACCACAAAACTACTTGATAGCTTCTATAGAGAAGAGATTTAGTATGTACAGTGGGGGAAATATTAGAATAACATTAGACCTGTCCACAGAGACCTGACATTCCATAAAGGTCTGGCAAGGCATATTCATGGTGCTATCTGAGAAATACATGCAGCCAAAAATATGTTATCCAGTAAGGCTACCATTCAGAATGGACGAAGAGACAAGGACCTTCCATGACTCATAGAAACTGAAAGGATATGTGACCACTAAGCCATCCCTGCAAGAAATATTAAGGGGAATTCTATGAAAGAAGAATGACAAGAGTAATATAGACCAGAAAATTCTAGAGATAATCTGTAGAAACAGGGACTTCACAGGCAACATGATGACCATAAAGTATATCTTTTAATACTTGCTGAAAACGTGAGCAGGCTACATGCTCCCATGAAATGTCATAGGGTATCTGATTGGAAGAAAAATACAGGGCCCATCCATATGTTGTATATAAGACACTCATTGTGAACCTAAAATCATCTCCAGACTGAAAGTAAGGGGATGGAGAACTACTCTTCATTCCAAAGGACATCAAAAACCTGGGGTAGCAATTCTCATATCAGACAAGTTAGATTTTAAAGCAAAGACTGTAGTAAGAGGTATAGAGGGATAAAATATCATACTTTAAGGATCTATCCAATAACAAAATCTAGCAACTGTAAATATGCTCCCAGTATGGTAGCAGCCAACTATTAAAAAATAAAGAATAATATTAATAATAAAACCTGAAGAGTCAGAGACCCCAATGCAAGAAATAAACAATCTGAAGAGACCTATAACCAGCCAGCATGGAAATTGAATCAGTAACCAAAATCTCCCAAAAAACAAGAGTCCAAGGCCAGATACCTTCCCAGGGGAATTCTACCAAATATTTTAAGAATAAGTCATAATATATGCTACTGAAGCTGTTTCTAAAAATTAGAACTGGAAGTAAGCTTCCAAACTCATTTTATGAGACCAGCAATACTTTGGTCCCAAAAACAAAGAAAGACCCCATGAAAAAGGAGAAGAACAGATGAATAAGCCTGGTGAACATGAATACCAAAATATTCAACAAGATACGAGCCAGTAGGATTCCACGGTACATTAAAAGGGTTATTCACCACCACCAATTGATGTTTATTCCTGGGATGGAAGGGTGGTTCAACATTCACAAATCAATTGCTGTGATAGGTCATATAAACAAACAAACAAACAAAAAGACAAGGACCATGTCATCCTCTCATTTGATGCAGAAAAAGCATTTGGCAAAATACAACATCCTCTCATGATTAAAACTCCTCAGGATATATAGGGATAGAGGGAACATATCTCATGTTATGGAAACCATCTATGAAGAGCCCACAGCAAATATCATTCTTCATGGAGAAAAACTGACAGCGTTTATCTTCAGGTCAAGGACATGACAGAGATGCCCATTCTTTCCAACTTTATTGAACATAGCATTAGAAGTCCTAGCCTCAGCATTTGGACAACAATAACAAATAAAAGGGGTCCAAGCCCTTCAAAATAGAAGAGGTCAAATTGTCTCTCTTTGCATATGACAATATACTTTGTGTGGAAAACCCAAAACACTCCACCCATAAATTACCTGCACTCACACAGCAATTCAGCAACATGCAGGATTCCAAAATCAAAGCACAGAAATCACTTGCTTTTCTATACACTAACCATGTGAATGGAGAAAGAGAAATGAAGATGTGAATTCTATTACACCTTCAGGAGCACCACTCCAGCCCCGCACAGTCCCAGAATCATCCAAGGCCCCTGGGGAGCACACAGTGTGCCCAGTGTGTAGGGGGCAGCAGGGCAGGAGTGATGGCAGGGGAGGAAGGGGCTAGGGGTGCAAACAGCAGGAGGCCCAACCCCAGGAATAGGGGGACAGGGTCAGTCTGGTGAGCTACACAGCCCCAGCAAGGAGGCCCAGCTTAGCACAGTCCAGAAGCGTCCCCAGGGGAGGCAGCAGAGGTAAAGGACCAGATTGTTGAAATAATCCAATAGCTATTCTCCATGTTTGTTCATTGCAGGGGTGCCAGGTACTGGTTTTGCAGAACTTGTCTACCACCAGCGATTGATTGTAAAGATGTCTTATTTTATTTTATTTTATTTTATTGATTTTCTTTTTTAAGAGCAAATTTGGTTCCCCCTCCTTCCCCACAGATCCCATCTCAAATTATTCTGTTACCACCATTCTAGCAGGTTAAAAGAAACTTAAACACCTTCCTCTACTTTGGTTCTCCTTTTTTAAATTTTTTGCATTAGTATTATTATTTTTTACATACATTATAACTTCACTCGAAATGTAACTTACTTTGAGACTGTGGACGCTGAGATACTGAGGATTTTGGAAGGGAGGGAAGTGGGGCTGGTTGGCCCTGCTGGTGGGTATTAAGGAGGGCAATTATTGCATGGAGCACTAGGTGTGATGCATAAACAATGAATTTTAGAACACTGAAAAAATAAAATAAAATGAAATTTAAAAATAAAATAGAATTATTTTAAAATTAAATAAAATATATAATATAAAATATATAAATACTATAAAAATATATATTTAAATATATTTACATTATATTATATTAATTATATTAAATAATAATTACTAAATATACTTAAATATATTTGTATATATTTATATATGTATTATATATGTATTAAATATACTTAATATATTTAATTTATAAATTATAAATTTATAAAATTATTATTTATAAATTTATTATTTATAAATTAATTTATGATTTATAATTTATATATAACTTATTATATATAAATTATAATTTATAATTTAATATATAAATATACTTAAATATATATATTATATATAATCATATATAAATATAAATATATTTATATATGTATTGATATATATTTTATATATATATGGTATATATAAAATAAACTTCTCTTTGCCTATTACTAACTTTCCATTGCAGTAGTCATTACATCTGTGATAGCAAAGTAGGATGCTTTGTGAAATCAAAGTATGAAGATTTGTGAAAATCAATAAGTGTTTTAAACTTTTTAAGAACAATGTCCCTGAGAATTCCAAGGATGATATGTGTATGGACAAAAATATGTGATGGTAACTATGTTAATTTCCGTGGCAATGGTGAAGATGGTAAAAATGACACAGCTTCTGTGGATGGCTCACTAATTTACTCAGATTTGACATATCTATATAAACTATGCCAATCAGACTTGTCATATTTTTTTTCTTCAGATTGATTTAGGTATAATTCACAAAATTTTTATAATTTTAAGGTGCACAGCTTCATTTAAGATACTTACACTTTACAATAATCACTACAAAGTGCATATAAAACAATTCGTGTGTGTGTGTGTGTGTGAGTGTGTGTGTGTCTGTATAAGAATACCAACAACTGGTGAGATCAAGAGTAACAGAAAATTTCCAACATAAAATGTTTTTTTTAGTAAAAGGCGAAAGATTTATGCGATCTGAAGAGAAACCAGAATCTCACAAAACAAACTGGGGGTTGCTGGGGGGAGGTGGGATTGGGAGAGGGGGAGCGGGCTATGGACATTGGGGAGGGGAGGCGAACCATAAGAGACTATGGACTCTGAAAAACAACCTGAGGGTTTTGAAGGGTCAGGGGTGGGAGGTTGGGGGAACAGGTGGTGGGTGATGGGGAGGGCACGTTTTGCATGGAGCACTGGGTGTTGTGCAAAAAGAATGAATACTGTTACGCTGAAAAAATAAATAAAAAAAAAAAAAAGAAATGGGCAGAGGACATGAACAGACATTTCTGCAAAGAAGACATCCAGATGGCCAACAGACACATGAAAAAGTGCTCCACATCACTCGGCATCAGGGAAATACAAATCAAAACCACAATGAGATATCACCTCACACCAGTCAGAATGGCTAAAATTAACAAGTCAGGAAATGACAGATGCTGGCAAGGATGTGGAGAAAGGGGAACCCTCCTCCACTGTTGGTGGGAATGCAAGCTGGTCCAACCACTCTGGAAAACAGCATGGAGGTTCCTCAAAATGTTGAAAATAGAACTACCCTATGAACCAGCAATTGCACTACTGGGTATTTACCCTAAAGATACAAACATAGTGATCCGAAGGGGCACGTGTACCCGAATGTTTATAGCAGCAATGTCTACAATAGCCAGACTATGGAAAGAACCTAGATGTCCATCAACAGATGAATGGATAAAGAAGATGTGGTATATATTCACAATGGAATACTATGCAGCCATCAAAAGAAATGAAATCTTGCCATTTGCGATGACGTGGATGGAACTAGAGGGTATCATGCTTAGTGAAATAAGTCAATCGGAGAAAGACAACTATCATATGATCTCCCTGATATGAGGACATGGAGAAGCAACATGGGGGGGTAGGGGGATAGGAGAAGAATAAATGAAACAAGATGGGATTGGGAGGGAGACAAACCATAAATGACTCTTAATCTCACAAAACAAACTGGGGGTTGCTGGGGGGAGGTGGGATTGGGAGAGGGGGAGCGGGCTATGGACATTGGGGAGGGGAGGCGAACCATAAGAGACTATGGACTCTGAAAAACAACCTGAGGGTTTTGAAGGGTCAGGGGTGGGAGGTTGGGGGAACAGGTGGTGGGTAATGGGGAGGGCACGTTTTGCATGGAGCACTGGGTGTTGTGCAAAAAGAATGAATACTGTTACGCTGAAAAAATAAATAAAATGGAAAAAAAAAGAGGGAAATAAAAAAAATGTTTTTTTTTAATTTCTTTTCAGTGTAACAGTATTCGTTGTTTTTGCACCACACCCAGTGCTCCATGCAATATGTGCCCTCAACATTCACCACCTGGCTCCCCCAGCCTCCCACCCCCTTCCCCATCAAAACCTTCAGATTGTTTTTCAGAGTCCATAGTCTCTCATGGTTCACCTCCCCTTCCAAATTCCCTCAACTACCTTCATCTCTCCATCGCCCCATGTCCTCCATGTTCTTTGTTATGCTCCACAAATAAGTGAAACCATATGATATTGACTCTCTCTGCTTGACTTATTTCACTCAGCATAATCTCTTCCAGTCCCATCCATGTTGCTACAAAAGTTGTGTATTCAGCCTTTCTGATGGAGGCTTAATACTCCCTTGTGTATATGAACCACATCTTCCTTAACCATTCATCCATTGAAGGCATCTTTGTTCTGTCCACAATTTGGCGACCCTGGCCATTGCTGCAATAAACATTGGGGTACAGATGGCTCTTCTTTTCACTACATCTGTATCTTTGGGGTAAATACCCAGCAGTGCAATTGCAGGGTCATAGGGAAGCTCTATTCTTAATATCTTTGGGAATCTCCACACTGTTCTCCAAAGTGACTGCACCAACTTGCTTTCCCACCAACAGTGGAAGAGGGTTCCCCTTTCTACACATCCTCTCCAACAGATGTTGTTTCCTGTCTTGCTAATTTTGGCCATTCTAACTGGTGTGAGGTGATATCTCAATGTGGTTTAAATTTGAATCTCCCTGATGGCTAGTGATGATGAGCATTTTTTCATGTGTTTTATAGCCATTTGTATGTCTTCATTGGAGAAGTGTCTGTTCATATCTTCTGCCATTTTTTTTTTGATATGATTATCTGTTTTGTGTGTGTTGAGTTTGAAAAGTTCTTTATAGAATCAGGATATCAACCTTTTGTCTGTATTGTCATTTGCAAATATCTTCTCCCATTCCATGGGATGCCTCTTTGTTTTGTTGACTGTTTCCTTTGCTGTACAGAAGCTTTTGATATTGATGAAGTCCCAAAAGTTTACTTTCAATTTTGTTTCCTTTGCTATTGGAGACATATCTTGAAAGAAGTTGCTGTGGCTGATCTCGAAGAGGATACTGCCTATGTTCTCCTCTAGGATTCTGATGGATTCCTATCTCACATTGAGGGACTTTATCCATTTCGAGTTTATCTTTGTGTAAGGTGTAAGAGAATGGTGGGTTTAATTCTTCTACATATAGCTGTCCAGTTTTCCCAGCACCATTTTTTGAAGATACTGAACAGACACTTCTCCAATGAAGACATACAAATGGCTATCAGACACATGAAAAAATGCTCATCATCACTAGCCATCAGGGAGATTCAAATTAAAACCACATTGAGATACCACCTCACACCAGTTAGAATGGCCAAAATTAGCAAGACAGGAAACAACATCTGTTGGAGAGGATGTGTAGAAAGGGGAACCCTCTTCCACTGTTGGTGGGAAAGCAAGTTGGTGCAGTCACTTTGGAGAACAGTGTGGAGATTCTTCAAGAAATTAAAAATAGAGCTTTCCTGCAATTGCACTGCTGGGTACTTAACCAAAGATACAGATGTAGTGAAAAGAAGGGCCACCTGTACCCCAATGTTTATAGCAGCAATGGCCACGGTCGCCTAACCGTGGAAAGAACCATGATGCCCTTCGACGCATGAATGGATAAGGAAGATGTGGTCCATATACACAAGGGAGTATTATGCCTCCATCAGAAAGGATGAATACCCAACTTTTGTAGCAACATGGATGGGACTGGAAGAGATTATGCTGAGCGAAATAAGTCAAGCAGAGAGAGTCAATATCATATGGTTTCACTTATTTGTGGAGCATAACAAAGAACATGGAGGACATGGGGAGATGGAGAGGAGAAAGGAGTTGAGGGAAATTGGAAGGGGAGATGAACCATGAGAAACTATGAACTCTGAAAAACAACCTGAGCGTTTTGAAGGGGTGGGGGGTGGTAGGTGGGGGAACCAGGTGGTGGGTAATAGAGAGGGCATGTATTGCATGGATCACTGGGTGTGGTGCAAAAACAATGAATACTGTTACAGTAAAAAGAAAAATAATATAAATAAATAAATAAATAAATAAATAAATAAATAAACAAACCACACCAATTTCCCTGACTACAGAAGCAAAATTCTCAATATAATACTAGCAAACCAAATCCCACAATACATTAAAAAATTACCTGGGGTGCCTGGGTGGCTCAATTATTTAATCAACTTCCTTCAACTAAGACCGTGATCTGAGAGACCTTAGATCAAGCTCTGCATCAGGCTCCCTGCTTAACAGGGAAGTCTGCTTCTCCCTCTCCATCTGCCTCTTCAGCTACTCATGATCTTTCTCACTGTCTTTCTATCAAATAAATAAATAAAATCCTTAAAACACTTACCATAAGTAAGTGGGTTTTATTCCTGTGTTGTAATGATTGTTAAGTATTCACAAATCAATCAATTTGATACACCACATAATAAAAGAAAGGATAAGAACTGTATGATCCTTTCATTAGATGAAAACAATATATTTGGAAAAAGGACAGCATCCAGTTATGGGAAAAAGCCTCAATAAAGTAATTTTAGAGGGAACAAACCTCAATAAAATCCATATATGTCAACCCCAGAATTAATATCATCCTCAAAAGGAAACACTGAGGGCGCTTCCTCTAAGGTCAAGTGCAACACAGGGATGCAACCCACAGCTGTTGGTTAACATACTACTGGAAGTCTTGGCACAACAACCAGACAACACAAATATGTAAAAGTCATCCACCTTAGCAACAATCAAAACAAAACAAACATTATTTGTATATCCCACAGGAGTACTTTCTTTTTCAGTACATGATAGTTTTTATGGAAAGTAGGCATTAATTAGAGGTGTCCATGTATGTATGCCATGGACTGATATATTAAAATTTTTATGTTATTTTATTGAATATGTGTTATTATTTTTGGAGGGAGCATTGTTATTATTTTTGGAGGGGTATGGCTTGTGATTCATACTTTATATCTTTAAAATGAATCACATATAATTATTAAATAATTCTATACACAGATATGTTGTTTTACAAGTAACTGACTTGTGTTGCTGAAATTTTGGATAATGTGGTGGTGGTAAGCAAATATTATTATCCTGATACTTATCTAGGACCCAGAGAAAGTGTAGATCCCAAGTGTTCTGTGGGTACAGATTTGTATTTGTGGCAACTATTTGTTATTTGGTTCTGCTTTGAAGATATATGTAATATAATAGGTTAAACACTTGGTAAACAAGTTAAAGCTATTTAATCAAGTATACAATTTTTGCCTTATAGAATCATTTTTTATTTTTTTATTTTTTAAAGATTTTATTTTTATTTATTTGACAGAGAGAGATTACCAGTAAGCAGAGAATCAGGCAGAGAGAGAGGAAAGCAGGCTGCCTGCTGAGCAGAGAGACTGATGCAGGACTTGATCCCAGGACCCCGAGATCCTGACCTGAGTTGAAGGCAGCAGCTTAACCCACTGAGCCACCCAGGCACCCCACCTTATAGAATCATTTATATCAGGCAATTATAAAGCAATGTTTTACTACAGCAATTGCATTCTGAGATTCCACTAATTCCATTAATTCTCAAAATTTCCTCACAAGAAACCAAAGTGAACACACTTTCTCTTCAAGAAAAGGATAAATAGGAGTCAGGATGGCAGAGGAGTAGGGATTCTAAGTTTTTCTCATTTCTTGAATAGAGCTAGATTCTGAAACCTCATAAATCAACTAGAGATCTGAGAAAAGAAATGCTGCAGAGCTACAGGTAGGAAAGTGACCTCGTTTTGGAAGGTAGAAGGTGCAGAGACTTGAATCTGGTGTGATACAGCTAATGATAGAGGGGATGGGAGGAAATCCTCCTAGAAATGCTATTGCAAAGTACTAGAAGTAGTGAAGCATAAAATCAGAACAATTTTTTTTAATTTTAATTTTTATATATTTTATGTATTTTTTTGCTTTTATTACATTTTAATTCTTATTTTTTTAACACGTTGGGATCTAGTTTCTCTAAACAAGCAGATGAAGACACAAAGATATCTAGTTTCTTGTTTTGGTTGTTGTTTTTTCTTGTGTTTTCTTCTTCTTTATTCTTTTGCCATCTTGGAAAAAAAAAAACAAAACAATGAGTTGGAGAAATTTATCACAAGAGTAAGGAAGTGGTTCTCATAGCCACAGATTTAATCATACAGTTACAAGTAAGAAGTCTGAACTAGAATTTAAAGCAAAGATTATAAAGATACTAGCTATGTTTTAAAAACAAATAGAAGGCACTAGGAAATCCATCACTATAGACATACAAGGACTACAATATAGACATGCTGAAATTAAAAATGCTATCACTGAGATGCAGTCCCAAGTGGAGACCATATAAATGAGGATGAATGAAATAGAAGAGGAATTTAGTGATACAGAAGACGAAGTTATGGAAAATAATGAAGCTGATCAGAGGAAAGATAGACAACTCTTAGATAATGAAGGTACACTTAGGGAATTCAGCATTCTCCTAGTGAAAGAATATCTGTATTGTAGGAGTCTCAGAAGAAGAGTAGAAAAGAAGCAGAAGGTTTAGTTGAACAAATTATAGTTGAGAACTTACCTAAACCAAAAAAGGAAACAGGTATTCAGGTACAAGAGGCACAGAGAACTCCCCCCCAAATCAACAGAAATAAGTCAACACCATGACATACTAGAGTGAAAATTCAAAGTGAAATTTCAAAGATAAAGAGAACATCCTAAAATCAACCTGAGACAAGATGTACTTACCTACACATGTAGGCACATAAGGCTTGCAGCAGGCCTGTCCACAGAAATCTGGCAGGCCAGAAAAGACTGGCATATTCAATGTGCTAAGTTGGAAAAATATATAGCCAAGAACACTATATCCAGCTAGGCTGTCATTCAGACCAAATAAATAAATAAATAAAGGAATTCATGAACACTAACCCAGCCCTGCAAGAAATATTAAAGGGACCCATAGAGCAAAAAGAGATCCCAAAAGTAACAAAAGCCATAAAGGAACAGAGATAATCCGCACATACAGCAACCTTACCTGTAATAAAATGGCACTAAATTTATATTTTAATAATTCTCTAAATGTAATTGGATAAAATGCTACAATCAAAAGACAAAGGATAACATAATTGATTAAAAAATTAAAAAAAAAAAGACTCATCAGTACACTGCCTATAGGAGATTCATTTCAGAGAGAAAGACACCTCCAGATTTCAAGTGATGGTGTAGAGAATGATTTATCATACTAATGGAATCAAAAGAAAGTCAAAGTAACCATCCTTTTGCCAGAGAAAATAGATTTTAGGCCAAAGATTACAATAAGAGAAGAAGGACAGTATATGATTATAAAGGGGTATATACAACAGGAAGATCTAACAAATGTAAATATTTATGCCCATAACATAGGAGTAGTCAAATGTATAAATTAATTAATAATAAACCTTAAGGACATTGAAAATACTACAATAATAGTTGTGGGCTTTAACACCCTAATCATAGCAATGGACAAATTGTCTAAGCAGAAGATAACCAATGAAACAAGGGCTTTGACACACTGGACCAGCTGGACTTAACAGATATAGTCAGAGCATTTCATCCTAAAGCATACAGAAATCACATTCTTCTTCTGTGCACATGGAAAGTTTTCCAGAACAGATTACATACTGGATCATATATCAGACCTCAACTTTTTGAAAAAGATTGAGATCATGCCATACATATTTTCAGACCACAATGATCTGAAACGAAATCTAACGTATGAAAACATAAAAGGACCACAAATGCATGGAGGTTAAAAGGAATCCTATTTCAGAATGAATGGGTCAACCAGAAAATTAAAGAAGAGCTTTAAAAATATCAGACACATGAAAAAATGTTCATCATCACTAGCCATCAGGGAGATTCAAATTAAAACCACATTGAGATACCACCTCACACCAGTTAGAATGGCCAAAGTTAGCAAGACAGGAAACAATGTGTGTTGGAGAGGATGTGGAGAAAGGGGAACCCTCTTACACTGTTGGTGGGAATGCAAGTTAGTGCAGCCACTTTGGAGAACAGTGTGGAGACTCCTGAAGAAATTAAGAATAGAGCTTCCCTATGACCCTGCAATTGCACTGCTGGGTATTTACCCCAAAGATACAGATGTAGTGAAAAGAAGGGCCATCTGTACCCCAATGTTTATTGCAGCAATGACTACGGTCGCCAAACTGTGGAAAGAACCAAGGTGCCCTTCAACGGATGAATGGATAAGGAAGATGTGGTCCATATACACAATGGAGTATTATGCCTCCATCAGAAAGGATGAATACCCAACTTTTGTAGCAACATGGACGGGACTGGAAGAAATTATGCTGAGCGAAATAAGTCAAGCAGAGAGAGTCAAGTATCCTATGGTCTCACTTATTTGTGGAGCATAACAAAGAACATGGAGGACATGGGGAGATGGAGAGGAGAGGGAGTTGAGGGAAACTGGAAGGGGAGATGAACCATGAGAGACTATGGACTCTGAAAAACAACCAGAGGGTTTTGAAGGGGCGGGGGTGTGGGAGGTTGAGGAACCAGGTGGTGGGTAATAGGGAGGGCAAGTACTGCATGGAGCACTGGGTGTGATGCCAAAACAATGAACACTGTTATGCTGTAAATAAACAAATAAAAGAAAATGTGGATGCATATTTATCCTTAGCAACGTAGTAGAATATTCATGGCACATCTGAGAAAAGTCGTATGTAAAAGAGATAAAAATTTATGGGATGTAATAAATTAAATATAGATATGGATAGATATGGTTATCTTAATATCAAGGATGTGTTAATAATGGTCTCTAGGTGGTGGACACTGGTGGTTCGAATTTTGATTTTTTATGTTTATATGATGAAAATAAAATATTGATAATAATTTAAAAAAATTCATGGAAGCAAATGAAACTGAATACACAACAGTTGTGAACCACTGGGAAGCAGCGATGGCAGTTCTAAGAGGTAAGTATATAGCAATACAGGTCCCCTCTCAAGAGACAAGAAAACTATCAAATGCACAACCTAATCTTATACCTAAAGATACTGGAGATAAAAAGGACATAAACCCTAAATCCAGTGGGAAATGAGAAATAATAAAAATTAGAGCAGAGGGGTGCCTGGATGGCTCAGTGCGTTACCTCTCCCTTCAGCTCAGGTCATGATCCCAGGGTCCTGGGATTGAGCCCTATATCAGGTTCTCTGCTCAGCAAGGAGTCTGCTTCCCTTCCTCTCTCTCTGCCTGCCTCTCTGCCTACTTGTGATCTCTGTCAAATAAATAAATAAAACCTTAAAAAAAAGATCTGAGCAGAAAGCAAAGAAACAGAAATTAAAGAAAAGAACAGAGAAATGTAATGATGAACTGGTTCTTTGAAAGAATTAATAAGATTGTTAAACCTCTAATCAGATTCACCAAAAATAAAAGAGAAAGGACTCAACTAAATAAAAGCATAAACAAGAGAGAAGAAAACACAGTGAACACCCCATAAATGCAAACAATCATAAGGAAATATTGAGCAATTACATGCCAAAAAGCTGGGCAAGCTGAAAGAAATGGATACAGTCCTTGAAACATAATCTACCAAAATTCAATGAGGAAGAAACAGAAAACCTAAACAGACCCAAACCAGCAAAAAAGGGGAAAAAACTGAATTAGTTACCAAAAATTTCCCAAAAAGTATCCAGAGACAAATGGCTTTCCAGGTGGGTTCTGCCAAGTAATAAAATAAGAATTAATGCACATATTTCTTAAAGTATCAAAAAAATAGAAAAAAGGAAAACAGTAAACTCCTTCTATGAGACCAGCATTGCCTTGAGGCCAAAACCACAGAAGGATGCCCCCTAAAAAGGAGAATTACAGACCAGTATCCTTGATGAACAAGGATGCATATAGTCTCACCAAGATACTAGCCCACAGGATCCAATGGTACATTTAAAGGATTATTCAATATGACCATGAGGGATTTATTCCTGCACTGAAAAGTGACTCAACCTCAGCAAGTCAATCAATGAGATACATCACATTAAAAAAAGGACACACACAAAAAAAGAGAGAGAACCATATGACATTCTCCGTAGATGCAGAAAAAGCATTTCACAAAATACTGCATCTTCTTTGAAAAAAAAACTCTCTACCATGTAGAAAGAGAGGGAATGTAACTCAGCATAATAAAGACCATATAGGAAAGACCCACAATAGATATAATCCTCAACAGAGAAAGACTGATTTTCCCCTACATGTTTCCCTGACAAAAACACCAGGTTTGTCCACTCTCACCACCGATATCCAAATGTTCAGCATGGAAATGTGTGGTTTCTCTCATAGCGGATCTTCTATGCTTCTGCCTTTTGCCTCCCTATCCCTGGAAAATAATCGTACAACCATGCAGTAGCAAGCAGTTGATGTCAACACAGAGCAGAAAACTGGCATCTAGACACTCTGTTCTCAGGCAGGTTTCCTGCTCCTAAAGCTTGGTGGTAAGGTAGTTTTTGTTTGTTTGTTTGTTTGTTTGTTTTTGTTTGTTTGTTTGTTTTTAACTTTCTGAAGTCTGGGAACTCTGCCATACTCAGCACCACCCATTTTCATGTCACCCCAGGGATCCTGAGACCAATCTTGTCACACTCAGGATTCCACCTGGCTTCCCTACCTGAGCATTTTTAAGCCAGGGACACCCCCACAGTAGCAGACTTCTAAATGTTACCATTTTCTGATCTGCTGCTAAGAAGACTTTGTGGTAGCTTCCCCAGGCAGGTTCCCACCCCTAAGCTATATAACACCAGATTCAAATCTGAACACCACCTCCCTTCCGAATGGTGGGTCCTTTTCTATTTGTAGACCTGCAGCATTGTTTTCTCAGATCTCTGATTCATTTATTGTGTGTTCTGAATGATCTGATAAATATTTACTTGTATTTGAGGGAGGAGACAAACTTAAGTCCTCCTCCCACTGCTTTGTGTTGGAAGCTAGACATGAAGACAGTGAACCTGCTGACAGGCTGGATTTTGTTCTCCCCCGTCTATGAGAGCTGAATATTGTTTTGGCAAAAGATAATGACTTGGGACACAGCATCATCCTTTCTTGGTTTAAGCTTATTTTGGGAAGACGTAGCAAACATAATAGCTACCATTTTCTACATTTATATTTAAGCTTTAATGGAGGAGTGGAAAGTAGCATTTACTTGAATGTCATATTATGAACTTACCCATGAAATGTGACAGTTCATGGGGTTTAATGGTCCGTGTCTTCATGAATACTGGCGATAGCATTTCAGGGAATGGTGATGCTGAGTGATACATTTAGCTTTACACTGGTTGAGTCTTTCAGCCTCACCATGAACTTCACTATAAATACATCCCAAAGATGAATTTTTCATCCTGAAATAAGTTAACCTGTTTTCCATTCGATGATGTCAGAAGGGTCACTGAAAAAGCCCTTGGTCATTGGCCAGCTGAGCTACGTGGTGACTGGCCACCTGAATGAGACCAATTTGTGAGTGCCTGGGTGATTCACCAGGGCATGGTGGTGACATCACAAGAAGGCATTGTGATGCCCCAGGGTGAGGCCAGCAAGACGGGCTAGGTTGTGCCGCTGATGCGGAGGCCACCTGAGCCGCCTCCTCGAAGTCTCCCCAGAAGGCTGTGGAATGGCCCCAGCAGTAAGACCCCGAGAAATTGGAAGGAGCGCTTTTCCTTCCAGGAGTCTTTCCAAGGGAGCAGCTTCTCCTCCAGGCAGAGCAGAGAGACTGCGGAAAAGCAGCGGGTGGGGGGAAAACCACCGGTGAGGCCAGAGCCTCTGAGGACCTCCAGGGGCACCGCTCCAGCCTCCACAGGGATGGGCACTGCCTCTGGAAGCAGGTGGCAGCAGGTCTGGGAGGGAACGGTGTGGACCTGACCTCCAGAGGCGCTGCTCCATCTGCTTCAGAGATGGGCCTGGCCTGGGGGAGCTGGCGTTGGTGCTGGGCATGGAGTGGGCTGCACAGAAAGAGGGGCGCAGGGGCGACCCACAGGAGGCCCAGCCCCAAAAGGCGGGGAGAGTCAGGTAATCCTGGGCAGCCTGCACAGTCCCCACAGAGGAGGCCCAGCCAAGTGCAGTCCAGAAGCCCCCTGGTGGAGGCAGCAAGGAAAAGGGCCCAATTGTTGAGATAATCCAGGAACTTTCTCAAGTTTGTTGCAGGGGTGCCAGACACTGGTTTTGGAGAACTTGTCTACAATCAGGGATTGATTTCAAGGACTTTTTTTTTTTTTTAAGCGACAAATTTGTTTCCCCCTCCTTCCCCACGGATCCCATCCTAAAACACTCCCTTACCCCATTCCAACAGGTCCAAGCGACCTTAAACACCTTCCTCTGCCATGGTTCTCTTTTGTTTATAAATTTTGAATCATTATTAATTTTTATTTGCCTACATTACATCTTTGTTCTAAAATATAAACTTTCTTTGTCAATCTATGGACATGCCTATATATGAAGGAGATGGGTGTGCCCAAAGTGATAGGATGATTTAACAGAAAATTTACCTAGTTGTACTACTTTCTGTATTTAGGTATAGTATTTTTAAAAAAATGACTCTGGGGCTCCTGGGTGGCTAAATTGGTTAAACTTCTGCCTTAGGCTCAGCTCATGATCCCAGGGTCCTGATAGTGAACCCTGCATCTGGCTTCCTGGTTGGTGTGGTGCCTGATTACCCCTCTCCTGCTCCCTTTGTGCTTTCTCTGAAACAAATACAATATATATTTTTTTAAAAAGTTAATTTAAAAAATAAGTAAAAATAAGAAAATGAAATATAATTTTCTTTGCCTGTCACTAATTTTCCAGTGCAGTCATAGTGACAGCAATATTAATAGAGCAAAGTTGGATACTTTGTTAAAACCAAAGAGTGTATTGAGACTTTTCGGGAACAAAGTCCCTGAGAAATGCAAGGATGACATGTGTATGGATAAAAATGTATGATGGTTACTATGCTGATTTTAGTGGCAATGGTGAAGATGGTAAAAAAAAATATCACAGCATCTGTGCATGGGTCACTCATGCCACTCAGATTCGACACATCCAGCATAAACTATCCCATTTAGTCTTGTCATTTTTTTTTTGCTTTTTATTCAGATTTAGTTATAATTGACAATATATATATATATATATATATATATATATATATATATATATATGGTACACGGTTTCATTTAAGAATTACACTTTCCAATAATCACTACAAAGTGCATACCCACCAATTCACTTAGCTTTTGTATGTTGTGTGTGTGTGTGTGTGTGTGTAAAAATACTACAAACTGGTGAGATCTCCAGTAACAGGAAATTTCCAATATACCGTGTTGTTAACTATATATAAATTGCTGTAAATATAACTTATTCAACATGTATACTGGAAACTTAGCATTTGACCCACATCTTCCCAATTTTCCCTGCCTTTAGTCACTGACAATTGCCATTCTACTCTTCTAAAGATTTACTACTAGATTCCATTTACAATTGTAATTATAAAGTGTTTGTCTTTCTATGTCTGGCTTATTTCACTTCTCTCAATGCCCTCCAGGTTCATCCATGTTACTTTTATTTCATTTTTCCATTCGTCAATGAATATGTCAAATTAATTTCCACAGGGCGCCTGGGTGGCTCAGTGGGTTAAGCCACTGCCTTCGGCTCAGGTCATGATCTCAGGGTCCTGGGATCGAGTCCCACATCGGGCTCTCTGCTTGGCAGGGAGCCTGCTTCCTCCTCTCTCTCTGCCTGCCTCTCTGCCTGCTTGTGATCTCTCTCTGTCAAATAAATATATAAAATATTTTTAAAAAATTAATTTCCACATTTTATCTATTGTGAGTCACACTGCAATAATGATTACAAGAGTAAAGTATAGCTTCAAATTTTATTTCATATCATTTTATTTCCTTTCTGTAGACATCCAGAAGTGGGGATGTTGGAACTTATGATAGTTTTACTTTTAAATGTTTGAAAAACTTTACTATTTTCCATAATGGCTATACTAATTTATATTCCCATCAAGTGTTGTTTTTTCTCCCCATTCTCTCCAACAGATACCATTGTATTCCATTATTGATAACAATCATTCCAAGAAGTGTGAGATCATATCTCATGATTCTGATCTGCTCTCCTGATGAGTCAAAATCTCAAAGAGTTGAATTCATTAATCCAAGTTTACATTTATAGTGACAGCTAGCATTAGATCTAACATTAGCTCCTAAAATCTGCAGCATGTTTTACAGTAAAGCAAAATAAACTTCTCTTCAGTCTGAATCTAAAGACAAAGTATATACTGATAAATCAGATATCTCTCCATATCTCTTTACCTACTTACCTATTTATTAGTACTCATTCTCTGATGTGATATTTCATAAAGATGTATATACAGAAACACACGGATATATGCACATATGAATACTATACATTTTAGATCTGTGTACAATAAAATCCTTAGGATCACAAGCTTTATAACCATCTAAAAAAACAAAAAATACACATTGGTTAACTAGTTTAAATGAGCCTTAATTCCTAAGTCATGAAAGCATTCTGAACTCTGTAATTTTTTTGTCCTCTTTAATAGAAACTGTTGTGGAAACATTAGTAGGCATGAAAAATTTCATGTATGACTCATTGCAGAGATACTGTAGGGAACCATGCTTGCCTGGACTCGAGAGGATTGTCCTCTTGGCAACCTGATACATTCTAGGGAAGTCATTTCATAATACCATAAAATCTAGATAATGGATAGCAATGCAAAAATAATTATTATCTATGGGCATGCAGATACAAGTATGAACAATTTTTCAAAGACCCAAGGTAGGCTTTGTGCAGCCAATAGGTTCATTGTAGACCTGTGGGAAAATGTCTGCTAGGTCTTTTAGAGAACTTTTCCCCTATAAGTGTGTAAACAAGTTTATTTTGGTAAAGTTCACAAAAAAGTATGACAGAGTTCTTGAAAAGAGAAGAAGCAACCCAAATTTATATGAAAATTGGTGATTTTTGTTTTTTACATTTAAATGCTTATTAAAGTTTAGTCTGAGATCTCTTATAAAATTTTAGGAAAATGATAAAAATTTCTGTTAAATGTGCATTCTTGTTGCAACTATGCAATAATCAGACAAAATAGTGACCAGACTTATTTAGTGCTCTGAATGAACTTTTTTTGAGATTCGTTTGCTTCTGAATAAAATTCTACATTGTCTGGTATCTAGAGAACACACTTCTAGATTTGCCAATGGATCATATATAGTTTTAACTAAATTACTTCTCATCACATGGAATCCACTTCTAATCTTTATGATAATGATCCTATATGTGAAAAATCACTTTATTCTGTAAATTTGTGAATCAATAAAGTGAGAGGTTTTTCAAGTCTTATGTGCAATTGAATAGGAACATTGGAAACCTAGGAAAAAGAATACCTGTAATATTAATAATGCTTATGAAATGATATTAAGATCAATTCAAAATGGTAATATGCAAATTATGTATAAGTTACATTATTTCGAGGACTTTTCTCATTATGATGAAGGAATAAACTGAATATATACATTTACAAAGCAATTTACAGGGGAGAAAATAAAGAGGAGGTTGACCTTTGTAAGCAAAACCACATAGGGCAACTTTGGTATTGGGGCGGGACATGGATGAGATTTCACTGAGAGGATCTGGAAGTGATGTGTGTATTCTCTACAGTATTGATTAAAGTTGTACTGTTGCAGGGAATAAGAGAAAATAAGATTAAGACTGAAATAGATAGGAAACAAGAAATATCTTGAAATGACAAAAATGAAGAACGAAACCAATTCATTGAGGCATAACTTGTATAATTTTTTTATTTACTTTTTTTTTGTTGTTTATTTTCAGCGAAACAGTGTTCATTGTTTTTGCACCACACCCAGTGCTCCATGCAGTATGTGCCCTCCCTATTACTCACCACCTGGTTCCTCAACCTCCCAGGCCCCTGCCCCTTCAAAATCCTCTGGTTGTTTTTCAGAGTCCATAGTATCTCATGGTTCATCTCCCCTTCCAGTTTCCCTCAACTCCCTCTCCTCTCCATCTCCCCATGTCCACCGTGTTCTTTGTTATGCTCCACAAATAAGAGAGACCATAGGATACTTGATTCTCTCTGCTTGACTTATTTCGCTCAGCATAATCACTTCCAGTCCCGTCCATGTTGCTACAAAAGTTGGGTATTCATCCTTTCTGATGGAGGCATAATACTCCATCATGTATATGAACCACATCTTCCTTATCCATTCGTCCGTTGAAGGGAATCTTGGTTCTTTCCGCAGTTTGGCGACCGTGGCCATTGCTGCTATAAACATTGGGGTACAGATGGCTCTTCTTTTCACTACATCTGTATCTTTGGGGTAAATACCCAGCAGTGCAATTGCAGGGTCATAGGGAAGCTCTATTCTTAATTTCTTCAGGAGTCTCCACACTGTTCTCCAAAGTGGCTGCACTAACTTGCATTCCCACCAACAGTGGAAGAGGGTTCCCCCTTCTCCACATCCTCTCCCACACACATTGTTTCTCGTCTTGCTAATTTTGGGCATTCTAACTGGTGTCAGGTGGTATCTCAATGTAGTTTTAATTTCAATCTCCTGATGGCTAGTGATGATGAACATTTTTTCATGTGTCTGATAGCCATTTGTATGTCTTCATTGGAGAAGCGTCTGTTCATATCTTCTGCCCATTTTTTTTAAAGATTTTATTTATTTATTTGACAGAGAGAGATCACAAGTAGGCAGAGAGGCAAGCAGAGAGAGTGAGAGGGAAGCAGGCTCCCCGCCGAGCAGAGAGCCTGATGTGGGACTCGATCCCAGGACCCTGAGATCATGACCTGAGCCGAAGGCAGTGGCCTAAACCACTGAGCCACCCAGGTGCCCCTTCTGCCCATTTTTTGATATGATTATCTGTTTTGTGTGTGTTGAGTTTGAGGAGTTCTTTATAGATCCTGGATATCAACTTTTGTCTGTACTGTCATTTGCAAATATCTTCTCCCATTCCGTGGGTTGCCTTTTTGTTTTGTTGACTATTTCCTTTGCTGTGCAGAAGCTTTTGATCTTGATGAAGTCCCAAAAGTTCATTTTTTTTTTTTTTTGTTTCCTTTGCCTTTGGAGACATATCTTGAAAGAAGTTGCTGTGGCTGACACCGAAGAGGTTACTTCCTATGTTCTCTTCTAGGATTCTGATGGATTCCTGTCTCATGTTGAGGTCTTTTATCCATTTCGAGTTTATCTTTGTGTACGGTGTAAGAGAATGGTCGAGTTTCATTCATCTACATATCGCTGTCCAGTTTTCCCAGCACCATTTATTGAGAAGACTGTCTTTTTTCCATTGTATATTTTTTCCTGTTTTGTCAAAGATTATTTGACCATAGAGTTGAGGGTCCATATCTGGGCTCTCCACTCTGTTCCACTGATCAATGTGTCTGTTTTTAGGCCAGTACCACGCTGTCTTGGTGATCACAGCTTTGTAGTAAAGCTTGAAATCGGGTAACGTGATGCCGCCAGGTTTGTTTTTGTTTTTCAACATTTCCTTAGCAATTCGGGGTCTCTTCTGATTCCATACAAATTTTAGGATTATTTGCTCCAGCTCTTTGAAAAATACCGATGGAATTTTGATCGGAATGGCATTAAAAGTAAAGATTGCTCTAGGCACTATAGACATTTTAACAATGTTTATTCTTCCAATCCAAGAGCATGGAACGGTCTTCCATCTTTTTGTGTCTTCTTCAATGTCTTTCATGAGTGTTCTGTAGTTCCTCGAGTACAGGTCCTTTACCTCTTTGGTTAGGTTTATTCCCAGGTATCTTATGTTTCTTGGTGCTATAGTAAATGGAATCGATTCTCTAATTTCCCTTTCTGTATTTTCATTGTTAGTGTATAAGAAAACCACTGATTTCTGTCCATTGACTTTGTATCCTGCCACGTTACTGAATTGCTGTATGAGTTCTAGTAGTTTGGGGGTGGAGTCTGTGGGGTTTTCCATATAAAGAATCATGTCATCTGCGAAGAGAGAGAGTTTGACTTCTTCACTGTCAATTTGGATACCTTTTATTTCTCTTTGTTTTCTGATTGCCGTAGCTAGGACTTCTAATACTATGTTGAACAAGAGTGGTGAGAGTGGGCATCCTTGTCGAGTTCCCGATCTCAATGGGAAGGCTGCAAATTTTTTCCCATTGAGGATGTTATTTGCTGTGGGTCTTCCATAGATAGATTTTATGAAGTTCAGGAATGTTCCCTCTATCCCTATACTTTGAAGCGTTTTCATCAGGAACAGATGCTGGATTTTGTCAAATGCTTTTTCTGCATCAATTGAGAGGACCATGTGGTTCTTCTCTCTTCTCTTATTGATTTGTTCTATCACACTGATTGATATGTGAATGTTGAACCAACCTTGTAACCCAGGGATCAATCCCACCACCTGCTCATGGTGGATAATCTTTTTAATGTGTTGCTGGATCCTGTTTGCTAGAATCTTGTTGAGAATCTTTGCATCCATATTCATCAGTGATATGGGTCTGAAATTCTCCTTTTTGGTAGGGTCTTTGCCTGGTTTGGGGATCAGGGTAATGCTGGCTTCATAAAAAGAGTCTGGAAGTTTGACTTCTGCTTCCATTTTTTGGAACAGCTTTAGAAGAATTGCTGTTATTTCTTCTTTAAAATTTGGTAGAATTCCCAGGGAATCCGTCAGATCCTGGGCTCTTGATTTTTGGGAGGTTTTGATCACTGCTTCAGTCTCATTACTAGATATTGGTCTATTCAGGTTGTCAATTTCTTCCTGGTTCAAGTTTGGGAATTTACAGTTTTCCGGGAATGCAACTATTTCATCTAGGTTGCTTAGTTTATTGGCATATAACTGTTGGTAATAATTTCTGATGATTGTTTCTATTTCCTTGGTGTTAGTTGTGATCTCTCCCTTTTCATTCATAACTGTATTAATTCAGGCTTTCTCTCTTTTCTTTTGGATTAGTGTGGCCAATGATTTATCGATCTTATTGATTCTTTTAAAAAACCAGCTTCTAGTTTCATTGATACGTTCTAGTGTATCTCTCGTTTCTACCTCATTGATCTCTGCTCTAATCTTGATTATTTCCCTTCTTGCTTGTGGAGTTGGTTTAATTTGTTGTTGATTCTTGAGTTCTTTAAGGTATAGAGACAGCTGGTGTATTCTGGATTTTTCAATGTTTTTGAGGGAGGCTTGGATGGCTATGTATTTCCCCCTTAGAACAGCCTTTGCTGTATCCCATAGGTTTAGGTCCAAAGTGTCTTCATTCTCATTGGTTTCCATGAATTGTTTAAGTTCATCTTTGATCACCTGGTTGATCCAAGCATTCTTAAGCAAGGTGGTCTTTAGCTTCCAGGTGTTTGAGTTCCTTCTGAACTTTTCCTGTGATTGAGTTCCAGTTTCAAAGCATTGTGATCTGAGAATATGCAGGAAATTATGTCAGTCTTTTGGTATTGGTTGAGTCCTGCTTTGTGACCCAGTGTGTGGTCTATTCTGGAGAAGGTTCCATGTGCACTTGAGAAGAATGAGTATTCTGTTGTTTTAGGGTGGAGTGTTCTGTATACTATGAGGTCCACCTGGTCCAATGTTTCATTCAATGCTCTTATTTCTTTATTAATCTTCTGCTTCGATGATCTGTGTATTACTGAGAGAGGAGTATTAAGGTCTCCTACTATAACTGTATTCATATCAATATGACTCTTTATCTTGATTAATAGTTTTCTTATGTAATTCAGTGCTCCCATATTGGGGGCATAGATATTTACAATTGTTAGGTCATCTTGGTGGATAGTCCCTTTAAGAATTATGTAGTGTCCTTCTGTATCTCTGACTACAGTCTTTAGTTTAAAATCTAATTTATCTGATATGAGAATCGCTACCCCAGCCTTCTTTTGAGGCCCACTGGCATGAAAAGTGCTTCTCCATCCCTTCACGTTAAGTCTGGGTGTATCCTTAGGTTCAAAATGGGTCTCTTGTAGACAACATATGGATGAGTCCTGTCGTTTTAGCCAATCTGCAACCCCATGTTGTTTTATGGGCACATTTAGGCCATTTACATTGAGAGTGATTATTGAGAGATAGGTTTTTATTGACATCGTGTTAGCTTTGAAGTCTTTCTGTCTGTAGATTGTTTCTATATTTCTGTTCAATGATATTCTTCGGATTTTTTCTCTTTTATAGGACCCCCTTAATATTTCCTGCACTGTTGGCTTGGTGGTTGCATAGTCATTTAAGCCTTGCCGGTCTTGGAAACTCTTTATCTCTCCATCCATTTTAAACATCAATCTTGCTGGATAGAGTATTCTTGGCTGCATGTTCTCATTTAGTACTCTGAATATATTTTGCCAGCCCATCCTGGCTTGCCAGGTCTCTGTGGACAGGTCTGAAATTATTCTAATGGGCTTTCCTCTGTATGTAAGGCGCTTCTTTGTCCTAATTTTAAGAGGGTCTGTCTTGAAACATAATTCCTCATTTTAACTATAAGGTGTCACGAGGACTTTCGAGAATCTAAAATCTTGGGGGGAAATCTCTCTGCCTCTAGTACATGAATGTTGTTTCCATTTGTGAGATTGGGAAAATTTTCATAGACAACTTCTTCCACTATATCTCCTAGACTTCTTTCTTTTTCCTCCCCTTCAGGGATTCCAATAATTCTGACGTTGGAACGTTTCATGGCATCATTTAGTTCCCTGATTCTGTTTTTGTGGCTTCTGAGCTGTTTGTCCCAGGCTTCCTCCTGATCCTTTCTCTCTATCTGTTTGTCCTCCAGATCACTAATTCTATCTTCTGTCTCAGTTACCCTAACTTTTAGAGAATTTAGATTAGATTGGAACTCATTGAGAGCATTGTGAACATCATCCCTGTTGGCTTTCAGTTCTGTCCTAATCAATTCTGTTTGGTCATCCATGGCTTTCTCCAACCTAGCTATTGCCTGGATAATTGTTAGCCTGAATACCTTTTCCGACATATTGTCTATGTCGATTGCCATTAGCCCTGTTGCAGAAGGTCCATCCTCTGTATTTTTCCTCTGTTGGGCATTCATCCTCCTAGTCATTTTGGGAAGAGATGACTGAAAGGATGCAGCTGGATGTATCGACTGTGGTGCAGTCAAGGTGCACCCTGGAACACTTCTGTGCAATCAGGGTACCCCACCCAAATAAGAGAAAAAAGAAAAGAAAAAGAAATAGAGAAGAAGGAAGAAAAAAAAAGGAAAAGGAAAAAGGAAAAAAAAAAAAAAGAGAGATACAGGGAAAAAAGGGAAGATAAAAGGGAAGGCTCAGCCCAAATGGGCCCCAAGGTAAGATTTATGAGGTATACAAACAAAAACAGACAAACGAAAAGACTGATAAATGTATATGAGAAGAGAAAAAATATATATATGTAAGCAAAAAAAGGGAATACCCTCATCAGAAAGAAGCCCAAGTATAAGATTTATATTCTATCAGGACAAACACAAATTCACAGAAACACTGGCAGAAGGAAAAATTAGGAGAGTGGTTTTAAATTCTCAGTGTGGGCAAGGAAGGTTATTTTGATTCTTCCTGGATGTATCTTGATGGTTTTGTTAAGGGACTCATCTTTCCTAAGTTCCAGGGGGATTAGAAACTGGTTTGCCTATAGGGGTAGCATTGATTGGGGAAAGGGGATTACCTTGAAGTTTAACTCTATATGTATAGTAGAAAATAAAAATTAAAAAAGAATAAACTAGACTAAACTAAGTTAAAATTAAAAAAGAATAGAAAAGCGAATAAAAACACGGGTGTATGTATCAAAAAGTTCAGGTTAGAAGGTTATTAAGGAATTTGATGTACTGGACATCTCAGTGTGATGGTAAATAGGTTAAAAAATTATCTGTATGTATTAAAAAAAAGAAGCAGAATATTGGCAAAGAGTTAAAAATAGAAGTTGTATTTATCAAGTAGTGTTGATTGTTCTGTTGTAGTCTTCTTCTTTTTTTTTTTTCCTTCCTTCCTGGTTGGTTTTCTGGGGGAGGGGCCTGCCACGTGGGTTTTCAGACAATGATATTCCCTGAGTTAGGTCCTCCCGCTCCCCTGAAGGGGGTGGGCTCTGAGGAAACTGTTTTCTTCAGGCTTTTCTTCTCTGGGGTTCTTATGTTCTTTCATCTCTTTTCTCTTGCCTTGACAGCTTTTGATGGTTTTTGGAGTTTTAGAGGAGAGCAAACTGCACCCAGACCTCCCTCTCAGAGAATGTTCTGCAGAGCTGCTGGCAGAGTCGGCTCTGAGTCACTGTCCCTGGGGATGCAGGAGCTCCTCATTGTACCCAATACCGGGGCAGCGGCGGCTGTCTAGGCAGCTCCAGACCGCCAGAGAGGTTCCAAGCAGAGATCGCACACTGAGATTGTCCCGCTGTCCTGGGCTGGGAATGTCTGGTTTTTCCGGATGCCAGAGCTCCAGGCTAGCACCTGTGAGCACCTCTCCCAGGGGAGGGTGTGGGAGGCGCGCGTTTCAGGATTGCTGTCTGGCCAGGCTCCCAGCACCTCAGGGGAGCCGGACCCCATGCATTCTTGGGCACACTGGCAGCTCACGGGTGCTGGTGGCTCAGGGACCAAGACCTGATTTCTCCACTGCACTCTCTCTGGTTCTGGGCCAGGGGAGGCTGTCCTGGGTCCAGGGACTTATGTCCCTGTCCCTAATCACCCCAATTCCCACTATTACCCCCCATGATCCTTTGCTCTTTTTTTTTGAGTGCTTTCTACCAGACTCCAAGTTAATGCTGGTCCCCAGTCGCAGGGCACTCTTGTATTGGGGTATTACTTTCCAATCGGTCACCTCTGGTGGCTCCCTCCCCCTTTTGTTTATCTTCCGATATCAGTCCGATGTTCCCACTCTGCTTTACCTGCCACTGGTGTCTTCTGCTCCTGTAGAGATTCAGACGTGTATAATTCTGATCTCAGGCTGATTTCATGGGTGATAGGAGTTCTTTGGTAGGTAATCAGCTCACTTTAGGGTACAGGTTGAAAGGGCGCCTCCTCCTACTTCCCTGCCATCTTCTCTACCCCTTATTTATTTGTTTACTGAGAAAGGGTTCTTGGGGGTGGGAGGAGCAGACTCCCTGCTGAGCACAGAGCCCAATATGGGGCTGGATCCCACAACCCTAGATTATGACCCGATCCAAAATCAAGAGATGAACGCCCTACTGACTGAGAGCCACCAATATACCAAAGCTTTAAATGTGTCTATTCTCTCCCCAATTTCACTTCCAGGACTCCACTCCAGAGATCCACTCATATGTCAGAACAAAGACCCACGTATAAATGTTTACAGGTGACTCACATCACAAAATTCTGTGGCGCATGCGGAGTGGTCAGAACCTCCCTATATGGCAGATGAGGATGGAAAATCATATGACCAATACACGAAAATATTGGGAATATTTTACAAAACTATACGTGATTTTGACCTAGGACTGAGCAATTCCACTCCTGGATGTTCAATCAAGGAAAAATATAATGTACATCCACAAAAGATCTGTCCAACCATCCGTATTTACTCATAATATCCAAAATCTGGAAACGGGGTGTCTGGCAAAAGGAAAATGGGTTACCCAACTACAGTACACCCACGTGATAGAATGCTAAGCAACAAAACAGAGCTGCTGATTCATGCAAAATCACAGTAAATCCCCACGTGATGATCCTGAGTGATAAAAGACAACACAAAACAGTATGCACTTTACAATTCCAGTAGGCAAAAATCATCTTAAAGAGTGGGAAAACAGTCAAAACACTTATGTGGAGGAGGAATGAGGGGGACGCATTGGCTTGCAAGGGGCACGAGGGAACTTTATGGGGGGTGGTGGGAATGTCATATGGGTAGAAAAAGATTCTGGTTACACAACTATATGCATTTGCCAAGACTCAGCAAACGTTTGTGTATACATTTTACTTGGAAAGAAGGAAAGCCATAAACACATCTTGAATTCTAGTAGATGATCACTGCTGATGTCCCAGATTTACCTTCGTGTATATCAAAAGCAGTAAGAACTGACAGATGGACAGAAGGATGACAGGTGGGCAGATGAGCGATCATGCCAGCATAATAAAATGTTAATCGTGAAGCTTACAGATTTATGGTAAATCATGAAAAGAAATAGTGTATGCAATATGGGAATCCCAAAAGGGAAGAAAGGGAATAAGAAAGGGACAGAAAATACATTTAAAGCAATAATGGCTGAAAACTTCCCAAATGAGCCAGGGATATCCAGATTCATGAGGCTCAAAGGACCCCAAATAATCTGAATCTGAAAAGAATTACAGAGAGATACATTAGAATTAAATTGCCAAAAGTCAAAGACAAGGAGGGCGCCTGGCTGGCTCAGTCGGAAGACCATGAGACTCTTGACCTTGGGGTCATGAGTTTGAGCCCCACATCGGGTATAGCCATTACTAAAAAAAATGAATAAACTTAAAAAAGTCAAAGTCAAGGAGAAAATGTTCAAAGTAACAAGAGAAAAACAAGTCATCACATATAAGGTAAATCCTCTCTTAAGACTATGGGAAGATTTCTCAACAAAACGTTGCAGGCCAGGGGAGAGTGAGAGGATGTATTCAGTATACTGGGGCACCTGGGTGGCTTAGTCGGTTGGGTGTCTGACTCTTGAATTCAACTCAGGTCGTGATCTCAGGGTTGTGGGATCAAGCCCTTCATCAGGAGCCTGCTTAAGATTCTCTCCCTCTGCCCCACCTTTCCACTCCTATGCTCTCTCCTTCTCCAAAAAACAAAAACAAAAGTAAAAGTATTGAAAGAACCCTACCCCAGCAAAGCCGCTTTTCAGAAAAAGAGAGATAAAGCCTTTCCCAAACAAAAGCTGGGGGTCCGTCAGCCCCGGGCATGCCTTACAAGAAATGTCCCAGGGCATCCCACTCTTCCAGCAGAAAGAAACGGGTTCCATGACCTCCTGTGAGTGCACTGATGCATGTAGACGACTCGCTGGTTACAGTGAGCTTCAGTCAAAGTCAGACGCACGAGTGTCACGGCAGTGCATACGGCACTTGCAGCCCTAGCTCGAAAGTTAAAAAACAAACATAAAAACGAATCATAACCACAATAATTTGTTCATGAAAACACAATATTTAAACGTGCACAAATTGGAGCATCAATCATGGAACATCGAGGGAGAGAGGATGAAAAAGAGACCTTATGGAGGCTATTGAAGTCAGGTCGTTATCAGCTGGTTATTAGGAGAAGATATTTTATGTAACCCGACAACCGCAGCAGCAACGCCGGTCACAGACCCACAAAAGATTATGATAAAGGCGTCAAAGCTAAAGAGAGGTGAGCAACAAAGGTCCACAAGGAGAAAACACTGAGCAAACCGGAGAAAGTAAGTCCTTCCCTCTCAATAATTAAAGGTTTTTAAATGTAAGAGGATTCTGCAATTGAGAGACACTGAGTGGTGAAAGGATACATTGCTTTTTTCCAAAAGATCCAATGATATTCTGGGAGTCTCTCTGGGAGAGACTCACTCTAGCTTTAGAGACACAGAGCAAGAGCAAAGAAAAAGTGAAAGGAATTTCAAGCAAACAGTGGCCCCAAAACAGGGGGATAGTTATACTGACATCAACGTGGGATTTGAACTAAAAATGATCAAACAAGACAAAGAATGTTATATGACGATAAGCGCTCCATCCCTGAAGAAGAAATGACAACTGTAAACACTTATGCACCCAACATCGGCACGCCCAAACCCATAAAGCAAATACTCACAAAACTCAAAAAGAAATAAGCAGCAATACCATATTGATTGGGGACTTCAGTAACCCCACTCCCAAGCACGGGACAGAAGATTAATGCCATATCTCGAAGCGACGACATCTCTCCCACGTGCGCTGCAGTGTTGTTTACAAGAGCCAAGACACTGAAACGACCGAAGCATCCATCCGCAGCTGACTGGACACACAAGGCGTGAGACATGCGTCACTCCATCACGAAAAAGAGAGCAGCCCTGCCGTTTGTAGAACACACTTGAAACCTGAGGCCACTAGGCTCTATGGCGTGGGTCAGACAGAGACAGAGGAACATGGTACGATCACACCCGCACGTGGAACCTAAGACAACCTGACCCATGGCAACAGAGAACAGATGAGCAGCTAACCAGAGGCAGGATGGCAGGACTGGGATGTGGTGGAGGGGCTGCATGGTAGCATCTTCCAGACGGAAGACGGTAAGTTCTGGGAACGAGACATACAGTGGCGACGGCAGCTAACGTGCTGTACCCATGTCCGTCAAATCACTGTGTTGTTCCCTCTACACGTACACGAAGTGACCTGTCCGTTATATGCCAGTAACACTAGGGAGAATGAGGGAGAGAGAGGAAAGAACATCGGGGGGGATGTCGGTGGCCGACATGCACACGTTCCCGGGACACTTCCGCAACTTGGCTGCATGGTTAGAATTCTCGTGCCGCGGTGTTGTTTGTCACAGTGCTGCGTGGGCCTCTGTGCTGCGTGGGCCTCTGTGAAGCAGCCCGATCCGGGCAGAGCACCCGGGCAGGAGAGCAGGCTGCCCACCAAAGGAACAAGGACGGTCCGCCAGCGTCAGAGGGCAAAGCTGCCTGAGCGGCGGCACGTGAAGGTGAAGATATGCTTCGTGAGACACAAGCAGGTTTGCAGAGCAAACCAGTCACCCTTGAAGTCCTGGAGGGCTCAGATCCAGCTCGGCCCCCTGGTAAACCCGCTGCGGCCAACTAGGACACGAAGCCTCGGGTGGCGTGTCTGGGACAGGGTCAGGGCGACAGAGCAGCTGCTGAGGGACTGGGGTGCTCAGCTCCCAGCCCAGTGGCTGGCCCCTGTGGGCGGTCAGTGGAGGCTGCCCGACCCTCAAAGTCCCACGCCCTGAGCTCTGGGTCAGGTGACTCTCAGGTGTGGGGCCGCTAATTCCAGCAGGGATGTGCCTAGCGGCCCCTGCAAGTCCCACTGAGTTCACCTGCATCCCAAGCCACCCCTGACTCCCTGCACCCCAAGAGCACCTCAACCTGGAAAAGAGCGACACCTGGTGACATGCGCCCCTGGCCCCACAGGAGGGCTTCCTGGGTTCCCCGGGGCATGCGCTCCTCTTCAGCACAGCTGCAAGGTGCTGTCCTCCCTGTCCAGCTGGCAAGCTCTGCTGGGAGCCAGCATTCAGCCACAGGCCCTCACCTGCCTCCTGCAGTCCTGCCTCCCTCCTTCCCTCCCCCCTTTATGCCTCCCTTCCTACCCCCTTCCTTCCAATCTGCCCTTCTTCCTCTTACCCCCTTCCTCCTCCCTTCTTCCCTCTCTCCCTCCTCCCTTCCTCCCCTCCTCCATCTGCCCTTGTTCACACCCACACCTCCATGGCGCCTGCCCACCCAGCCATAAGGATGCTGCAGGCTTCCCAGTGATACACTGATGAGGCTAAGCCCCAGCAAAGGAAGGGGTCACCTCGTGGTCTGTGAGGACTGCTGAGGTTCTAGACGCCCACATCTCCTCCTTCTCTCCCTGTGCGCTCTCAGTTCTCACATGGGCCCATCTCACTGTGACTGAGTCCTGGGTCCTGCTTTTATCTGCGGGCTGGGAGGATGAGGGCTGGCCCACTCCCACCCCATCCACCCCTACACTGTGCTGGCATCTACCTCATCGCCTTACCCCACCCACCCACCGGCAGCCTCCTTTGTCCCCCAGACCACGATGACCACACCGTCCAGTTTTCCCCTCAGCTGAGTCCCCCACAGATGCCACACCTGAGCTGGGGCGGCCACAAAGCATGAGGTCAAGAAGAGACTTCTGTGACTCCCACCATCGAACGTCTTCCCCTGTTTTTCTTTGACCCTCATTCTCCTCCTATCCCAGGGTCCCTGTCCTTCCTTCCCTGTGAACCAGCCTTGGGAGGGGCAGAGGGACGAGGAAGGGGAGGAGGGAGGCACCTGTTCCCTTGCTTGGAAAGAGGCACAGAAACAGGCGAAAGAAGTGTCCCCCGTACCTGGGTACCTGGGTACCTCAGGGACTCTGCAGGTGTCTCGGTGGCAGTCACTTTCGCTGAGGGAAAACAGTGTTCAGAGTCCAAGGCCAGGTCCTGGGAGAAATGCTGCTGAGCCAGACAGGCAGGACTCCTCCAGGGGTCCCCACGCGTGGCCCCTGCGGAGAAAAGCTCCCCATGTAAGACAAAGCTTTGGCCGTGTGGCCAGGCAAGTAGAGCAGGAGTCTGCCACAGGACAGAGGGACCCTGGACACGCTGGCCATGTGTGGGAGCTGGGGCACAGCTCCACCCAAGGGGCCTTCCCACCAGAGGGGGACAGCAGCCTGGGGAGAGCCCCTCCCTGCAGGGAGGAGGTACGGAGACCAGAGGGCAGAAGCTGGGGTGCCCAGGGGTGCCCTGGAATATCCAGCAGCCCGGCAACATCCCCCAGGCCCTCCCAAACCTGCAATCCCAGCTCCCCGCCCCTCACCTGGACAGCTTTGCCTCAAACTTCTGCTGTGGGACCACAGGGTGGTCATCTTGGCTGAAGAGAGGAAAGGTGCCCTCTGAGTCACTTACTTCATGAATAGTAGCGACCGCTAACACAGTTCCTCAAGGGGAGGCGCCCCAGGTGAAGGGGAGGAGTATGTCCCTGCCCCCATCCCTGCTGACCCCAGCCAGGCCCTGTGAAGGGCGGCGGGGAGGCAGGCTCCCGGAGAAGGTGTGGGGAAGCCGTCCTCCGTCTGGAAGGCCAAGGAAGGCCCATCTCAGTGAGTGGAGAGGAGGGACAGAAAGCTATCATCACCTCAGCGGTGGGCTCTCCCTTGGCCCTGCAGTTGGGGGACCTCGCCTCTGCTGCAGAGAGCAGTCATGGCAGCTCGGCCCCAAGAGCCACCTGTCCATCCAACCAGTAGGACAGAGGGAGGAGAGCTGGGGTCGGGACTTGGCTCTCGGGCCCAGCCCTGCCGGCTCACTCGCGGTGCTGGCTGGGGGCGCTCGCCTCACCTGCTGGCAGCCAGCCAGAAGAAATTAGCTCTGAGAGGACAGCGGGGCTTCCCTTGCCTGCGCCCGTGTGGGGTCAGAGGGTTCCCCATCCCCAGTTGGCCCCACTGAAGCAGCTGAAGGGAGGCCGGAACCAGCATGCGTGCCATCCCTCCAGGATCCCCGTGCAGCCCGCTGGGCCGCGTGTTAACTCTTTGACCACATCCACTCCAACAGAGGTCAGAGCTCTGCCTTGTCCTTTGTCAAGATTCGAGAAAACACAAGAGGGAGGAGCTCGGAGTCACCCTGGGAACCGAGGATCTCTTTGGCTATAATTACCTGGAGTTGGATACATACATGTATTTCTACTTGGGTTCTAGATCTTTCTAGAAGGAACCACCCTGACTCCAAAGACTCTGCCGTTACCTTTGAGATGCTCTTCTTTGCCCCCATCCAGGAATCAGGCTGAAAACATTGCTGGGGGACAAACAAGAATAAGAAGTTGAGTCTTCGCTGTGCTGGGGCACAGACAGGCTGAGACTTGGACACACATACTCTGAGCCTTTCGGACTCTGGCTCCTGAGGGAATAGACGTGGGGCCCAGGCAGAGCCCTGCTGACCCCCACCCCACCTCTACCAGGCAACCGGGCCATTGTAACCCCATCTTATCACCATAGTAACCAATAGCAAGAACGGGGACCCTGGCATCAGATTCACCTAGGTGCGACTCCAGATCCCGGCACAGCCCTGAGCAGTGAGGAGGGGTGTGAGTAGAAACCTCTCTTTTGAACAAGCCCCCCGGGGGGTCTGCAGGCACTCTGAACTCGAGAGCCCCGCCTCCTCTGTTTTCTAACAGTGCTGTCACATAGAGAGCAGAAGCCGAAGGGCAGGTCACCAGCTCCGTGGCTTGCCAGCTGAGTGACAGAGAGGGAGGAAACCTGGGGACACAGCTGGGATGTGCCATGTAGTGCTCGAACCCCAGTCTTGAC